>NC_133370.1:3200556-3264395 GCF_049309525.1 Garra rufa
TCACTGCTCATCAGCATTTAACAGCTGTGATTGGATGAGAGCAGCTGTCACATGATCAAAGCTGAGCTCTTATTGCATACAGATGTTTACAGTCACACTGAATTAAACACATTTAGAGTTATTTGTCATAAAATGACAAAGACTTCCAAAAAAAAAAAAGCATGGAAAAGATGCATGCAGTGTGTAAATGCAAAATGAAATTTCTCCTGCAGCAAAGAGATTAAAAGGAGACTTTTGTCTAAGTCTCTTGCTTCCTAAATGTTTTTTCAGAGAAAAAGTAATCTCAAGAATAGCTCAAAATGTGCTCAGATTTGCCAAAGATTGCAGTCCACGCTCAGAGATCTCAATATGCATGCAAACATTTCAGGAAGAAATTTAGAAGCAATATCTAAGGCAAAGTTAATAGTTGAATTAAACATAAGTGAAGCATACTTTAAAGGGTTAAATTGTACAACAGAGTTATAATAATTAACTAAAACTAGAGATTAAAACCATTAAAAATATGTTTTTGTTACTTGAAATAAAATGTCAACTGAAACAAATAAAAGAAATACATGTATAACTTTTTACAGCTAGTTGCCATTTCTCATTTTAATTTCTTTACTTGATTTATTATTGTGCAACTTGATGTACTAAAACTTAAACTGAAATAAAAATGAATGCAAACTACAGATGTATTTACAAAAAAATGTATTAAGCAAATTAAATTTCAAATTTAAACTAGAAAGTTGCTAAAGTTTTAAAATGAAAAATATTAAATATCAATAAAACGTTAAGAAAAGCAATAATAATAGTATCTCAATGATAATAAAACAACACTTTCACAATGCTTTAGATTCATCAAACAAACAAATAACAAACCTGCAATACTTTCATATCTATTCCAGCTCTTATTAACAATCCTAATTTAAATCCAGTAAATAATTTCCCTTAATTTCCAAGTACAGCATCCTTACTTGTTGTGATTGTCGAGCAGTGAATTCACAGGTCGTGTGTGTCTGGACTGAGGCAGATGTGATTGTCTTGAGTCCTTGAGAACGTCTCAGCGTTTTTCTCACAGCTCTGCTCTTTTAATTGAAGCAGGCGGGGGAATATGTTAATGAGGGCTGACACTCGCTTCTGCATGATAATAGCAGGGGCCAAACTCACGTCTGGGATCCCAGACGATTCCGACGGTCAAGTTCAAGCTCAAGTCTGAGGCTTCACGACCAACTTGTGGCCCGCTTCAATTCAGCAGCTCAAACTACAGCAGCTCCTTCAGCTTCTCTCAATAGAGCGGCGACGGCTTTAGCACACTTTAATGAGTTCACTGCAAACATCTGAAAACAAAATCAGTCTTGAATGCGAAAATGTGCATTTTCAAGGCGTGTTTTGTTTGGAAATTCTTTGAATTTCACAAAAGATGACTTGAAGTATATAGAACTAGAATTCTCATTATGTTTACATGCATTGATCTAAACTTTGACGCATGCTCTTAAGAGATAAATATAGTATGTGGGATGATTTTAATGAGAATTCAATGAGAAAATCTCTAAATTCTGCCATTAAATGAACCGCAAAATACACACTTAATAAATACCACAAATACAATTTCTACATTTGTATAGCATTTTATACATCCATGCAGTACTTAGAGGACTTAGAGGCCATGTGTAATATTTGATTAAATTATTTATTTCAACCATTATTTTACATGAACTGTGAGACTATTTATGATTGAACATGGAAAACTGTTTGTTTTTATCAAAATGAAGAAATTTCTCAACAGATAAGCAGTTATTCTCTCATGTAAATCTCTGTAATATTTCATTAATGTCTTTTTTTGTCATTTGCAAATGCATGAGCAGACATTTCCCAGACATCCCCTGTGTGTGTGTGTGTGTGTGTGTGTGTGTGTGTGTGTGTGTGTGTGTGTGTGTGTGTGAGAACAGTCTATAGACAGACTTCAGACATGAACAAAGACTGCAGACACCCTACAGACAGTTTCTCACGTTTACATTTGCATAGACTCAGTTATCAAAATTTGGAAATTGCAGAGACCTCTATTGTTTTTATATACAGCTAATTATGAATACTTTAACCTGTAACCTAATCCTAACAGAAACTTTTTGCACTTTTACAATTCTTAAAAAAATATATATATACATTTATTTATTTACTTTATTTTTATAGTATTTTTTTTTTCTCAGGTTTGTCAACACATTTTTTTTGGACAAATTTGTCTCTAAAACACACACGTTTGTATTTCGACACGTTTTAACATTAACGTTCTAACATTAAAAAATATAACATAAATATTTATTTACTTTATTTTTATACTATTATTTTCCCACAAATAAAAATGTCTCCAAAGGGAGGCTTTGGGAGATTTTTTTTTTAGGTTTAGTTCATTTCTGGGTACAAAATCTTTTCCAAAACACACACACACACACACACACACACACACACACACACACACGTTTACATTTGCATAGACTTCTATTGTTTTTATGTACAGCAAGATATAAATGCTGTAATCTAACCCACACACAATTACTCAGTTATTATTAAAATTAGGAAATTGCAAAGACCTCTATTGTTTTTATATACAGCTAATTATAAATACTTTAACCCTTAGCCTAATCTTAACAGAAACCTTTTTACAATTCTAAATATACACACACACACACACACACACACACACACACACACACACACACACACACACACACACACACACACACACACACACACACGTTAATTAATGGGAACATTACACTTCTATTGTTTTTACATACAGATATTTACATTTTCTAACCTAAACCTTTGAAATTTTTAGTTAAAAAAAAAAAAAACATTTTTAAATTTAAATTTTTTTTTTTGAGTAGGTAGGTCCACGCTTACTAAAAATGCTGTGTATAAATTTGTATCTACATTTGTATCTACATTTTGGGAATGAATTTGTACCCAACAGCAAGACAAAATCCTTTCAAAAAAAGTGTTTTATTGAAATTGTAAAAATGCTGTGTGTGTTTTCTCTCTAACAGAAAACAGACATTTAAAATTTCAAAACATTTAGTCAGATTTTGCTTTTGGGTACAAATCCCCAAAATTTGGTGAGGTAAGTAAACATACACACATGCAGGTGTTTACATTTACATAGACTTCTATTGTTTTTGTATACAGCTAGATATAAATACTGTAATCTAGCCCACACACACACACACACACACACACACACACACACACACACACACACACACACACACACACACACACACACACACACACACACACACACACAATTACTCAGTTATCAAAATTAAGAAATTGCAGAGACCTGTATTGTTTTTATATACAACTAATTATAAATACTTTCATAATTCTGGGTACATTTGTCCCCAAAACACACACATGTAAAATTTGAAAACATTTTGTCAGATTTTGTTTACTTTTTGGGTACAAAAAATGTGTGTGTGTGTATATATATATATATATATAGTATATGTAATATAAACATACAGTATATTTATCAATGTTTCTAAAACAGGTGTTATGTTCTTCATGCAAAACATATTATTTCTTTCTGATTTTTCTGATTTTGGGGTGAGATATCTATAGATAACATGTTTTTGACTGATTTTGTAAGATTAACTTTGCGATTTCACTTAATTTTAAGAACAATTTAACTTAGCAAATTGAAGGATGTGAAGAGTTTATGAAAGAAAATACAGTATTGAAAAGGTTTATGTCTGGCAGATTGTTTTTATTCTCATATGATGTTTTTATTGAAGATATACAATGGAAGACATAACGTATGCATATCAAATATACAAATATTTCACAATTGAAATCTTCTCTATAGCAATTTTTTTAAAGAATGCTCAAAATATTCAATCTCACACACAATGTATACAGCAATTTTATTAGAGTAAATCCATCAGTTTCTCTATGAGAAATATGAATAGACACAACTAAGTCAACAGACATTCAGTGGGAGTCACTAAAAAAGGTAAAATAATAATCATAATTTAACCAATTTCAAGTCAAATGAGATTCAATTAAATTTTCCTCTCATTTCAAGTAAATAACTTGTAGAACCAAGTGCATATGATTGCACTTAGAAATTAAAAGCAGCAACTGGACTTTTAGCATCAACTTAACTTTTTAAGTTGAAGCACACCCTTAAAAATAAAGGTGCATTTTTTTTGTCTAAATGGTTCCGTAAAGAACTCTGTTTCACAAAAGGTTCTTTGTGGCGAAAGAAGGTTCTTCAGATTATAAAAAGGTAAGAAAGTTATTTAAGAACTCTTGACTGAATGGTTCTTTGTGGAACCAAAAATGGTTCTTCTATGGCATCGCTTAAAGAACCTTCTAAAGCACCTTTATTTTTAAGAGTGCAGGTGGAGATTTTTATAGAGATGCACAGTTTGAGATCAACTCTGAAAATGACTTTGCTCTTCATTTTCATGTTTCTTTCCTCTGGGCATCTTTCTCTCCTTCACCTCATTCAGATTCCATTTTAAAGCAGAGGTCAAGTTGAAGAAACTCACTCTTCGGTGCATTTAACCGTCTCGCTGTTGAATAATTGTGGCTCGAGGAAAGATTCTGCTCATTTGCGGCATGAATTGTTATCATTGCACACGTCATATCAGCGGCTCATGAGTCGATATTAATTTTGCACAAACACTTCACGTGTCCGGGATCCTCGTGGCGAGCTGAGAGATCATTTTCACAGCGTTCCCATAGTTTTCTCACCAAATTAAACATATATTCAGAGCGGGGTCGCGAGGTCACGGAGCCAGACACCATTCGGCGGCGGGACAATGCCGAGGGAAGTTGTGTGAACATGCCAATTACAGCCTGGGGAGACGAGCGCCGGCCGCTCAATATGACCAGAAACGTTTCCCACGATCACAGCAGACGACACACACGGCACCCATTCACTTCAAGTGTTTCAGAGCAGACCAGACATCTCTGCCAACAGACAGACACCAATATACACTCACAACATATTTGAGATTTATGTAGTTAGTCTGCATAGAAAATTTCACAGTTTTACCTTAAACTAATGCACTTAATGTGATGCATATTGTCAGTCATGCATAAATAAAATGGGTCAGATTTCTGTAATAGTACTAGTAAACTGAATGTGTGTATAACCAGGTTTATATATTTTTAATTCATTTGTTTGTTTAAAATATTTATGCATAATCCAAATTGTTTGAGTTGCATATATTTTAACAAATTTATTATTTTAATATTTGTTTTGAATGAAATATTGCTAATTCCACAAAACAGCCATATTTTAACCATTGTTATACTTTTTAAATGTAATTGATTTCACAATAAATAAAAATATATAAATGAATGAACAAACGGATAGATTTTTTCTTTTCTTTTTAACTGTATTTTTTTTATTTTATTTTATATGTATTCATTTATTATTATTATTATTATTATTATTATTATTATTATTATTATTATTATGCATGAATGAATGACTTATTTTTTATATATTTTATTATAACTGTATAACTTTATTTGTTTTATATTTTATTTTAGATGTATTTATGTGTATTATTATTATTATTATTACTATATATATATATATATATATATATATATATATATATATAAATAAAAAACAAATACAATTAATTTTTTTAAATTAAATTTGGTCCTGATTTTATTATTTATCCCCTCTTTATTATATTATTTATTATTGATTATTTTCTTAATTTCTCTTTAACTGTATTTTTTTTTATTATTTTCAGTAATTTTTATTTAACTTTAGATGTATTTATTTATGCTTATTATTGTTATATTAATTATTATTGAGGGTTTATGTTGATTCTAAACTAGAATCTAGAAATTTATATGCAATTTAAATACATACATTTTATATTCAATATTTTAGTCTACAGTTAATAGAAAAACTGTAGTAAAAAGCTGCATTTTCTTATAAACCACATTACAATAACTTTGGTTTATGTTGGTTTATAATAACGTTTGTTAACATTCATCACTGTTTGACTTCTTTCATTTACAAACAGAGCTGTAGGAAAGAAAATCCTTGAAAGAAATGAGATGAAAAATTGAGATTTTGCCAGAAAAAGACCCAAGTGATCTCCTCTGGAGTTTCAGAGGAACTTACAACATCTCAAACTGCTCAGATTTGCTAAAGATGATCCACAAAACACAAAGAACTCAATTTCAACTCACATTTCTCATCAATTCTTACTACAAATGAACCTGATTCAAGTTTAGTGTAATGAAATCTACAGCACTTTGCAGCTTTACAGAAAATGATTATGTTAATGTTTATATCTTAAGACCTTCAGTCACTTTTAGCAGTTTTCATTGTATTTTGCTACAAAAAAGCAGCTTTAAATATATCATCATTACGAATCCCTGCTGACTCATACCTGATATTTTGAGGCGTTTAACAAGCGGAGTGTGCTGAGATAATTGAGCCGGTCAGAATGACCCACACTGCTGTAATTAGTGAAATAACGGCACGACTAGTGACCCAACAAAAGCTCTTCAGAAGACAAAATCACACACTAATCACAGGTCAGTTGACCTATTGATCCGAGGGGTCAGAGGTCAAGCTTGTTGATGGACTCGTTCCACGTCTCTCTCTAACAGTGCATTAAAAATGAATCACTTTTTACAAAATGTCTGAAGCTCTGAGTTTTACTTTCTTTTGGACCTAAAGTAAAGTAAACTTGAACAATCATTTTAGTTGATTATCTGAAGGAAATTATTGTACATAACACTGCACTTCCATTTAAAGGTTTAAGGTTAAGGAAGAGTTTCTTCTGCTCACCAAGGCTGCATTTGTTTGATCAAAAATACAGGAAAATTATGAAACATTATTACAATTTAAAAAACTGTTTTCTATGTGAATATCTGTTAAAATGTAATTTATTTCTATGAAACAAAGCTGAATTTTTAGTATCATTACTCCAGTCTTCAGTGTCACATGATCCAGAAATCATTCTAATATGCTGATTTCCTGCTCAAGAAATATTTGCTAATTATTATTAGTGTTGAAAACAAAATAAAAAAAATACATTTTATTTTTTAGGATTCACGGATGAACAGAAAGTCCAAAAGAACAGCATTTATTTGAAACAGAAATCTTTTATAACATTATAAATGTCCTTACTGTCACCTTTGAGCAATTTAATGCATCCTTGATGAATAAAAAATATAAATTTCTTTAAAAATGTTCTTACTGTTTTTTTTTTTTAAGAATTCTTATTGAGGCTCATTTAATTGATCAAAAATACAGAAAATGTTATTGCAGTTTAAAATAATGCTGATCTATATGAATATATTTTAAAATATAATTTATTCATGTGATGCAAAGCTGAATTTCTATTAGCCATTACTTCTGTTTTCAGGGTCACATGATTCTTCAAAAATCTTTCTAAAATGCTGATTAATTGCTGTTATTATCAATGTTCAGGATTCTTAATGAATAAAAGGTTAAAGAGAATAGCATTTATTTCTGACAATATAAGTCTTTGCTATCAATTTTTATCAATTTAACACACCCTTGCTGAATAAAAATATATATATATTTTTAAAATTTACTGACCCCAAACTTTTAGATGGTAGTTTATATTGTTACAAACGATTTCTATTTCAAATTAATGCTGTTCTTTTCAACTTTATATTTGTTAAAGAACCCTGGAAAAATAATCACAGGTTCCAACAAAATATTAAGCAGCACAACTGTTTTCAGCATTGATAATAAATCAGCATATTAGAATGATTTCCGAAGGATCATGTGACTCTGAAGACTGAAGAAAAATCAGCTTAGTATCACAGAAATAAATTACTTTTTAAAATATATTCACATAGAAAACAGTTATTTTAAATTGAAATAATATTTCATAATGTTACAATTTTTTCTGTATTTTTGTCCAAATAAATGCAGACTTAATGAGCAGAAAAAACATCTTTAAAAGCATTACAAATTCCACGATTTTGAGTGTTTGACTGCATTTGTCAAAACCACTACAAAAGCTTTGCACAGTTTCTGAATCTTCCTTTATATGCATCTGTGGGATTTTTTTCCACCTGTATTATTATCCAGCAGGTGAAGTCATCTGATGACTTTAGTAACCACTTCAGAGCTCAATGGCAATCCACTGAGACTGAATGAAAGAGAGAGAGAGACTATAGGTTCATGTGTGACAGTATTAATTATAGGCTTCCATTCAGCCTGACTGAAGTCATGTGTGTTTCCATGGAGATTCATTTGTCTATGAGAGTGTATGTCTGAATGTATGTGTGTATAAGTGGGCAGATGGATGTGTGTGTGATTTAGGTCAGTCCCGAGGGAGGTTGTCCAGACAGACCCGTCCGCCATTCCTTCATTTTGGTGGGAACCGGTGGTGGTAGATCAGACAGAGACTTTCTGAAGCAATCATGCAAGTACTGATGTAAGGATTTACTTATGACACTTTATTGTGACTGTATTTCCACAAAAATGTATTTCTTCCATGTTTGCATGTAATCTGCAAACATATCAGTTTAAAATGCTCTTCATATGTTGAGTGTCATAATGAATAAGTAATATGTTGTTCAGATGCAGATGATGATCTGCTGCAGGGTCAAAGGGTCTGACAATGATGCCCTTACGCCCTCATGTGGCTGAAGTCTGAATTACATTAGAAAAGATGCATGGCTTTTTATTGAACAAGAACTTGTGCAGGGTTTGAAATGAACACCTGCCAAATGCGGGAAAAAATCATCTGTGGCGGGTAACGCTGTCAAATCACTAACCAATTTGGCTGGTTACATTTGGTGTATGTTCATTAATTTATTGGGGAAGTTCATGCAAGCCAAATCTGCACAGGTTTAGCGCAAATACTGAACTCGTGAGACATCATGACATTATGGAGTATATTGCAAAAAACAAACAAATAAAACATTCCTACAGAAATGCACGCCTTCACAATTTTTGAGTCAACTTAACATAATTAGTTACACTGCTGCCTTATAATTTTAAGTTCAGTTTAAATAAGTTTAGTCAACTTGAAATGTTAAGTTGTACTAAGTGACAACTTAGATATTTGAGTTGACTAAACAAAAATTAAAAAATAGGTTTGTTAAACTTAAAAGTGCACTGTAAAAAAACTATTTGTTGAGTCAACTTAAAATAATTTGTTACCCCGCTGCCTTAAAATTTTAAGTTCAGTCAACCTTAAAAAAAAAGTTTAGTCTTACTAAGTGACACCTTAGATATTTGAGTTGATTCAACTAAAAAATGTAAGGCAGCCGGGTAACAAACAGCACTTTTAAGTTGAACAAACCTAATTTTTTGTTTGGTCAACTCGAATATCTAAGTTGTCACTTAGTACAACTTAACATTTCAAGTTGACTAAACTTATTTGAGTTGACTGAACTTAAAATTATAAGGCATCAGTGTAATTAATTATTTTAAGTTGACTCAACAAATTGTGTTATTTTTTTTATTTATTTTTTTACAGTGCACTGTAAAAAGATTTCACCAGTTTAAAAAAAAAACTTAAGTTCAGCAGCTGGCTTAAAATGTTAAGTTAAATCAACTTAAAACTACAAGCCAGTTCAACTCATGACAATAAAATTTGTTAAAATGACTTGTACTTTTAAGTTGATTTAACTTAATGTTAAGGCAGCTGCTGAACTTAAATTTTTAAGTTGAAACTGACTTATGTGATGCATGTGCGCATTTAGAGTGTGTTCTTTCACTGCATGAATCAGTCTATTAATATGCATTAAGAAAGATCACATAATTCAAGATATTGGGCAGAAAATATATTTATATCATTTCATATAGTCAAAATATCACAAAGATAGCCGTTTTTCCTTAAAAAATCAGCATGATTACAAATATGATGATTTTATACAGTTCCATAAACAATAAAATACTTATGTATGTTTTAGATACCACATTGGCTGGTGTTTTGCTCTATTTCGCCAACAAAAATGATTCCAAACACAGCCGCAGCACTGTTTTGCGTCTCAGAGCAACATGACTATGTTTCTTTCCTGAATGAATCAACAATTTAATGATTTGGTTCAATTGCAACGACTCACTTATTAACAGTGACTTGCTGCCACCTACTGGCGGTTTTAATTTCACATTTAAAGTATCTTTTCATTTTAAAAATAATTTCAAATATCAGTATTCAGTGTTTTATGTTTCAAATATCAAAACAGTATTTCTGCATTTGTAACTGCAGGTTAAAGCATTCCATGTCCCTCTGGGCTTCATTAAACAGTGTGCAAATACATCTAAATAGACCTTAGTTGCAACTTCTGCAAAGATGAATTTTGTTGATACTGATTTCATTTGTTTAGTAACAGCCTGAATGTATTATTATTATTATAATTGACTGATACATGTAAGAATTTCACATCACAGAAAATACTAAGATATTATTTCAATATCACACACCCCTAGTACTGAGACCAAATGATTTGCAACATTTTTTTTTTCAGTTTGAGAATTTTTTTTAGTTCATATTCTTGGCTTTTTTTGTCTGGTAGTGTATGGTGTTACAAAATATCATGAAATCACACATTTTAAAACTTTTAAATTCCTTTTGAAATGTTGCATTACCGCAACATTATTTATTTAACGTTTTTAAATATTTAACTGAGTATCTATTTTATTTAAAGTACTTCACTGGCATGATTTTTTTTTTGCTTACAGTATTGCCAAAGCATTTTACACAAAACAAGTAATGACAAGACAAAAAACTTTAAAATATAACTATAATAAACAATGATATAGTATTACTAAGAAATTAATAATATATAAAGACATTTCTGATAATATTAACATAACATGCATACATACAACTTCCTAATATTATACATATTACAAATTAAATATTAATTAACACTTTAATTTAATTTAAACAATGTATTTAAAATGTATTTATTCACATTTTTGTTTTATTAACATTATTTAATTCGTAAATATTTATTTATTACACTTTTTGCTGTTTATGTTTATATGTTATGTTTATCTTTTGACTTTAATTTGTGGACAACAGTGTTGGTCAAAAGCACTTGGATTTATAAAACTATTAAATATTATACTTTTTTATTAATATATATATATTTTTATTTCCATTACTTGCAGTTTTTCCCCCTGCAATTTCTAATGCTATTTCCAGTCTTAAAACCACTAAATGTTTACCAGTTACCAGCGT
Organism: Garra rufa; assembly: GCF_049309525.1. Taxonomy (NCBI): domain Eukaryota; kingdom Metazoa; phylum Chordata; class Actinopteri; order Cypriniformes; family Cyprinidae; genus Garra; species Garra rufa. Next base: position 3,211,758 of record NC_133370.1, read on the forward strand.
TGGGGAAAGTTACTTTAAAAAGTAATGCATTACAATATTGAGTTACTCCCTAAAAAAGTAACCAATTATGTTACTTAGTTGCTTTTTATGGAAAGTAATGTGTTACATTTCTTTTGAGTTACTTTTTAAATCTGGGCAGGGCTTGCTTGTTTGTTTTTAATATAAAACATTTTATTTTTGGCAAATGCAAAAGCCTTTTCACACCAAAAGCCTCAGGCTTAGAGAAAAGTAAATTGACGTCTGTACAGTAGACAGAAAAAATTTCAACTCTTTAGCAATAAAAAAAGAAAAACAAATGTTAGATTATCTTGAGTAATTTTGGCTTATTAGTATGGATGAATTGGATCATCGAAGGTCGGCAGCAAAGACATCAGTTAATAAAATGGGATTAAATACATAAAGGATATTTGTATTATTTAACATTTTTAATTATTGCAGGTTTGTGTTGAATTTCAGTGTTTTTATTCATTTTGAGAAATACTGTATTTGTTTTTTTAGTGAGTGAGATGAATTAATGCATGTTCACATTTATTCTAGAACTAAAGTAACATCTTACTCACGATTTCTCTCAACATGGGGACAGGAGAGCTTTTAATCAATAAATGGGGGAAAAATTGTGAAAATTTGAAAAATTAACTCAGATATTTTCTTGTCAATTAAAAAGTAATGCGTTACTTTACTAGAAAAAGTAATATTATTACGTAACTTGCGTTACTTGTAATGTATTACCCCCAACACTGCCAGTTACAACACCTAAAAAAACAATATTAGCATACAAGGAACTACCTTCCCAATGTTGGCTAAAAGCACGTTGGATTGATGAGGGGATCCTGTAGATGGAGCTAAAGCTCCACTGATGCTGAACTGCTGTAAGTTAATGATTGCATTTCATCAAACCACAACCAAAAACATCAAATGCATTTAGCCTACTATAATAACGCCTATTTTACATTCTTGTTCGCTCTTGCTCTTCTTTTCTGCACTTGATACTGTGCAATGTAAATACAGCTCTTATGATTAAATGTTTGCACTGTACATTATTTCTAGGCTTTTAAGGCATCCGCTAAATAACCTAAAGTAACGCTTTATGGTACAGAGTTGCCATATGGCATCAATTAATTTCTACTGATCTGAATCTAACTTTCTACTTGTTATTCTGAAAAAAAAAAATACAATATATGGTAATATGGAAGGTCGTCAATAATGTTGTTTTTTGTTGTTTTTTTTTTTTTAAATCAAATGACAAAAATCAAATGTATTTAAATCAAATGTTTCCTCACATTGAGTACACCTGTTGAAGTGCTCCAGAAATGGCTCTGTTAAACCTAATTTCTGAAAATTTCATCTCTAGAGGGATTTTTTTTTGCATCATCCTTGGTTAGTAAATTCCATATTTTTATTCACAAATCAACATCATCTTCCATAGTTGTACTGTAAAATGAGAAAATATCAATATTGACACTGTACCATCACTGAAAAAGGAATTAAAGTGATGTATTTCCCCATTGGGATTTTATAGTAACATCAAATAAATAACTGCAATCGAATTATTGAAGTGTTTTTTGTAGTTTAGTTGTTTTGCATGAATAGGAAAATGATTTATTCTTTTCAATAAATGGATACAGCAATATTTCACGATATTTTACGAGTTTGTACATGTGTATATGTGTCTGCATGTGTGTGTAACAGATTTTGATGGAAATTAAGATGCATGAATTTCTAAAAAGAAATGTGCATTTGAATCGAAAAGAAAATTATAATTTAATAAAAAATTATATCAAAAATAGATTAAATAAAAATATTTAATAATTTTTTTTTTTTTTTGCCATTTTCCATTGTGGTATACTGTTGCCATATGGTAACGTTTTCCTAAATACCCCCCCCCCCCAAAAATCTTTTTTTTTCAAACATTTTTTTTTATTTGTATAATTGAAGCCATTTCATGTAATGAAAACTTATGTGAAAAAAAATATTTCATGGTTAGAACATAATGCATACCATAGAGGTAATTTACGTGGCGTTCAGAGATGGACAATTATATACAATATGAAAAACACTTAAACATGTCAATAATTGTCAAAATAATTAAAATAAATAAAATAATAAATAACAATTATAAAATTATTTTGCTTAAAATCGTTAATTTATTTATTTAATTTCTCCCCCTTTTTATTGCCAATTTTTGTTATTTATTATTGTATATCCAACTTATTTTGCAACATTAAAATAAGACATTTTCTGTACATGTCCGAGACTTTTGGATTAACTAGGTAAATAACTAGCCTAGAAGAGTAACAAAGTAGCCTACAGTCATTTGTTTGTAATTCTACAAACCAGTTTGTTTTTGATTATGGTAATGAATTGAAATAATATGATAACAAATAGTCGCACTAGTTTGCAATAAAGAGGCAAAACATAAGGGAGAGGGGGGTAAGTTGTCACACTGTTCATAACTCCAACACTAGAAGCTCTATCTCAAAAATGAAATAGCCACTTTTTGTGACTTCTTCTAGAGTCAACCTCCTGTTCACATGTGGTCAAGTAAAAAAAAAAAAAAAGTAAAAAAATTAACTTTAAATTTTCTTCAGTACAACATTGTTAGGTATAGATGTTAAAAATTATTATTTTGCACAAAATAGAGGAGACAGTAATGTGTCTTTTGATACTTTAGCTGACGTGCTATGTTGAGCTAACGCTGACATTTAACCAACATTAGCATACATGTCAGTTTGGGGCAAGTTGTCTCATTGACTTTGGGGCAAGTCGTCACATGTGACAACTTGCCCCAGTACAAATACATGCTCGCTCAAAAAACAAATAGGCCCATGATGCTTGCACCTCATGCCAGGCAATTTATGTGCGCAAGAATTGTGACTCTGAAGATGAGTCTGATTAATCAGATACAGGGCATCTGTTTTGTTCAGAGGTTAAACATATTAAGTGAGTTATTTGCAGCATTCCATTTAGTTATCATGGATTTATGTGCAAGCCAGAGAACATTTGAGTTTAAAGTTCAAATTAAAGTTGTCTTGCCACTTAATGTTTTGATTGAAATGTGTATTGGATTGAAATAATAGGTTTTTTTTTCAAATTCTCTAGGCATAATTGTTCATATTTTAACAATTAAAATCAATAATCACAATTAAGTAGTTGTGTTCTTATTTTTAAATAATCTAGTGACAATTTACCTGCCGATGGGGCAAATAGTCACAAGTGCACATTCTCCATTCAACAGTCTACAACTCCGTAATGAGATAAGATATGAAAATGTTATGGATACATCATATGTGCCTGAGACTTCCTTCTTTCATTTGGTAAGACATTTATTCCATTGTGATGTATGGTGCTCAGTAAAAGTTAGACAGTGTGAAAAGTGTGACAACTTACCCCGCTTTCCCCTACTGTTTTTTGGAGGTCTCACACATTCAAGTTGCAACTGTCCTCGTCTGTAGATGGCGCTATTGCTCCACTGATGCTAAACTGCAGTGACCAAATGACAGGATAAAACATTTAACCTGTTTTACCTGCAGATGTCAGGATTGTGACTAGGGGTGGGAATCTTCAGGCACTTCACGATCCGATCCGATTCCGATTCTGGGAGTCACGATCCGATTCCAAAACGATTCTTGATCTACATTTTTTCCCCAATTAATTCTTCTGCTGTGCAAATACAACTTTACAATTTTAAAAACATGTAAAATTGCAGTTTCTATGCTTTTTGTTTATAGTTGGAATCTCTGTAAAAGTAGGTGTGTCAATCTTCACCGGTTTCAAGATTCAAGTTAATTACTGTTTTCATTAACAACTAAATATCACGATGAACACATTCTCAGTTTTCAATAGTACTGCACATGGCTACATTTTCATATTTGTTTTATATCAAATTTAATTTGGGCCAACTTTACTTTATTTTTTTAATTATGTAAGCAAGGTACTTTTTAAAACAATTACTTATTTAAAATAAGTTTTCTTCAGGTATCCGAAAGTTTACAGACAATAGTTTTTCTTTTTTCCTCAGCATTACTGCCATTTTATTATTACTGATGAGATCATAGACAGGCAGCTTTAACAGGCTGCATTCAAACTAATGCACAGCAGTGGCGAGAGGTGACACTTTTATTTACCAGGTATGCTGAGTGCTAAAACCACCAGTAATACCAAAAATAATAATATCTTTACATTATTTAGACACCAATAAAATCAGAGACGAAATCATATTTTAATATTTCCTCTTTTTCCTGTTTATTATTATTTTTTAAAATATATATACATTTTATATAGGCTATTTTTTTCTGTGGACTTTAAACTTTTGAATTGTTGAGAAATTATGAAAATATACATATTATATATAATATACAAAAATACAATACATTTTTGGCAATCAGGATCTGGCAGCAACAGCGCGTTTTTCCGCTTGGGCGAGCGCTTCTCGGACAGCTTACCCCGCGAACGAAATCACGCGCATGACAGCAAAACAGAATGCGCATCAATTCTGAGGAGTCAAGGAAGATGCGGAGAATCTGCTTGCCCAGAAGATTCAAATAAGGGATTCATTTATAAGCATGTTTATATTATTTAACACGTGAACGCATTCTCTCTGACAGCCTGAGTATGCAGGGCATTAGGAGCTTACTGTATATGGACGGAACGCCAATGATGCACAGATCTATTTCAATATATCAGATGTTTTGTCCTGCTCTGAAAACATAACTGACTGTATGTACAGTTTCGTTTGAAACTATTCCAAAATGCAAGTGCATTTAACCGCATCCGCAATCGAGCTTTAGGACGAACAAACACAAAGCGCACGTGAGTCTGTCAGTGCAACAGTTTCTTGCATTCCAGACGGCAGAAATGAACGCATATCTAAAGTAAAACACAACGGATGGAAGCACACTGTCAAGCATTATGCGCACGTGTCTCACAGTGCAAATTCTGTGCGCTGTAGCCAGCCGCGTCTCTAGCGCGCACACGTGCCATATGCAGAAAAAAAAAAAAGCTCAGAATCGATTCTGAAATATTAGGAATCGATTCAGAATCGTTGAAGAGAGAATCGCGATGCATCGATGCATCGATTTTTTCTCCCACCCCTAATTGTGACAGACCCCTGCTTCAGAAGCTGCATCTTCCTGCAGATTTGAATTAATTACACTGGAGTTAATGAAAGAGTTTTAGCTAATGCCAGTGTGTATGGTCTCCAGGTGTGTGCTGTTGAGTTTAATCCAGGATTAAAGCTGGTTTAATCCTTCAGTGTGTGTCATTTACAGCTTGTGTGAGATTGTTTGCAGCAAAGCACCTGTTATAGTTTTAATGAGCAGTGCCTTTTATATCTGATTTGAAACTGTATCCTTATGAATTATGCATGTTTGTAAATTGCAGGTGTCTGTTTATGGATTTATGGAATTAAAGTTTCATGAGCTGTTTTCTTTAAACTGCTGTATAGGCCTATTTAGGGTTAACTTTCATAATTATGTCATTATGAGAAGCCATTTGTGTGGACAGAGAAAATATCCAGCAGTATTTTTTGCTTCTGCATTGTGGTTTAATTGAAGTCTGTGACTTCTAAGGTCATATAGAACTGAAAACACCTCATTATCTTTTTAAATGTGAGTTTGCAACATAAAAAATATCTGAATGTCATTGCATCAGCTTGCAATCGCAAATCAAAGTTTACAAGCAAAACTTTAAAATGCTGTGATGGAGTTTTTGAGGCCACTGAATGTCTGTCTTTCTGTGAGCTGAATATTTGCAGTGTTTCCTGGGTAATCTTGTAATTTGCAGTTGAATTGTGAACGGTTTACTCTGAATGAGAGCAAATGTGTGTGAAACAGTCGACTGTTCAAATACACACAACGGGCTTTGAGTTTGAGTAAACCGTTTGAGTCGGAGCATCTCATTTGACATGCATGAGAAAAAAGTTGATTAAAATAGAGTTAAGACTGCTTAAAACAATCAATCATCTGCCAAGAACGAGTGAAAATGAAGTTATAGACAACACATCATTCAATGAGCAATGCAGCATTTACAGTTGAGGCCAAAAGTTGACATCTCCCTTTCAGAATCTGCAAAATGTTAATTATTTTACCAAAATAAGAGGGATCATACAAAATGCATGTTATTTAGTGTTTATTTACTACTGACCTGAATATGATATTTTACATTAAAAAAGGTGTTTACCACTTGATTCTTAATACTGTGTTGTTACCCTTTTTTCATTTAGTGATGGTTGTTCATTAGTGCCTTGTTTGTCCTGAACAGTTAAACTGCCTGCTGTTCTTCAGAAAAATTCTTCAGGTCACATATTCTTTGGTTTTCCAGCATTTTTGTGTGTTTGAACCCTTTCCAACAATGACTGTATGATTTTGAGATGCATCTTTTCACACTGAGGACAACTGAGGGACTCATATGCAACTATTACAGAAGAATCAAATGCTCACTGATGCTCCAGAAGGAAAAACCATGCGTATGTAAGATTTTTTGATTTAAATATTCAGAAAACCACTAAAACGGTGTTCTATATTTTGCTGTCTTGTGTAGTATCCCAAATGTTTAGAAGAATGTTAAATTTTTGTCATTGCGTTGCCTGCCAATGACGTCATACACTGATTTTCAGGTTTAATTTTGTGGAAAACATAAAAACCCCCAAAACACTTTAATATGTTACGTGTTTTATTAGACAGGTGACAAACACACAGAGTAGCATTATAACCTTTCAACACACTCAAATGCATCTAGTTTTCTATATACACATGACTGGAAGAAGTGGAAGTGGTCGAATGTTGCGTAATAAAAGCTCTGTTGCTTTTGAGCCGTGTGTTGCGCTCGTCCTTCATTAGCAATTGCTCCAGCGTCCTTGTTTCGCTTCCACGATTTTCAGCCTCACCCTGCTTCATACTTAATACCATAATACCTTAATAAGTTTTTGATACGTCAGCTCATCCATGAATATGATTTCTGCCCGAGTTCCGTTGGATTGCATCGGCAAGGATAAAGACAACAACTCCAATGATTCCAGACTCAATCACAGCCATCAAATGTCTTTGTTTGTTTTGAATATGCGCCCTCTAGTGGCGAAAACGTACGTATTGTGCTTTTCAGAGCCTCGGGTGAAAACTTTTGAACAGAATAGAGATTTGTATATAAATATCATATTTTTACATTTAGTACCGCCCTTCAGAAGCTACAGAAGATAGTTGCATGTTTTCCAGAAGACAAAATAGGTTAAATTTACCCTGATCTTCAATTCCGCTCTGAGGACAACTGAGGGACTCCAATTATTACAGAAGGTTCAAACGCTCACTGATGCTTCAGAAGGAAAAACCATGCATTAAGAGACCATGCATTTGAAGATCAGGGTAAATGTAACTAATTTTGACTTCTTGGGAAGATCTAAGTATCTTCTGTAGTCTCACAGTCAACAGTTTAACTGTTCAGGACAAACAAGGGACTCATGAACAACTATCACTAAACAAAAAAAAAGTGGTGTAATGTAACAAAGTAATAATACTTAAGTAAAGTACAGATACTTCCAAAAAATACTTGAGTTTTTATTTTTCAGCCTACTTTTACTCCACTACATTTCCTAATTAAAATGTATACTTTTACTTTGATAGTGTTTGCTCACAAAAATATTGCCTTTCCCTCAAAAAAAAATTTCACTTGCATTGAAATGTTGTTTTCTTTCTTTCACCTCTTTATGTCCGTCACAAACATTTTTGTGAGCAAACACAAAGTTTATAAACTCATAATTAAAATAAAACTCACAATTCTGACTTTTTTTCTCACAAATGTGAGTTTGTATCTCGCAATTCTGACTTCTTTTCAGGAAATTCTCGCTTTTTTCCCCCAGAATTGCGTGATACAAACTCAATTTTGACTTTTTTTCTCCGAATTGGGTGATATGAACTTGCAATTGCGAGAAATAAAGTCAGAATTGCGAGATATAAACTCAGAATTCTGACTTTTTTTTTCTCAGAAATTGATGATATAAACTCGCAATTGTGAGCAATAAGCTTGTATCTCGCAATTCAGACTTTTTTTTTTTCTCAGAAATGGATATAAACTTGAAATTGCGGGGAAAAAATTGCATTTACTTGTACTTTTACTTTCAATAAGTACATTTTAAGATTATAAAAATGTTTTTTTTGTACTTAAGTACAATAAATATCACATACTTTAAGACTTTTACTCAAGTAATATTCTAAACGGTGACTTCAACTTCTACCAAAGTCATTTTCTGGTAAGATATCTGTACTTTAACTTAAGTATGGCTTTCAGGTTTATGCACCACTGGCTGTGGATCATTCAGGTAACAACACAGTATTAAGAATCAAGCATATGTAAACTTTTGAACAGGGTCATTTTTATAATTCAACTATTATTTTCTCTTGTAGTCTATAACATTTTTTATGTTAAATATCTTACTCAGTACTAAATAAACAATAACATTTAGTGTGACCCTCTTATTTTGCTAAAATAATTAACATTTTGCACATTTTGAGTAGTGGATGTAAACTCTTAAAAAAAAAAATTTTGATGAAAATGTGCTCACTCTCAGGCAATTCAAGATATAGAGTTTGTTTCTTTATCAGATCTGAAGAAATGTAGCATTTCATCAATTGCACACAATGGCTCCTTTGCAGTGAATGGGTGCCGTCAAAATGAGAGTCCAAACAGCTGATCAAAAACATCACAATAATCCACAAGTTAAACCTTATTGTAAAGTACTACCAGTCTTCGTTTCTTTATACAGCTGAAATGCATTTACTGTCTGCTTTAGATGTGTTTCTTGTTTCTAGTCTGGTGGTTTGTGTAAGGCTGGTCACAGACGTGTGTTTTCTCTGTGTTTGTTTAGTGAGCGCTGAATACGCTCTGATTACTTTCTCCACACTGAGAATCTGCTCTGTAATCTAACGCTATTGTTCCGTGACTGTTTGCGCTCATATGAGGAGACGGATCGGAGCGCGAGAGGGCAGATGAATCAAACATTTTTGTTGATATTTGAAAAGGATTGAATATGAATGTTTTTCAAATGCAAATGAGACCTTTATGAACAAACACAATGGCCCCGCGAAGGATGCGAACACTCTGTTAAGAGGAAAATGATGACACATACAGTATGACATTGATGGAGACAAAAACTTAATAGCTGTTTCAGGAGACACAATGCTCTCCGATGATTCTCCTAACCGTTTACAGAGAAATAAAAACACAAACGAGCCACTATTTATCATCCAGTAAGAGGAAAGACATAAAACACAGGATTGTGATCAGAACAGAAATTAAACTGCATTTGAATCAGTCTGTGGCTAAAAAACATCATCCTGCTGAATCAAATGTTGAAAATATTAATAATTAATGAATGTTTAAGTATAAAATGTTGTTGTTGTTTTTTTTACTTTTTGTTTCCATAAGATTAAATATAGTATCAGATTAAATCTTTAGATGAAATATTGTATCAACTTATTCAATCAAACAAAAATACTTTCAAATCTAAATTTAAACTTTCACATTTCACAGTTGCCTAAAATTATGTTAAATTAACTCTTTAATTAGTTAATTTCAGTAGTTAAATCAAAAGAAACACTACATTTTGTTATCTAAACAACATTAGCAGAAGCTGTTTTGACAAATGAAAAAAAAATGTATTGACAAATCAAGTTCAAAAGAACAGCATTAATCTGCAACAGAAATTTTGTATCATAATAAATGTCTTTACTGTCACTTTTAATGAATATATTATTTATATTCACAGTAAATCAGCCTTATTGCTTTTGCACAATGAAAAGCAGATTCTATGAGCATTACTGAAAAAACATTACATTTAATCGCAATAAACCAAGTCACAACAGGCTTTTGGTTTGTTTGTAATGTCAAATCCCAACTTAAAACAACTCATTTACCTCAAGGTGTGTGATGTTAAGCTGAACACAAATGAGCCACTAGTTGTAATACAGTAAGAGTAATGACCTAAAACACAAATCATTTGTTAAGATATTTTTTTTTTTTTGCACATTTTGAGACCTGAAATGCATATATTGCTAGGAAAAAGAATTGAAATATTAAAGAGATTCTGTTTAGGATTGCACACTGTGGCCACAAAAACACTGTTAGTCATGCGGTTTTGTGTCTCGCATTCATCCGAGTGTGTTTGTTGGCTGCAAGATTGTGTTCAGAACAGGAATCAAACTGCATTTTAATCAGTCTGCAGCTAAAAAACATCATCCTGCTGAATCAAATGCCAAATGTTAATGAGATTTTAATTCGAGTGTCATTTGCAGAGAAATGGCTTGTGGAAATCTAATGGCTTTGAGAAAGGAAGCCAGAACGGAAACGCGGTTGTTTGGAGGGACAAAAGCAGCGAGGTGAACAAAACGCCCGTCACCATCCCAAAAGAAAGTTGCATTTGCTTATAAATTAGAGCTTTACCAAGTCAAGCATAGTGTTTATTGCTTATAAAGTTTGATTATTATTCAAATAAAACCAAATAGATAAATGTAGTAATAATAAACTATGCCATATTTTTTTTTGTTTCTCACCCATTTCATTTGTTTGACTGACTATCATGCTGTATATTAGTAGTTGAGTTTAGTTTAGTTTGTTAAACCTGTGTGCTTTATACAGTTGAAGTCAAAAGTTTAGATACACTTTGCTGAGTCTGCAAAATGTTACTTATTTTACTAAAATAAGAGGGGTCACACAAAATGCATGTTATTGTTTATTGAGTACTGACCTGAATAAGATATTTCACATAAAATATATTACATACAATCCACAAGAGAAAATAATAGTTGAATTTATAAAAAATGACCCCATTCAAAAGTTTACATACACTTGATTCTTCATACCGAGTTGTTACCTGAATGATCCACAGCTGTACGTTTTTTGTTTAGTGGTAGTTGTTCACGAGTCCCTTGTTTGTCCTGAACAGTTAAACTGTCCTTCAGGTCCCACAGATTCTTTAGTTTTTGTTGTTGTTTTAGCATTTTTGTGTATTTGAACACCTTTCCAACAATGACTGTATGATTTTGAGATCCATCTTTATACACAGAGGGACTCGTGCAACTATTACAGAAGGAAAAGCCGTGCATTAAGAGCCGGGGGTGAAAACTTTTGGAATTTGAAGATCAGGGTAAATTTAACTAATTTTGTCTTCTTGGGAAGATGTAAGTATCTTCTGTAGCCTCTGAAGAGCAGTCCTAAATGGAAAAAAATATGTTATTTAAGCAAAATAAGAAAAATGTACACATCATCATCCCGTCCAAAAGTTTTCACCCCCGGCTCTTAATGCATGGTTTTTCTGTCTAAAGCATCAGTGAGTGTTTGAACCTTCTGTAATAGTTGCATATGAGTCCCTCAGTTGTCCTCAGTGTGAAAAGATGGATCTCAAAACATACAGTCATTGTTGGAAAGGGTTCAAATACATAAAAATGCTGAAAAACCAAAGAATCTGTGGGACCTAGAATGACTTTTCTGAAGAAAAGCAGGCAGTTTAACTGTTCAGGACAAACAAGGGGCTCATAAACTTTTGAACGGGGTCATTTTTATAAACGTAACTATTATTTTCTCTTGTGCGTTATATTTAAACATTTTTAATGTGAAATATCTTATTAAGGTCAGTACTAAATAAAAAAATAACATGCATTTTGAATGATCTCTCTTATTTTGGTAAAATAATTAACATTTTGCAGATTCTGAAAAGTATGTGTAAACTTTTGACTTCAACTGTTTGTATTTCAGTTATATCAATTTTAAATACAGGCCTAAATATTTTTTATCAGCGGGAAGTCATCTAGTCAAAAGAATAGGTGAGAATTTGCTGAAAATGTCTTTACCCTTAGGGCATTCAAGATGTAGATGAGTTTGTTTCTTCATCAGATTTGGAGAAATGTAGCATTCCATCACTTGCTCACCAATGGATCCTCTGGAGTGAATGGGTGCCGTCAGAATGAGAGTCCAAACAGCTGATAAAAACACAATAATCCACACCACTCCAGTCCAGTCCATTAATTAATGTCTTGAGAAGACGAAAGCTGTGTGTTTGTAAGAAGCAAATCCATCACTAAGACGTTTTTAACTAAAATACAAGTCCATAAAAAAATGAAAAAGTCCATCTCCTGTTGTCACTCACATCAAAATCCAGCCACATATTATTTTAGAGCTGTTTTGAACTGTTTGGGCTTGTAAACAGTGCTTGATCTGTGCAGATTTCTCTCCTGATTCAGGCTAGACCACTAAATAATAAACAATATTATAGATAGAGGATTTTCCTCATATTGATATTAAAAACATCTTGATGGATTTGTTTCTTACAAACATGTAGCTTTTTATTTCTCAAGATGTTAACCGATGGACTAGAATGGTGTGGATTACTTGTGAATTATTTAGATGTTTTTATCACTCTCATTTTGACGGCACCCATTCACTCCAGAGGATCCATTGGAGAGCAACTGATGGAATGCTACATTTTCTTGGTAAATGTTCATCAGATTCTCCTTTTTGGCTGAGCTGTTCCTTTAAGCGCCCACCCTAACTAAGAGAAAACCCCTCACATGCTCAATTAGACTCTGAAGTGCTGAGCTCTTTAGTATTCCGGTCATGAACCGTCCTGATGGGGGTCGCTTTCAATTCAAGCTGTGTGTGTGTGTGTGTGTGTGTGTGTGTGTGTGTGATGAAACCTCCCTCACTGGCAGCTGGGCCCCTCGGTCACATGACCTCTCTTCATCTCTCTGGCAATTACCATCATCATCAGCCACGTAGTTAAATAGAAATCAGTCCTGGGCCGCAGATACCAGGAGAGCAAGCAGGCCGCTTCACGCTGAAATAAACCCACATCTGTTCATTTCAAGTCTTATTCAGCTTAAAATCCACAACGCGTTCATTTTTAAAACTACAAGGCAAGAAAGACTAGCTTGATCTGTGTGTGTATGTGCAAAATTGTTCCTAGATGTGAAGGAAAACTGACAAAACCTCCCTTTGGGGACATCCTCAAAGGTAAAAATGAATTAGAAATGTTTTTAAAGTGAGTTTTTTCTTAGGTTTTGGGTTTAGGTAAGTCTGTGGTAACGATTATGTGTTCTGTTGGTCGACAAGCACTTTAATAAGCATTAGAAATAATCTAAAGCAAATGCATGACTGATATCAATGTGTTCTGTCTTGTGACTGACGTAAGCTATATTTGAAAGTTTGAGATTGGTTCAATTTTAAAAAGGGTTTTGTCTCTTTTGCACGTCAAGGCTGCTGTAATTAAAAAAAATACAGTAAATTTTAAAAATATTAGAATTTATAATAGCTGCATTCTATGTGGATATATTGTAAGATGTCATTTATTTATGTAAAACCTTATTTTTTAGTGTCTTCAGTGTCACGTGATCTTTCAGAATTCATTTTAATATGCTGATTTGCTGCTCAAGAAACATGTATGATTATCATTAATGTTGAAAATATTGATTAATTCAATATTCATATTAATTATAATTGTTTTTTTTACTTTTTGTTGCCATAAGAATAAATATAGTATCAGATTAAATCTTATCTTTAGATGAAACATTGTATCATCTTATTTAAGCAAAAAAAGATGCATTTAAATTTAAACTTTCAAAATTAAGCTTACTTAATCATTTAAAATTATAAAGCTAATAAATATAACAATAAAATCGTAATTTTAAGTTAACTACATAGAGTTGATTACAATTCTCCATTAACCTCACTTAAAAGTATGAGTTAAATGAACTCTTCAACACAAGTTCTATCAAAAGAATATTAGTAGAAGTCATTTGACAAATGAGGAAAAATTGGATTGACAAATCATGAAAAGGTTCTTTAGTCTAATATTTATTTTATTTTATTTCAGTGACCAAAAATAATCACCACCCCCCCCCCCCCCAATAAAAAAATTGAATTTTAGGATTTTATTTATTTGATAGTTTTCGTTTTTTTTAGTAGTTTTATTTAATTCATATTAGTTTTATTTTATTTTATTTTTTCTTGTTTTCATCAAATTTTTATTTGATTTTATTTTAAGTTCAAAGGAACACTAATTTGATCTGCAATAGGTGTCTTTTGTAGCATTAATTAATGAAAGCAGATTCTATGAGGATTACTGAATAAACATTATATTTAATTGCAATAATCCAAGTCACAACAGGCTTTTGGTTTGTTTGTAATGTCAAATCCCAATTTAAAACATCTCATTTAGCTTGAGTTGTATGAGGATGTTAAGCTGCTCTTACATTTCTGAAGAAACCTGCATTGGTCTGTAGAACCTGACTGGTTTATACTGTCATAAATGCATTGAGAATGATATATATATTATATATATATATATGTATGTATTTTCAGTCCAGGTTATTTCCACCAGCCAAGACTTATTCATCACTTCCCTGTAATTCGCCAGTGTCAGACAAATGCCTTTTCATTCGGTTTATTTCTCCAGCCATGAAAGATTGAGACGCTCGGCTCTTCTCAGGTCCTTCAGGCTCTTCTCAAAGCCCCGTATTCAACAGATCATTCACATCTGTCTTTATTTTGCTCATTAAATCTGCTGCTGTGGCTCTTTTCATTGGCCGCTCGTTATGTAGCAATGTCAGCAACTTGCAACATGCTTATTCTGACTTGTACATATTAAAATATATAAAAGAATAAGGGAGCATATTACATTTTATTGTGTTTGAAATGAGTAAATGAGTAAAAAATTCTTACTGACAAATGGACAAAACCTAGGATTGTGGCAAATTTAAAAAATGTAGAATATTAACTAATTAGTATTTGGGGTGAAAGAAATTAATCTTTTAGTGGGGGTCTTCTGTAAATTAGGGAAAAGATGTATGCTATTTATTTTTTGCTCAGAAAAACAAAAACGAAAATGCAATTAAATTAAATGGAAAACTTTTTAATTTTTTTTGGAAAAACAGAAACAATTTTAAGCAGCATTACACATATTGTTTTTGACCCAAATGTATTTATTATAGCTTTGAATTAGGTTTTATTTTGATATTTTCTGTTTTCATTTTGTTATAGGCTTTTATTTATTTATTTTTATTTTTATTTTTATTTTATTTTATTTTATTTTATTTTATTTTATTTTATTTTATTTTATTTTATTTTATTTTATTTTATTTTATTTTATTTTATTATTTTATTTTATTTTATTTTATTTTATTTTATTTTATTTTATTTTATTTTATTTTATTTTATTTTATTTTATTTTATTTTATTTTATTTTATTTTATTTTATTTTATTTCAGTGACCAGAAATGTTTTTGAAAAACATAGTATTATTTGTAGTATAGTAGTATTTGGATAGTGTTATATTATTTATTATTACTTTGAATTGGGTTTCATTTTGATATTTTCAGTTTTCTTTTTAATTTTAGTTTTAGTAATTTTGTTATAGGCATTTACTGGTTTATTTTATTTTAAGTTTTAGCAATTTTATCATTTATAATTTTAATCATGTTTTTTTAATCTGTGTTATACTTTATTTAAATGGCAAAAAAGTTTTTTATTTTTATTTTTTATTTTTTTTATTTATCCTACACAGCAATGAGATTAAATAACTAACAAGTAATTCTCTCCTAAATCTCTAGTAATCTTTGCAAATAATTACAAGAAAAATAATTACAGTAAAGGCTGAACAGCAATTTCTCACTTTATGAACTGATTTTAGTATTTTTTATATAGTATTATAATATATATTCATATTTTAAATTTGCTTTGTGATATTAATTTCAGTATTTTTTATTTTATTTTTGTTATGGGATTTTCTTTTTTTATATATATATTTGTAGTTAGCTTTAGATTTTAGTTTTGTTTCAACAGTAAGATTAACTTTTAGAAAACCTTTCTGTTTTTATCAAATGTTTATGTTTTTAAAGGTAAACACCACATACTTATTTAATTAACTTTTATTGAGATATATGTTCTTGAGTTATTTTCATTTTATTTGTAGAAATTTTGTTAATATTTGTTTATATTTCACTTTACTTAGTTTAGCTTTACATGTATTCATTTTATGCTTAAACCCTTTTTTCTATAGTATTGTATGTATTATTGCTTTGAATTAAATTGATATTTTCTGTTTTAATTTTGTTATGGGCTTTTATTTAATTATTTATTTTTAGTTTTTGCGATATTATTTCATTAACTTATTTTTTTGTTATCTTCTCTGTTTTTCATCTAATATTTTATTTTATTTCATTTCAGTGCCCAAAAATGATAAACAATCAAACAAACAAACAAACACATTTTTTTAAATTATTATTTGTATTTTTTACTGTATCTTACTGTATTATTTATATTTGTTTATATTTAACTTTTAATGTATTATTATGGAATTTCATTCTTATCTTCTATTATATATTTATAACTGGATTTATATTCTTTTAGTTTTATTTTATTTTTGATGTAATATTAGTAAAAATCTGTATACATTTATCTTTATTATTTTATTTATTTTTTGGTATTTTTTAAGGTATACAGTATAGTTGTACTTTAACTATACAAATTTTATACAATTGTGTTTAATCATCTCTTTATAAACTTTGGTATGTGATTTCAGTTTAACTTTTGCATTTTAGATTTATGTATTAATCAATTAATTTTGTTGCCATAAGATTAAAAATAGCATTCAGAGTAAATCTTATCTTTAGATGAAACATTGTATCAACTTATTCAAGCAAACAAAGATACTTTCGAATTTAAATTCAAAAGTTAAACTTTTAAATTTTTTTAATTTAAGGAAAACCTCCTTTTGGGGATGTCCTCAAATGTAAAAATGAATCAGAAATGTTTTTAAAGTGAGTTTTTTCTCTTAGGTTTCGGGTTTAGGTTAGTCTGTGGTAATGATTATGTGTTCTGTTGGTTGGTTATTTTGTAAAAAGGCAGAAATAGTATTTTCTTATAAAACATACTACAATAATACTCCAACATACTTCAATTGATGACAGCTTTGACGCATTAATTTTTACAGTGAAGGCTGAAGGTGACTTTTTTTGCACAGTGAAAAAATGAGAAATGAATTGCATGCACACATACACACCTGTCATCTTTCTCACACATGCAGTCAGGTTAGCGCCTGCGCTTCATTTGCACACAGATGCTCCGGCGCGGCGCAGTCGAGGGCCGTTGGCATGGGAACGCACTGCCTCTGAGAGAATGCCGCGACTGTTTGACAGAACGCATAATTACTGCCTTTCCTCAGACGAGCCAATTAGCACAATGAGCACCAAAGGCCTTTTGACGCGCTCTGTTGGGCCGAAGAAAGAGGCAAAGCAAGAACAACTTCTCTGTGGTTCTTTAAAAGAAACACAACAACATCCATAGACCGGTACAAACCACATACGTTCTTATCCAGGGTAGTTATAACTTCACAAACTCTATACAGTTAATTACTGCTAATCATATACACTGCTGCTTAAAAGTTTGGGATCAGTACGATTTTTAATGTTTCTAAAGACGTTTCTTATGCGCGTCAAAGTATCATTTTTTTAATCAAAAATACAAAAAACAAAAAAAATTATGAAATATTGTTGCAATTCAATATAACAGTTTTTTATTTTAATATACTTTAAAATATAATTTGTTTCTGTGATGCAAAGCATGATCATGATGCTTCAGAAATCATTCTAAACTTGGGATCAGTAAGATTTTTAATTATTTTAAAGGAGACTTTTCTGCTAATCAAGTCTGTGTTTATTTGATTAAAAATACAGAAATAATTGTAATATTATGAAATATTATTGCAATTTAAAATAGTGGTTTTCTATTTTAATATATTTTAAAATATAATTAATTTCTGTAATGCAGAGCTGAATTTTCAGCATCATTACTGCCGTTTTATGTGATTTGATTGTTTTATTTATTGTATTGTATTATTTAAATTTATATTTTACTGATTTAGTATTATTTTTGGAATTTTGATATTTTATTTATTTTCAGTTTTGTCAATTTTATTTCATTTACCTTAGTTCTATTTTTTTATATTTTATTTTATATTCTATTAATTTATTTTTTAATGACCAAAAATTTTTTATTTTTAAATGTTGTTTCTCCTAGACAGCAATGAGATTAAATAACAAGAACAAACTTCACAAATTATTATTTTTATTGTTTGTATTTTTTATTTTTTATTTCTATTGTATTGTATTACTCATTTATATTTAGATGTATTTTTTGTAATTTCATTATAGGATTTTGTCTTTTGTTGTTTTATATATGTATATTTAGCTTTAGATGTATTTTTTTTGTTTTATTGTATTTATTTTATTTTTATATATACTGTATTTATTTAAATTTAAATTTATTTAAATATTTTAGTAACTGTTGCATTTTAGATGTATTCATTTATTTAATTGCATTTATTTATTTGAAAGTTGACCATAAATGCCCTTAGGTTTTAGTATTTTAATATTTCATCTACTAGTTTTAATGTTCATTTAATTACTTTTTTTTAATGTAAACACCACTTGCATATTTATCCAATGTAGTTTATGTACTTCTATTTGCACTTAATGCAATTTGTTTATTCATCACTGTATATACTTTGCTTTGCCGCTGTCTTGTAATGACATTGACTTTTGCATTTTAGATTTAATATTATTTTTAGTCATTTTAGTTGCTTAAACTTTTTTTGTCTATTTTTTATTACACCACCTATTCAACATTAAATTAAATTTCTCATCACTATAACATAGTATTATTTACATTTGGTTATAGCTTTTATTGAGATTGTAAATTTTGTTATTTTCATATTATTTTTAGTAATTTTATGTGATTTGATTTTTTTATTATTTGTGTATTATTTTTATTCTGTTGTATTACTTATATTTATATTTAGCTTTCGATTTAGTATTATATTTGTAATTTTATTGTGGGATTTTGTCTTTTGTCATTTTAAGTATTCATATTTAGCTTTAGATTTATTTTTAGTTTATTTTAGAAGTATTTTTAGTAATTTTAGTGGGTTTTTTAATATTCAGTGTAGTTGTAGTTATACAAATTTAACTATACAAATTTAATATAATTTTATTCATCACTTTATAAACATTTAATAACATTGTTTAGTGTGTATTTTTTTTTAACTGTTGCATTTTAGATTTATTAATTTATTTAATTTTATTAATTAATTTATTTATTTATTTTAAAGTTGACCATAAGTATATTTAGGTTTTAGTATATTTAGTATTTCATCTACTAGTTTTAATTGTTTTAAATGTAAACACCACTTGCATATTTATCCAATGTTGTTTTGTACTTCTAATTGTACTTTATACATTTTGTTTATTCATCATTTTTATATACTTTGCTTTGCCGCTGGCTTGTAATGTCATTGACTTTTGCATTTTGGATTTAATATTATTTTTAGTCACTTTTTATTTTTATCTATTTTTTATTACACCACTTATTTAACATTAAATTAAATTTTCTCATCACTATAACATAGTATTATTTACATATGATTATAGCTTTTATTGAGATGTATTAATTTTAGTAAATTTAGTAATTTCATGTGATTTGGTTTTTTTATTAGTTGTATTTTATTTTTATTCTATTACTTATATTTATATTTAGCTTTCGATTTAGTATCAATATTTTTGTAATTTTATTGTGGGATTTTGACTTTTGTTGTTTTATGTATTTATATTTAGCTTTAGATTTATTTTTAGTTTATTTATTATAGTCATTTTAGTGCTTTTAATTTTTTTATCAAAAGTTTTTTTTTAAGTATTCAGTGTAGCAGTAACTATAAAAATTTAATATAATTTTATTCATCACTTTATAAACATTTAATAAAAAATGTTTTTTTTTAATTAACTGTTGCATTTAGATTTATTAATTTATTTAATTTTATTAATTAATTAATTGATTTATTTGGAAGTTGACCATTAGTATCTTTAGGTTTTAGTATATTTAGTATTTCATCTACTAGTTTTAATTGTCATTTGGGTTTAAATGTAAACACCACTTGCATATTTATCCAATGTAGTTTTCATAATTGTACTTTATGCAATTTGTTTATTCATCACTGTATATACTTTGCTTTGCGACTGGCTTGTAATGTCATTGACTTTTGCATTTCATGTTTAATTTGCTTTCTCTCTCTCTGTAGTAAGCAGGTGCTTCTTCTGCTGTGGGATTCTGGGAGATGCTGGCATTTGGAAAAGTCACCAGAATCCACCTGTTGACCCAAGAGAAGGTGAAAGCGCAGCACGAAAGACTCAGATTTCCTCTCGGTGTGATTAGAGCATTTGGATTAGGCTGATTCAGAAACACAGTCGAAACTTAGAGTTTGATCCCGCTGAACGTTACGTACATTGAACGTACAGTGCATTGTCAACTATCTGAAGTAATTTTAAAAATATATATTTTATTATATATTATAATATTTTAAATTAAACTGTTGCTGAATACTTTTTTTTATTATTATTTCATCCATATACTCTTAAAATTATTTTTCAATTTACATAAATTATTAGAGTATATAAAATACCATTTAGTTTATTAATCCATAAACGTTTTACAGTTTGCTTATTTATAATTTTTTATACTTTTTATACTTTTAGTTTTATTAATTAATCTCACTTCTGCAGGAATATTGTTTAATCTTTCACTGTAAAAGACAAAGTTTTCAACTTAAAAAGTAAGTGTTCATGCTGCCTAAAAATTTTAAGTTTACTCAACACAAATATCCACATTTTCATGTACAACTTAACATTTCATGTTGACTAAACTTAACATTTTAAGGCAGCATTTTTTTTTTAAGTTGAATCAACTTTTTTTTACAGTGTTAACAAATTGCTTGTTTTATTCCTCATTTGTGGCTTTGAATAAAATAATAAATGTTAATGTAAATAATCATGTAATCAAACATATTTACTTTCTTATTCCACAGTCCTAGAGTTATTATATGAATGACGCACCATTACTGCAAAGACAAATTGGATTATTTGTTTCATTTCAATTTTCATTAAATTTTTTATGGATTTCTGTTAGCATTTTGAATTTTATTTTATTTTTATATTTACTGCTTTCCATTTTAATTTTAGTTAACGTTTTAGTGCTTTTGTTGTTTTTGTCAATTTTAGTAGTTTTTGTTTCATTAAATCTAAAAAGTCTAGTTTTTATTCATTTTTATTTCAGTTTCATTGTCAACTAGCTTAATTAATTCTAAAAAAAAATATTTTATTGTATATTATTATATTTTACAATGAAACCCTTGCAGAATCCATATTTTATTTCATCCATACACTGCCTAAATAAATTTTTCAGATTAAATAAAATATTGTAGTATGTTTTTGCAAGACAATACCATTTATTTATTTATTTATTTATTTATTACTATTTCTGAAATTTACTAGCATTTAATTTTTTTAAATGCAGGCTATTAACTATAATATAAAATAACTGATTAGGTACTGTGTTAATCTTCAACAATTGTTTTTTATGATCCAGTTAATTCTCACCCTACATTTTTTTTTTGTCAATGCATATCGTATTTTACTCTGAAATTCATCACATTAAGAAAAAATGGTTTCAAAATATAGTCAAAGACTACACTAAATGTGGCTTCAGTAATGATATAATCAAAAAGTCTGGCGTTTCTATGTGTAATATCCGAGAAAAGACTTCTAGAACCCGTGTTACAGTATTAAACCTGTCAGTCAGAATCCAGCTCGCGATCATCTTTATGTGCGATGCTGTATATCTGTTTCCCGCGGGCGCTGCGGGTGCGTCTCGCTGCTTTTACTTATCTGGAACTTTGCCGCTGTGCTTAAAGACATTGCTTTTCATTTTATGTGAAGGCGAGGGCTGCAGTGTGTCAGGTTCATTTGTCACGTTTATGAGCATTTTCTGCTGCGTCTGGAGTGATGGAGAACTCGCCTCAGCATCCAGCAGCAACGTTTACAGGGTGAATGTTAAGAGACTTTGGTGCATTACCTCATCCGCTCCGGCCTATAAGTCTCAGATGTTTCTCCCGGAACAAAAACAATCCTGCAATCCCAAGACGTCTCAATGATTTCTGAAAGTTTTCCAAAGTCATGCATTCATTTGCAGTGTTGGGAAAGTTACTATGCATTACAATATTGCGTTACTTCCTAAAAAAGTAACTAATTATGTTACTTAGATACTTTTTATAGAAAGTAATGTGTTACGTTACTTTTGCGTTACTTTTTAAATCAAGGCAGGGCTTGCTTATTTGTTTTTAATATAAAAAGTTCTCTTTTTGGCAAATATAAAAGCGTTTTTACACCGAAAGCCTCAGAGAAAAGTAAATTGACGTCTGTACAGTAGACCGCAGAAGAAAAAAGTCAACTCTAATAAAAAAAGGAAAACAAATGTTTGATTATCTTGAGTAATTTTTGCTTATTAGTATGGATGAATTGGATCATCGAAGGTCGGCAGCAAAGACACCGATTTATAAAATGGGATTAAATACATAAAGGATATTTGTATTATTAAACACATTTAATTGCAGGTTTGCATTGAATTTCAGTGTTTTTATTCATTTTGAAGAACACTGTCTGTTTTTTTAGTGAGTGAGATGAATTAATGCATGTTCACATTTATTCTAGAACTAAAGTAACATCTTACTCACAGTTTCTCTCAACATGGGAACAGGAGAGATTTTAATCAATCAATGTGGGGAAAAGTAACTTCCATTACTTATTTGAAAAAGTAACTATTTTCTTGTCAATTAAAAAGTAATGCGTTACCTTGCTAGTTACTAGAAAAAGTAATATTATTACATAACCCAACACTGCTCATTTGTGTGTTTTTATATTTAGGAGAAACATCTGAGACAAAACTGATGCCTAATTGCAAGCTAAAAGTCTCCTGAATGGTGCAGGAGCAGTCTCTCAGACTTGCATTGGTCTTATTCTCTTTTGTTTAGAGCAGGCGAGATTTTATCCAGACGGGCATGTAAATAAACAGATGCTGAAAGCCCCAGAGAGAGATTAATGGCGTCCATTAACAGATTAATTAATGCATGAGCTGGTGATTAAACAGCGGTCGGCTAAATCACTGCCTTTAACTGAAATAAACACTCATATTTAGAGAGAGACTGTTTCCTCTGGTAGGAAAGTAATGGGGGATCAGGTTTAGTTGCAGAATTATTCCAAGCCTGAAAATGAAGACGAATTAGTTCTGCATATATATTTTGTGTGGCAACACTGAACGAATGGAGCTGAACCAGTGTTTATGACCCTAATATAACCATGCAGCTCGCTAAATGTTTATGTACATGATGGTTTTAAAAGAAATGAAACATCCAAGATGTAGATGAGTTTTTTTCTTCATCGGATTTGGAGAAATGTGACCCTGGATCACAAAACCAGTCATAAGGGTCAATTTTGTGAAACATGAGATTCATGCATCATCTGAAAGCTGAATAAATAAGCTTTTCGTTGATGTCTGGTTTGTTAGGATAGAACAATATTTTTCCGAGATACAACTATTTGAAAATCTGAAATCTGAGGGTGCAAAAAAATCTAAATACTGAGAAAATTGCCTTTAAAGTTGTCCAAATGAAGTTCTTAGTAATGCATATTACTAATCAAAAATGAAGTTTAGAAATATTTACGGTAGAAAATGTACTAATTATCTTCATGGAACATGATCTTTACTTAATATCATAATGATTTTTGGCATAAAAGAAAAATCGATAATTTTAACCCATGTACACTCTTAAAAATGAAGGTGCTTTAAAAGGTTTTTCACAGTGATGCCACAGAAGAATCATTTTTATTTCCACAAAGAACCATTCAGCTAATGGTTCTTAGGTTATCCGCTCATTCAGTTCATTCAGAGGCCCAAAGTGACAAAAAATGCACTTTTTTCTTATATTTATATGGTTAAAAAGTAAGATTACATTTTATATTGATTAATCTACTAAATTAATCGACTAAATTACCGAATAAACGATTCATCTAAATGACTAATTTCCCACACAAAAAATCAACAATTTTACTTAACATTTTATTTTAATAAAATCAATTAATTGGAGATGCTTTTGATTATTACAATTTAATAAAACCATTAAAATGGAATTCAGAAAAGTAACAGAAAAGAATTTGGTAAAAAAAATAAAACGGTAAAACTCAGTTAATAAAACAGGCTTTTTGATTAAAGAGAAATATATAATAATAATTTAACCATTAAAATGGAGTTCAGAACAATTCAAACGGAAAAAAACTGAATTTGGAAATAAAACAGATTTTATAGGGCCCTATAATTATATATATATATACTGTATATTTATTTATTTACTTTATTTTTTTGTGGTAATAAAAATGGATGTAAGTGTACAGTACCGCCATTAAAATTACTTATAATGAGGCAATAATAATTAGTTCAAATAATGAATCAAAAGCAAGAAATCATGGTTTGTATGTAATGTATTAACATAAACGATTATAGAGCTAATGTACATTAAGCATTACAACAAAAGCCTGCAGAGGGTGCCAACAGCCTGACGCTTGTTTTTACACTTTACAGCACAATCTAATCCTTGTTTAATATTGGCTAAACAACATTTAAGTAAAATATCCACTTAATCTTTAATATTTAGCCATTTAATGAATATGTGGACTTCAAAACGTGTAAACTCAGAGTGAGGGTTTAAACTTTTATTTTAAAATCGAGATGAACACTTAGCATAATGAGACAGAAATCGATGTATTCTCCTTAGTTTGCATAGGTTTCTATATGATTTACATTACAAATCTGATGGAATGGCTCACGCTGTGTTCCCAGTGAACGTTTTAATAAACCCAAACTCACAACAACATGCAGAGATGGAGTTTGAGACGATCCACACACGTAAATGATAACAGTTGATTTCCTTGGATGGAGCTGCTGTGAGACGCAAGTAACCTACATGCATATAAATAACTGACGCACATTAATTAAACCTGCATCCAATATATTTATGTAACTGAATCGTTGCGTTTGTGAATTTTTAAATGGGTTTAATATGTAATGCAGCCTCGGAAGCAGTCTAATAATGCATTTCATGGATTCTTGTTCGTGAAATTACTCAACGTGGGCAAAATGGAATCAAGGATTTTTAAAAACCAAATAGTTGATTAGAATCAACAAATCACAACAGCCCTAATCTGATTCTGTATTCTATGCAGTTGTGCAACAAACTTTGGCCTTTTGCAACTTTCCCTGAAAATTAGTTGCCAACAGTGCTTGGGGACATGTGGAAAATACTGATATTTTGTGGTTTTAAATGCTGTAAAATGTTTAGAATTATCTGAACAACAACAAAAAACATATGCTTAAAGATAACTTTAAAATTGATGTTGTTGAGAATTTTAAAGCAATCATATCATGATCTTTTCTAGGGACACAAAAGCCACCGAATCCCAGGAATGACTCAAACATGTGATTTTTGAAATGTTTATCATTGCATACTGCATGCTATTTTGCATGCCATTTTTCATAAGAAGCATTTTCTAGTATATACTGCCTGGATTTCAGTGTGTGTGTGTTTTTGTGTGGAATCCTACCTGGATTAGAGTTTATTGGTTACAGGCCTTGAGTCAGCATTTCTCTCGGCTGCAACAGAGACACAGAGACTTTACCAAGTCTCAGATCAACACCGTAGCCACAAAACAAATTCAATAAGCAATTACTCGGTATTCTCAAACAATGTCTGTTGATATGTTTGAGATGTATTCTAGTGTGCCTAATGATTTCAATTTCAGTTTTTTCCCTCCTTAGGTAAAAGTCCTCATGGATGCGAGGGTTCAGTGGGTTTGTCGTTAATGCCGCTCAGATCATAAGCTCAGCTCACTCTAAATATGGACTCCATTAACCTCATTATGTTTTTCACGGATGATATACTTCTCTTCATGGCTGCAAGAGTTATTCCTGAATCAAACCAATGTATCTAAATTATACAATGACTTTCAGGGGGTCAAATTGTTAAAGAATAGTTATACTGTAATTTCTGCAGGCCAAATTTGTTGCGTGATTAGTTCACCCAAAAATTTAAAAATTGTGTCAGTAATTACTCAACCTCATGTTGTTCCAAACCCATAAGACCTTTGTTCGTCTTCAAAACACAAATTAAGATATTTGATGAAATCCAAGAGCTCTCTGACCCTCCACAGACCCTTCATAGTGTTTTACTTTAAACGTAAACATGCGCCAAGATACTCTCCAAAATGACGCTACACACAAAATTTAAGGTTCCTTTAAAAGTTCCTCACAGTGATGCCATAGAAGAACCATTTTTGGTTTCAAAAAGAACTATTCAGTCAAAAGTTCTTTAAAGAACCATCTCTCTCTTACCTTCTTTCGCCACATTGAACCTTTTGTGAAACAGAAAGGTTCTTCAGATATTGAAGGTTCTTTATGGAATGATTTAGACAAAAAAATGTTGTTCTATGGCAGGGGTCCCCAAACTTTTTTCTGAGCGGGCCACATAATTTTCTTTTCTTTAATGGGGGGCAGGGTCAGTTTATAAAAGAAAATTCCATGGGGCGGACTGACTACTATTAAATCTTATTATTTTATTATGATTTTACCTGTATTTTTTATCCCTTTTAATGCTAGAATAGTTTATTTTATTATGCACCACACAGACAAATGATCATTTTTTTCAAAAGATATACAGGTACATCTCAAATTAGAATGTCATGGAAAAGTTCATTTATTTATTCAACTCAAATTGTGAAACATGTGTATTAAATAAATTTAGTAGTTTAAGTCTTTGGTTCTTTTAATTGTGATGATTTGGCTCTCATTTAACAGAAATTCACTCTCAAAAAAAAAAAAAAAAAAAAATCAACTCAAAACACCTGCAAAGGTTTCCTGAGCCATCAAAATGGTCTCTCAGTTTGGTTCACTAGGCTACACAATCATGGGGAAGACTGCTGATCTGACAGTTGCCCAGAAGACAATCATTGACACCCTTCACAAGGAGGGTAAGCCACAAACATTAATTTCCAAAGAAGCTGGCTGTTCACAGAGTGCTGCATCCCAGCATGTTAACAGAAAGTTGAGTGGAAGGAAAAAGTGTAGAAGAAAATCACCAACCGAGAGAACCACAGCCTTGATAGGCTTGTTAAGCAAAACCGATTCAAGATTTTGGGTGAACTTCACAAGGAATGGACTGAGGCTGGGGTCAAGTCAAGGCATCAAGAGCCACCAAACACAGACGTGTCAGGAATTTGGCTACAGTTGTCGTATTCCTCTTGCTAAGCCACTCCTGAACCACAGACAACATCAGAGGCATCATACCTGGGCTAAGGAGAAGAAGAAATGGACTGTTACCTAGTGGTCTAAAGTCCTCTTTTCAGATGAGAGCAAGTTTTGTATTTTATTTGGAAACCAAGGTCCTGGAGTCTGGAGGAAGGGTGGAGAAGCTCATAGCCCAAGTTGCTTGAAGTCCAGTGTTAGGTTTCCACAGTCTGTGATGATTTGGGGTGCAATCATCTTCTATTGTTGGTCCACTGTATTTTTGAATCACACATCAAATTCCTCAAATGCTATAGAGTCATTTAATAGCTGCCTCGTGCATTACCTGTTTGATCGCGAACCTTTATCAAATACCAACATGATATAAGTAAAACCTATTTAAAATTACATTTTCAAAATATGTCTCTGGCATTGTTCAGAGGGCCAGTCCAAATGTGGGGGCGGGCCGCATCCGGCCCCCGGGCCTTAGTTTGGGGACCCCTGTTCTATGGCATCATGATGCAGAGGACAAGAATTGTTAAATAAATATATTATTTTTTTGTTTTTATTTTTGAGGGTGAGTAATTAATGACTGAATTTTCATTATGGAACAAACTTTAAAGAGTTAGTTCTGCCAAAAATTAAAATTAGCCAATTATATAAACTGTTTGTTGAGTAAACTTAAAATAATTTGTTACCCTGCTGCCTTAAAATGCTAAATTCAGTAAGCTCAAATACGTTTAGTCAACTTGAAATTTTAAGTTGCACTAAGAGACAACTTGGATATTTGAGTTGACTCAACAAAAAATTTGGTTTGTTGGGTAAGTTGCCTGGTTGCCTTAAGAATTTTAAGTTGAATCAACTAAAGTTGTCACTTAGTAAAACAACATTTTAAGTTGACTAAACTTTTTTTGAGTTGACTGAACTGTGCCACTTCCCTTTTTTACCGGTTACTCGACGCGGGCAAAATGGATTCAAGGATTTTTAAAAATTGAATAGTTGATTAGAATCGACAAATTGCAACAGCCCTAATCTGATTCTATATTCTATGCAGTTGTGCAACAAACTTTAGCCTTTAGCAACTTTCCCTGAAAATTAGTTGCCAACACTGCAGAAGCTTGGAGACATGGGGAAAATACTGATATTTGGTGGTTTAAAATGCTCTAAAATGTTTAGAATTATCTGAACAACAACAAAAAACATATGTTTAAAGACAACTTTAAAATTGATGATGTTTGTTAAACTTAAAAGTTGGGTAAGTTGCCTGGCTGCCTTAATTTTAAGTTGAATCAACTCAAATATCTAAGTTGTCACTTATTACAACTTAACATTTTATGTTGACTACACTTTTTGAGTTGACTGAACTTAACGTTTTAAGGCAGCCAGGTAACAAATTATGTTAAGTTGACTTAACAAATATTTTCTTTACAGTTTTATGCACTTCATTTTGCTAATTACAATTAAATTTATGCATTTCTCGCTCTTTGTATGTTTACATCATTATGGTACAAGATTATCCTGTTTAAATCAATGTGATAAACGAGTTAGGTCAAAAGTAATCTATAGGTAGTCTGATTATATTATCTAAAATGTCTACAGACTACAATTTTTGTCATGTAATTTGGAATCAGTAACGGATTACAATTTGTAAATAATCTATCCAGCTGTGTTAAGAAGTAATGCATTACTTTACTTACTTGAAAAAGTAATCTGATTACATTACTCATGTTGTAATGCGTAACATCCAACAAAAACTGCTGTGCGAATTTTGCTTTATACTAGGGGTGTGACGAGATCTCGTGGCACGAGATCTCGCGAGACTCCGATGTGTCCCACGAGATCTGACTGGTCTCGCGAGAACGTGGCGATATCATGGCAAAACATTTTGCAGTGTTTACATTAGGGCTGCATGACTAATAGTTATATAAATATCACGATCTCTATTCAAACACCCATGCGATCTTATTCATGAATGACAACGATTCAGCATTGTCTATTACAACTGTTTCACGCTCCACTGACGCCGATGTGAAAGTTATTGAAGACATTCAAATCTGCATTCTTACTGCTATGGTTTCAGAAAGCAACACAAACAGTCTTTTTAACCACATAATCATCATCATGTCTTTGTTACAGACATTTAAATAACATAAGTACTGGGATAAAAGCTTATAGTTTGGATATAAACACTTATTGTCTACAGTAGCGATCAAAAACGAAAGTATAACACGTATGTAGAGCAACGTTTATTCTCTTCACCAGGAGAGGGCGACAACTGCACGTTTAAAAAAAGTATTTTTCATTGAATTAAACATTCAAGAGATTCCAATAGTGAAAGTCTTTATTAATTGAGACACGGGCTCCTTCATTTTTTTTTTCAGACTTAAGCAATGAACATTATTTCAGAACCACTAGTAAATTATGTAATTTTGCTTAATTTTCTAATCCTTTTTTTCTTCAGAATCGTGATCTCCAGTTTATAAAAGACAATTGTTTTTCAGTTTACCCAGAATCATGCAGCATTTTTATTACTGCATATAATTCATTAAAATATAAGTTTAATTTCATAAAGTACAAGTTCATATCAAAATGCACCTACATTTATTTTATTTTTTTTTGCATTTTGTGTTTTTTGTTGAATAAAATACTATTGTCCCCTATATATTTCATCATTGAGGATTTATTTTAAAAAAGTTAAATCTCGTCTCGTCTCGTTCTCGTGAACCCAAAATCTCGTCTCGTCTCGTCTCGTGAGATAAGTGTCTCGTCACACCCCTACTTTATACATTGCTATAATATTGTGATAGCCGAGGCCACACATAAATGTATTTGCACTGTAAAAAGTTTTCACCAGTTTCAACTTAAAAAGTTTAGCAGCTGCCTTAAAGTTTTAAGTTAAATCAACTTAACTCATTTCACCTCACAATTTAAATCAACTTATTTTTATTGTAATAAGTTAAAATTACTTGTAGTTTTAAGCTGATTTAACTTAATTTTAAGGCAGCTGCTGAACTTAGGTTTTTAAGTTGAATCTGGTGAAAACTTTTTACAGTGTGGTTTGATTTGTGTTATAAAGTTTTGTTTTGATAAGTTGCTGATGTATCGGATGTAATTGTTTATTTTTATTTGTAAATTTGAATTTATATTTGTATGTTTCTTTTTGATTTATTTGTCTTAATATTTATGCTCTAAGTTGGGTAATTGGTGCCGTCTTGATGCTCGCAAAAAAAGAGCAAGACCGTTCCTAATAATTTCTATTCGCTGGAGATGGAAGGTGTAACAACGTCAAAGACAAATTATGTTTTGTATTTATACGACTTGTGATAGATTTGTGATTTTTGTATTGTATTAAATAATTTTTTGGTTTAATTTAATTTGGATAATTTAAGTTATTCAAGTGCATTACTGTGCACTTGCACGGTTAACCCTCTGTTATTTGTCGGTGGTACAGTCCCAGTAATATAGGGGCTGGGTTGTGTTTATCCTGGGAGTTTTTGGGTTGGGGATCCCAGTAGTAACACCGGAGCCCTGGAACTCCATGTTTTCTTTATTTGTGTGATTTTCTTTATTTTTTCTGTGTGGCCCAGTGTATGTTTTTAATGGAAAAATGAAAAGCAGATAAAGAACTGCTTTTTTTTGGCAAACCATGCCTCTTGCTTTTATTGGACGAATCGTGACAAATATTGATAATGCATAACGGACCTTTTTAGTTGTGAAATTTCGTCAAATTTTGGCGTATTCGGGTGAATTCAATAATATTAATTTCCATTTTTGACTTAAAGCCAGATTAGTGCACTGTACAGAGCTTTGTTCATTAAATAGTTAATTATTTTATAATGAAATATGACTCTAAAATAATTTGTTAACAATATTGTATTGATGTATCCTCTTGGGAGTTTGATTCAATTGAATGCTACTGCCCTCTCTCTCTCTCTCTCTAAAATTAAAATAATTTATTTTAATTTTACATTTTTATGATTGAATTACTTGTTAGCCTTTCATTAAACTCACAAACCCCCTGAAGTTCCTTTACGAACCCCAGTTTGGGCATCCTTGATTAAAGTTCAAAGCACTTCATGTTGACAATGAAATGAATTGAATGCATTTTCTCACTCTTTGTAAGTTTACATCATGTTACAAGATTACCCTGTTTACATCAGTGTGATAAACAAGTTAGGTCAAAAGTAATCCAAAAGTAATCTAAAAGTAGTCTGATTACATACCTAAAGTGTAATGCATTACGTTACTGACTACAATTTTTGTCATTTTTAATCAGTAACGGATTACCATTTCCAGCATTGTTAAAAAGTAATGCGTTACTTTACTTGAAAAGTAATCTGATTACATAACTTGCATTGTAATGCCTTACATCCAACAGAAAGCTGCTTAGTTTGTAAGCGACTGCTGTTTGAATTATGCTTTATACATCGCTATATTGCGTAACATACCTTTTTAGTTGTATTTTGGCATATTCAGGTAAATTCAGTCATATTTATTTCCATTTTTGACTTAAAACCAGATTAGTGCACTGTACAGAGCTTTGTTCATTAAATAGTTACCTATTTTATAATGAAATATGACTCTAAAATGATTTAACACTATTGTATTGATGTATCCTATTGGGAGTTGTATTCAACTGAACGCTCTCTCTCTCTAAAATTAAAACTATTTATTTTAATTTTACATTTTTATGATTGAATACTTGTTAGCCAAACCCCCTGAAATTCCTTTACGAACCTCAGTTTGGGCATCCTTGATATAATATAATTTCATGTTGTTAATTACAATGAAATGAATGCATTTTCTCACTTTTTGTACTTTTACATCATTATGGTACAAGATTATCCTTTTTAAATCAATGAGATAAACGAGTTAGGTCAAAAGTAATCCAAAAGTAGTCTGATTACATTCCTAAAATGTGTAATGCATTACGTTACTGACTACATTTTTTGTCTGGTAATTTGTAGTAACGGATTACAATTTCCAGCTGTGTTAAAAAGTAATACTTTAATTTACTTTCTTGAAAAAGTAATCTGATTACATTACTCGCGTTGTAATGCCTTACATCCAACAGAAAGCTGCTTATTTTGTAAGTGACTTCTATGTGAATTTTGCTTTAAACATGACCATAGTATTGATAATGCATCTTTTTAGTTGCGAAATTTTGGCAAATTTGGGCGTATTCGGGTAAATTCAGTCATATTTATTTCCGTTTTTGACTTAAAACCAGATTGGTGCACTGTATAGAGATTTGTTCATTAAATAGTTAGCTATTTTATAATTAAATATGAGCCTAAAATGATTTGTTAATACTGTATTGATGTATCCTCTTGGGAGTTCGATTCTCTCTCTCTCTCTCTCTCTCTCTCTCTCTCTCTCTCTCTCTCTCTCTCTCTCTCTCTCTCTCTCTCTCTCTTTCAGGCTCGGGAGGGGGTTTTGTGGAGCGCTGTGCTCCTCTTCTTCTTCAGCACCCTTTTGTTTCTGATCTCTCCAGTAGAAGGGGGCGCCGCTGCGGAGAGACCGGCGTCAATCTGCGCGTGTCTCTCCTGTGTCCGTTCGTCCGCGGATGATTCCGGTGCTTGTCATTGCTTTACAGTCGGAATCTGTTCTAGAGCAATTACAGCATCATTTGTGGAGTTCCCTTCATTTCGTGTGACTGAAGTTCCGGCAGACTTGGATCGGATCTTTTTCCGCCAGAGGCAACGGAGCATCCGCACTTCGGTTCGGCTCGGCTCAGCTGATCTTCAT
Organism: Garra rufa; assembly: GCF_049309525.1. Classification (NCBI taxonomy): domain Eukaryota; kingdom Metazoa; phylum Chordata; class Actinopteri; order Cypriniformes; family Cyprinidae; genus Garra; species Garra rufa. The sequence goes on from NC_133370.1 coordinate 3,244,695, forward strand.
CCGTACAGCCGGTGTGGACCCATACTCTCAGTTTTGACAACTTGCACAACTCCAGGTAAAAAAGGAAACCTTCTCATAACTATTACTTGCGGATCAGTGTTAGCAGTAGGGATTTTGGTGGTTGTCTGATTTAGCGGATCTTTCAAATCCGATTTAACCAGATGTCTGTGATCTCATCCAAATCGTAAAGCTGGTTTGGACAGCATGCTGTAATTTCTTGCTGGCATAACTTGATTGTCTGAATGTGGAAATCTGGTTCTGTTTGCGCATCTGCACATATGTCCAATGGTAGCGAATGTTAGTGCATCGTCTTTGTGGGAGATTGTTTTGGAAATACTTAAGAAGAAACACCAAGAAAATGCGACTGATGTCCTGTCTATTTAAGTTTAACATTTTTTATTCAGCAGATGGTTTTATTCAAGGACAGATAGAACATTGTAAGTATTTTATCAAAAGAGCAAGAGCAGTACAAGTTATAAGAAATGCCAAAATCCACAATTGCATTGCGACTCGCGAGGTGTTGAACCGATAGAATGCATGCAAATAATAAGGTAAAATCATGGTACAATGCACTTTTTTGCAAAATGCTTTGGGTAAAAACATCTGCTAAGTGCATACATGTTATAAAATAGATTAGAACACAAGCTAGAGCAGAAGCAATGCAGTAAAAGTTTTTATAAAATTTTTATGCCAAAATCCGCAATCGCATTGCAACTCGCAAGATGTTGAACCCATAGAATGCATGTAAATGTTACTTAAGGTAAAATCATGTTATAAGGTACTTTTTTCCAAGATGCTTTGGATAAAAACATCTGCTAAATACATGAAAGTGATAAAATAGATTAGGAAGCTAGAGCAAAAGTGAAATGCAGAAAATAACAAAATAAGATTGAACAATAGAGTAGAAGTTATTGTAAAAAATCTCACTATTGCATTGCAAGTTGCAAGATATGGAACAAAGAATGCATATGCATTGTTCTAGTTACAAATATATAGTGAAAGAGACTTCCTCATTTGTAAGTCTCTTTGGATAAAAGCAACTGCTAAATGCATCCATGTATATGTCATACAAAAACACACTGAAGAAGTTATAAAAGAAATACCAAAATCCAATCATTGCATTGCAAGTTGAAAGATATTGCACAAAGAATGCATGCAAATGTATAAATCGTTGCATTGCAAGTTGAAAAAAAAAATGTATCCAATCATTGCATTGCAAGTTGAAAGATATTGCAATAAAAAAAGGAATGCATTTGAATAAAAGCATCTATTAAAATCTATTAATCTTACCATTGCAATCAAGATATTAAACAAACAATGCATGTAAATGTTTACTTAAGTTACAATCATAAGAAGTGATACACTAACCAAATACTACATGAAAGGATGCAATTAAATTGCAGAAAATCACTGACGGATAGAAAAGTGCAGTAAAAGTTATTATAAGAAATGCCAAAATCCCACTGTTGCATTGCAAGACACAAGATACCGAACAAAGAAAATCATTGCAAAAGACCTTTCATTTTCGCATTGCAATTTGCATGAAGAATGTAAACACTGAAGTTAAAATCACAGCATAAGACTTTTTCTTTTGCAAGTCGCCTTGGATAAAAGCATCTGCTAAATGCATGAATGTAAATGTAATTAAAATAGAAATGCAGAAAAGAAAATAATAAGAAATGCTAAAACCCACCACTGCAATCAGGACATTAAACAAAGAATGAATGCAAATGTTTAATTAAGTTACAATCATAAGAAGTAATGCACTACAAATGTTACTTAAAAGGATTTTAAAAGTCAGAAATAGTTCCTGCTGATTTCAACTGATTTCTGAAGCCGTTGGCTTGTACAGATGAACAGGGTGCTGTAAAAATCAGCTTACGAACACTCTCGCTGCTCCTTTGTAGCAGAAGAGAGATATCAGTGTCGGTGAACATTAGTAAGTGCGCTCGACAGGCAGCTGGGCTTCTCGGCAAGAGGTGTAGGCTAAGATCTCGTTCCCTGTGGCAGACGTGCTGAAGTTGCCGGAGATCAAAAAGTCCTCGGCAGCTGCGGGCATTTATTATTCATCCCGGCACCTCTTCACAACCCCGCCGACCGTGCGGAGGCTCTTCAGACCCGTACGACACACTGACCGGACGATGCTGTAACATCATACTCACGGGCCACTCAGACAGCTGCCAGGGTTCTCCATCAGCATTTCCTTCGGGATTGTCTGCAGTTTGTGATTTTTGGGTTTAATCGCAGGCCTAGGGTGAAATAAGAGGATTAATGGTGTTGGATTTATGTCTGATAATGAGATGGTGTTTTAGGGGTGAAGGGAGCGAAGGGTGAACGGGTCACAAAATCAGGGCTCAAGGTCAGGTGTTATGTATAGTTCACTAATCCGATCAATATGCTCAGCCTTTGTGTTTCAGCAACTGATCGATGCAGTACGAACCCCTCTTTCTTTCTCTGTCTCTCAACATATATTTCTATTTTAATTCAATCTGTTTTCCAGGCATGATAAAAGGAAGTATAAATATTTGGCCTATACACAGATGTCTAAAATTGGAGTAATGACAAAGACAATGGTTTCTCATTCTCTGTCTGTTTTCTCCTGCAGCTGTCTGTCTCTTTGTCCTCTTAAAGAGCCAGTCTGTTCAAAAAGCAGCTCAACACAATATCAGAGGCTCTTATTCACCACTATGAACACTTTATGACACACACATTATGTTTTTCACACACAGAGCCTATGTGAGCCTATAATTTATGAAGTCTAATATAGGTCATATTTCACCCCGAAATCATACGGAAAATATGAGAAATTAAATTTTGCATTAAGATGCCATTGAGATTTTGATATGACAGCATTATGACACCATTTCCATGACAATTAAACACATTGCAATTCTCATTTGTGGCCCAGGACCACATAAGACCTGAATAAATAAGCTTTGTATTGATTTATGGTTTGTTGGGATAGAACAATATTTGGCCAAGATACAACTATTTGACAATCTGGAATCTGAGGGTGCAAAAAATCTAAATACTGAGAAAATTGCCTTTAAAGTTGTCCAAATGAAGTTCTTAGCAATGCATATTACTAATCAACAATTAATTTTTCTTATATTTATGGTGGAAAATTGGCAAAATATTTTCATGGAGCTTGATCTTTACTTAATATCCTAATGATAAAAAAATAAAATTTCTATATTTTACATTTTGAAATAGTGATATTTGTTGGGATGCATTTGCAATATATTGTTTTTAATTTAAAAATCAATATCAAATATTTAAAATTAAATTTTTTCTTAACTGTATTTGTACAGTAAAGTGAATTATTTTGAAATCATTATTTTGCTATTATTGAAAGTATTTAATTGTCTTGAACATAATGTGAAAATCAAATGTCATAGCTTAATGGCATAACTCAAAAGAGGCTTTATTTTCTTTATGTAAAATATAATTTTAGGTTTTGGGGTGAACACTGACTTTGTATGGATTGATATATTTTTTTATATATATATCACAAATGTTCAGATTTGACTGATATCGGAGGCAGAAAATGTCCTCCTTTACCCTATTTATAGACTAGATTTCAAAAGTAGCCTCTTTTCATTTCACACAAAAATGTCTGATTTCACCTAAAGTGTCTACAATTCAGTGCTTCATTGTTTATTGTTCTGTATTGGTGCGTTTATGACCGCAGATGCGTTTCTCAGTGTTTGTGTTTAGTGTGTATGTGGCGGCGTCTGTTTGCACAGTGCTTAGTCTGTATTTGCTATTAAGTCCTTCATCTCCATGTATCAGCGGCTCATAAAGTCAAGTAGACGTGATGTTTTGTCAACAAAGACACTGCTGTACTGGGTTTAGACACTGTATTGCTGTATTGATTGGTTTATACTGCTGACCATCTGCATACTGGACTCTGCAGTGGAGTGTAGATGAGGTTTAACTAAGCAAAACCGAACCGCACATCTGCAACTAAACACCTGTTTCTGATTAGTGTTGTTCAAATCAAGCATTGCACATATTTAATGATTTGAACAAACACTATGTATTGAGTTTTTTTTTTGTGCAAACAGCACATTTATTTCAGAAAAAGTACAAATCGCAGAAACAAACACTTGTAACCTTGTTAGCAAACACACGAGCGTCTCAAGAACACAGGACACGCTGCTTCAGTCTCATGCAGAATTAATTGTGTCTGGATGCGTGTAAGTTCACAGGAAGGTCTCCGGCATCCCGCCAGACACGCACCATCAGAAACATGCCATCTTTTAACTATCTGTGGTTATTTTGTTATGCATACACTCCTGAAGGCTTAATTCAACCAAAAAGGTTAGTTCTGTCATCATTTACTCTAATACTCACCCTAATGTGCTCTAAATGAATTTGAGTTTATTTCTTTTGCATTCTTTAAAGCATCCCCCTTTGTGTAATGCTCACTAAAAAAAAACATAAGTGCCAAAAAATGCTGCTCAAGGTTTAATGTCAGTTGTTGGATTCAACCTGGCAACATGCACCTTAATGAGCCTTATGAATGTATGCAACCTGAATGAGATTTTAAGCGAATAGAAGCTTATATTTCTGTTGTATGTCTTCTTAGTTCTTTAAATATACTGCACATGTCTTCAGGATACTTTAATTAGCTTCCAGGCTGTTGTGTTCATTATTTGATGGAAAAGAGCAGCCTTGAGTGTGCAACATGAGTGCGAGTAAATGATTACTTGGACTATTTTTGCATAAACTGACTCCTAAAATGTTTTCAGGCTGTGAAAATCTTTTTGGAAGCACTATTTTTAAGAATATATGGCAGGTTGTATGGGTAGTGAAATCAGCCCCATACAGTCTGTCATTGTAGTGGATCGCTGTGCACACATGCAGAATCTCTGATAATGTTTGTCAAAGTTCATGCTGGTTTAATTAAGTTGAACATCAGTTCATTAATACCTGCTGCATCACCGCTGGGCTGATGAACACGGTTACAACAAAAACATTATAATAGCAACACTGTGGCAATCACTGACAGTGCACTGACAACTGCATAGCAATGTCTTAGCAACCACACACAACTACCCACAACACCCTAACAACTGCATAGCAGCAACACCCTGGCAACCACCCACAACGCCCTAGCAACTGTATAGCAATGCCCTAGAAACCACCCATATCAATCCACAAAGTGCCTGGAAATGCACCGGCAACCACACACATCTACCCACAACACCCTAGCAACTGCATAGCAACACCCTGGCAGCCCACCCACAGCACCCTAGCAACTACATAGCAACACCCTGGCAGCCACCTACAGCACCCTAGGAACTGTATAGCAATGCCCTGGAAATCACCCATATCGACTCACCAAGTCCCTAGCAATGCTTTAGCAACCATACACAGCACCCTAGAAACGGCATACCAGCACTCTGGCAACCACCCACAAAGCCCTAGCAACACCTTAGCAACTGCTCATAAACAACCGGGCAAATACATACCAATGCTCTGTCAACCACTCAAAAAAAGCCCATATTGACAAAGCAATTGCATAGCAACGCCCTGGCAACCACTCACAACACCCTAGCAACTGTATAGAAATGCTCTGGAAACCAACCTCCAACACCCTAGCAACTGCGTAGCAAGCTCATAAACCCCCTGGCAACTACCCAAAATTCCTTAGCAATTGCATAGCAACAACTTGGTAACCGACCACCAATATTGACCCAGCAACTGCATAGCAATGTCATGGCAACCACCCATAATGCCTTAGCAACTGCATAGCAACACCCTGTCAACCAACTACCAATGTCGATCAAGCAACTGCATAGTAACACTCTGACTACAATCCACAATTACTGTAGCAACTGCATAGCAACACTTTGGGAACTGCATAGCAACACCCTAGCAACCAACCACCAATAATAACCCAGCAACTGCATAGCAACACACTAGCAAACACCCACAATGTCTTAGTAACTGCATCACAACACTTTGGCAACTGCATCGCAACACCCTGGAAACCAACCACCAATATTTATCTAACAACTGTATAGAAATGCCCTGGCAACCATGCACAATGCCTTAGCAACTGCATAGCAACACCCTAGCAACCAACCACCAATAATAACCCAGCAACTGCATAGCAACACACTGGCAAACACCCACAATGTCTTGGAAACTGCACAGCAACACTTTGGCAACTGCATAGCAACACCCTGGCAACCACCCACAGTACCTTATCAACTGAATAGCAGCTCTTTGGAAACTGCATAGCAAAATCCTGGCAGCCAACCACTAATATCGACCTAGCAACTGCACAGTAAAGCCCTGACAACCACCCACAATGCCTTAGTAACTGCATAGCAAGTCTTTAGCAACTGCATAGCAACACCCTGGAAAACAAACACCCAAATCGACCCAGCAACTGCATAGCAACACCGTGACAACCATCCACTATTCCTTAACAACTGAATAGCAACTTTTTGGCAACTGCATAGCAACGCCCTGGCAACCAGCCTCCAATATCGACTTAGCTACTGCATAGCAACACCCTGGCAACCACCCAGAATGCCTTTGCAACTGTATATCAACTCTTTGGCAACTGCATAGCAACACCCTGGCAACCAACCACCAATATTGACCCAGCAACTGCATAGCAATGCCCTGGCAAAACCCACAATGCCTAAGCATCTGCATACCAAACTCTTTGGCAACTGCATAGCAACACCCTTGCAACCAGCCACCCATATCAACCCAGCAATTGCACAGCAACACCTTGGCAACCATCCACAATGCCTTAGTAACTGCTTAGCAACTCTTTAGCAAATACATAGCAACAGCCTGGAAAACAAACACCCAACCAACCACTAATATCGACCTAACAACTGCATTGTAAAGCCCTGACAACAACCCACAATTTGTTAGTAACTGCATAGCAACTCTTTAGCAAATACATAGCAACACCCTAGCAACAACAAACAATGCCCTAGCAACTGTATAGCAATGCCTTAGAAGCCACAAATATCAGCCTAGCTACTTCATACTGTAGCAATGCCCTGGCAACCATCCACAACACCCTAGCAACTGCATAACTGCAAAAACGTTTGAAAAGTTTATGTAGATGTGCCACAGCCAGAGGAAATATTTGTTGCTCAGGCTGATTCTGGCCAATTCAGTTTTCATTTAAAAATTGGGTTTGTTTCAGGTTTTTGTCCAAAGATGATGAACAGAAAAGATTTTCAACATTTGATGGCAGAATTTGGTCAAAGTTTGAGCTGGTGGTGTAAAGCTTCAGAGGAGGCGCGTTTGAGAGCAGGAGTCTTCAGAAAACGGCCTCCCTTTAATCTCATTAGCGTCTAAAAGAAACTGCTCAGATCGTACAGAGATCTCATTTGTGATTTTGCTTTCCTATATGGGATTGTGGGTAATTGATGTTGCTCTGCTGGAGGGCGCCGAGTTCAATAGAACACATGGAGGTTTGCGTTTGAGATCAGACTGACCCAGACTGTGTGTGTATGTGTGTGTGAGAGCAACATACAGTAAATGAGGTTTGGGAATAGAAGTCTTCCCTAGGAACATTAGTCTTTTTCTTTAGTTGAACACCTTTATTTTCAATGCACTGCTTACGGTGCATAAGAGCATTACTGTGGGAATTAGCCTGTGAGTTTTGATCTAGATGTATCATGTACTGAGATAATTAGAAATTCAGCATCTTTTTAAGACCATGCCATGTTTAAAAACCATGTTTTTGGCATATTTGTCATGAGTATGCATGCACCACAAGAGCTGGAAAAACTCCCACCAGTATTAAAAGACACAAGTCATTATTGTTTCTCTAAAAAATCTTATGTATTGATTTTTTAAAAACATCAACCAGCCCTGGGGCTACAGATAAAAATTAGTCACCCCGCTTGACACATTTCATGTTGATTCTATTATTATAAGAATGTGTTCTCTCTGATTAAATAATAAATAAATAGAAATAGAAATTACAGTGCACTTAAAGCTAGTTTGATGCCTTTTTAACTTTGGGTTAAAGGAGTAATTCACTTCCAGAGCAAAAATTTACAGATAATGTACTCACCCCGTTGTCATCCAAGATGTTCATGTCTTTCTTTTCTTCAGTTGTAAAGAAATAATGTTTTTTTGACTTCTTTGGTGCCTGCAAGATTGAACTTCCAAAATGCAGTTTAAATACAGCTTTGAAGGGCTCTAAACGATCCCAGCCGAAGAATAAGGGTCTTATCTAGCGAAACGATCTGTCATTTTCTAAAAAAAAATAAATAAATAAATACCCTAACTGTCTTGAACCTGAAATACACGGATTTCACTCAAAGATAGACAAGACAAGCATTTGAGGATAAAAGTATATAATTTTTATTTTTAAAATGACTGATCGTTTTGCTACATAAGACCATTATTTTTCGGCTGGGATCATTTAGAGCCCTTTGAAACTGCATTAAAACAGCATTTTAGAAGTTCAAACTCGCGGGCACCATAGAAGTCCATTATATGGAGAGAAATCCTGAAATGTTTTCCTTAAAAAACATAATTTCTTTAAGAGTGAAGGAAAGAAAGACATGAATATCTTGGATGACAACGGGGTGAATACATTATTTGTAAATCTTGGCTCTGGAAGTGAACTACTCCTTTAACCAAAAGTTAAAAAGGTGTCAAACTAGATTTAAATGCACTGTGCAAAGCCAAAACATTTCAATTTCTATTGGAAATTCTGGAAGTGAACTACTCCTTTAAAAGACATTAAAAAATCAACATCAACCTGCCCTGGAACTAAAGATGAAAATTAGCCACCCTGCTTGAATCCATCACATTTCATGTTGATTTTATTCATTTTAATGTGTGTCCTCTCTGATTAAATGATAAATAAATAGAAATGGAAATCTTTTGGCTTTGCACAGCACACTTTAAAACTAGTTTGATGCCTTTTTAACTTTGGGTTAAACAATTTCACACTTGTAGTTTCTAAATAACCTTACTTTTTATAGCTGCATGAATTCATATGCTCTTTTAGTGTGCGTATTTGAGTCTTTTTAATGCCAGTAAATAGTTTTTAATGCCAATTATTCTTTAAGATTAACAGTAAAAAATATCAAATAATCAATAACATTGTCAAATAACACTTATTTTTAATAATAATAATAATACTTAATCATATTAAAGGCTTACAATTATTTTCCCTTTACAACATATGAGCGTGTTTCAGCACTGGACAGCTCCCCATTCACTCACTGCTGTCTCAGTACTGAATCCCACTCTGGAGACGGTTTACATTGACAGAATGTGTTTGTGGGAATATTAATGACTGTTCCTGGGGTTTTATAATGCTTTTGTCTTGCTAATGTGTTTACATGATTAACATGCAGTGTATTTGCATGCTAGATCTTCGTTGCTATTATTTCTGTTGAGCTGAGATTGATGTTTAGTGGTGTTTGCATCAATACTGCTATTGTTCAAACATGGTGGCAAGTTTTGCATGGGTGAAACCTGATATTGATGTAATCTAATGTGCTTGATTTAGTCATATTATTTAAGGGGAAGACACTGCAGGCAACAACACAGTTTTTTTATGCACCTGTCAAGTTCGAGATTTTGGGCTTTTTGGTGTTTCATAAAGTGTTTTGTCAGACTAGTGGAAAGAAAACATCCAAAATACACTGTTAAGTGTTTCTTTTATAGCACTTTATCTATTTGTGTCAATAGATTTCAATTACAATACATATTTTTAAAAAGCATTTTCTCAAAAAGAGTTTTTTCTCCTTCACTGAGCCATAAATCTCCACTTCAGTAGCACTTACACACACCAAACTTTGCATTTTTATTCCTGTGTGTATTCTGAAGGTTTTTCCAGAGGTATTTGTTCATATATAATTTTCTTGATTCTATACAGCATATTATTCCCTCAAAAATGGTAAAAAAAATACATTGTTTTCTGTCTGTTCCAAGTATTTTCTGAATTATGGACTGACAAAATGAGATACCCAAAATTCCTTCTGTAAAAACATTTGACTCTAACATGTCAAAAAAATTAAACTAGAATTTTAAAACTGACTTTATCCAGTGTTTAGATTTTTGTACTAGAAATGTATGCAAATGAGCGCATATTTTATTAAACAATGCCTCATTTGCATATTTAAACCTAACATTTTAGAAAATGTTTGCAATTATCAATGTAACTAATTAACTGGGTAAGTAAGGTGATAACTATTAGTTATTTTTTTTTACCCTATTCACCTGCAGTGTCTTGCCTTAAAAAATTTGTCATTAAGTAAATATTTTTGTATAGAATAGTACATAGTTGTGCTTTTAGAATGACTTCTTTTTTGCATCATCTTTAGAAAATAATAATAAAAATATATAAGTAGTTTATTATTATTTTTAGTAGAGGATATAAATGCATTTCCACAGAACTAGAGCTTTTATATTGCACTGAAACAAAGCAGTCACAATAGTATCCTTGGAGGTCTTTTACTTGCATTGTTAATGACTTTCACTAATGTAAATCCCATTTCACAGGAAAGGAAACCTGCTATTATTCTCCCTCATCTCTCTCTTTAATTGTACGTCTTCTGTCGCTCCGTCAACCTGCAGGAGGTCTTTCCCAGCCCCCCTCGGCCGTTCTCCATAGACGTGTTATGGGCAGTTAAAGAGAGAGAGAGGGAGAAACAGTCAAACAAAGGAAGGCTCTCAGTTTCTTTGTGTTTATTGTCCGTTCTCCTTGTGTGACACGCAGACGGACGCTGATAGGAAGCGCCTTCAGGCGTGTTTGGCATGATAGAACATGACATAGTTTGTGTTTCCACCACAGTGACACATTTCTCTTCTGCAATTGCAGTGCAAATGTGATAATTACAATATAAAAGAAGTGATTTGGAAATTACGCTTTGTCAGGTAACATGTAAATTCACTGGTTCTCTTACAATTATTAGTTTGCATGAAAGGGGTTAAGTCAAATAGAAAAACATCTGTATAGTATATTGATAGTCATTTTTGTTTTGCATCTTTAGCATATTATATTTAGTGCCAGTTATTCTTTATTTAAAATTAGCAAAAATAAATTCAAATAATTGATAACAGTCAAACAAAAAATAAAAGTACCTTTTTTAATATTAAATAATAATTTAAATAAAAAAAATATATAATTTTAAATAAAAATATTTTTAATTAATAACCATACACTTGTTTTCCCTGTAAAACCCTATTTTGTACATTAAAAAAAAATGCATATTATATTTAATGCCAGGTATTCACAGTTGGAAGAAATTCAAATAATTGATAATAGTCAAACTATATACTAAATAGTTACTAAATAGTAACTTATTTTTAATAATAATATTTAATAATAATTGTAAAAATATTTATAATTAGTTGTCTATAAAACCACATTTTGTACATTTTAAACTATTTAAAATTAACACTTAAAATAAATTTGAATAATAAATAATAGTCAAACCATTAATAACAGTAACTTATTTTTAATAATAATATTTAATAATAATTTAAAAAAAATGTTAAGTTAATAATTTTAGTTGTTTTTCTTATACAACTAAAAAAATACATTTTTTTTAAATGCTTAGTAATTTTAATGCGTCGTTTTATTTAAAATGAACAATTATAAGAAAATAAAAAAACAAATTATAAGAAACAAAAAATAATATCTAATAATACTAATCTTAGTTGTTTTCCCTAGAAATCCCAATTTTGTACTTTTTTAAAAAAAAATACGTATAATTTTTAATGTCAGTTATTCTTTAATAAATTAACAATTAAAAGAAAGTCAAATAATTTATAATAATCAAACTAAAACTAATAATAGCTTATTTTTAGTGATAATATTTAATAATAATTTTTTAAATGTTTATAGTTTATAGTTTTCCTTATAAAACACTATTTTGCAATTAAAAAATGCATATCATTTTTAATGTCAGTTATTCTTTAATTAAATTAACAATTAAAAGAATAATAGTCAAATCAAAAATAATTATAAGTAATAAATTAAAAGTAATTAATAACCTTATAATTTTTTTTACCTATAAAGCCCTACTTTCAATAAATTCAATATAATTGATAATGATACTTGATAATGGTCAAACTAAAAATAATAGTGCCTTATTTTTAATAAAAATTTCTAATGAACAATGAGTTGTTGTTTTTTTACTATAAAACCCTACTTAGTGTGTTTTTTAAAATGCATATAGTTTTAATGCCAGTTGTTTTATTTAAAATTAACAATTCAAGGAAATTCAGATAATTAATAATAGTCAAAACAAAAATAATATTCACTTCTTTTTCATAATAATATTTAATCATAATTTTATAAATATATGTAATTAATAACCGTACAGTTATTCTTTATTTAAATTGCTATTTAAAAGAAATTCAATATAATTGATAACGTTCAAACAAAAAATAATATCATCTTATTTTTACTAATATTTTTTTTAAATACTTAGAATTAATAATTTGTTGTTTTTCCTATAAAACCCTACTTTATGAATTTATTTAAAAATGCAAATGCATTTATTTAAATGCATACCATTTTCTAGTGCCAGTAATTTTTTAAATTTAAAATTAGCAATTAACAGAAAAAATTGATAATGGTCAATTAAAAAAAAAAAAAATATATATATATATATATATATATATATATATATATATATAACCCCTTAACTGTCACTTGCATTTTTGAACGAGTTTTGAGTTTTGAGTCGTGAAAATTAAGAATTCAAACTTACATTTTTATAATTCATGAACGTAAAAAAAAATGTTGTAATGTGATTTTGATGTACATTTTCCATGTTTATGCAATGTCTAATTTTAAAATGGCTTTCAAATGATGAATTTTGAGATTTAAAATTTTCGACTAATATATATATAAAAAAAAGCAACAAGGAAGTCTGAGACAAAGGTCAGAAGTCCTGTTATGAAGTAGATTTTTGAGGTGCACTCTTGTCATAAAATAATCTATTATTTTTCCTACATAATTTGTAACACAAAAAAGGGGACGGTGACAGTTAAGGGGTTAAAAAATAGCATTTTTTCCAGCCTTTATGGAATGAAATCAATGTGAAGTTTTTCAGCAGACCTTAAAAAGCTGCAACATAAATGTTACCATCACCGAGTGTGGACCCATATCCATATGCAAAACACAATGAAGCGTTTTTTTCCCCCTCCACGGTTAGTTTGAGTCTCCCGGTATCCCGGAGTAACCATGGCAACCAGACAGTCGCGTCGCCAGCCGCTTGACAATCAGATGCTCGGCACCTGAGACCGCTGGCTATCCAAACACAGCTACGTTTGTTAGTTATCGGTGTGGATAATGATAATCAGCAGCCTGTCTTTCTCTCTCTGGATAAGCCGAATGTCAGGCCTCTGGCTGGGAGCTTCATTATTTCATGTCTCTCCTCCTTTAGAGATGATTCTTGTCTTTTGGTTTTGTGCTCGGCTGTGCTAAAGTACTACAGTAATTGGCCATGAAGCGCTTATGGCCACTGGCAAGACTTTGATCTGTTTGTTTCTCTGTTAAGACGCCTGACGCAGTTTTCTGGGTTCATTTGGCACCAGCTGAGTTGAGAGAAAAACTGTGCTTAATCGATCTGCATTTCATGCTCGGCTGTATTTATGTGAATGCATATGCTGTAAGCATACAAAACATGCAAAAATGCATGGTGTTGCATTTGTATACATGTTTGCATTAATTATTTTACAACTGCTTTGATATTTTGTTGAGTGTTGTTGTCATTTATTATTGTAAAGCGTTGTGCTTCATGCATGAAAAAGAAGCTAAATATATTAAAACAACATTAACAATTAATAAAATCTAATAATCAATAATATTGTGAAAAACTTTTATTTTTTTAATAAAAATATTTTTAATAATAAAAATATTTTAAATAATAACCTTTTTTGCTATTAAAGTAACTATTATATAAAGCTATTATAGAAACTTTTTTATTACACTAAAATGTTTGTTTAAAGACTTTTGATGTAAAAAAAGATTAATGTTATTTATAACAGTTATTTTATTTAAAATTAACATTAAATGCTTATAATTTTTAATGCGGGTTATTTTGTTTTACATTTATTTAAAATTCACAGTTAAAAGAAATTCTAATAAGTAATAATAGAAAAAAATAGAATAAAAAAATAAAAAATAAATTGATATAGTCAGATCAAAAATAATAAGCACTTATTTTTAATAATAATATTTAATCATTATTTTACAAATAATTTAAATAATAATGTTACAGTTGTTATTCCCATAAAACCCTGTTTTGCACATTTATTTTGTTGAGTGTTGTTGTTGTTTTATTAAAGGCAAATTAAAAAAACTAAATTACCAATGAATAAAATCTAATCAATAATATTGTCAAAAACATTTATTTAATGAAATATTTTTAATAATAAAACTATTTTAAATAATAGCCTTTCTTTTTTTTGCTATTAAAGTATTTTTGTGCTTTTTTGTACTTTTTTATTACTCTTAAATGTTTTGTTTAATGACTGATAAAAAAAATTAAATAATTGATTCTGAGCAGTTTATTATAATGCAGCAGATTCTCTGCATTTTTTCAACAATTTTTTTTTAAAATAATTAACAATAGTCAAACCATTAATAATAGTACCTTATTCTCAAAAATAATATTTAATAATAATTAAAAAAATTAATAATTAAGAATCTTAGTTGTTTTCCTTATATACTTTGTATTTTTAACGCCAGTTGTTTTATTGAAAATTTAAAGTAACAGTAACTTGTTTTTAATAATAATAATTAATAATAATTTTACAAATATTTATAATTATCTTATAATCCTAGTTGTTTTCTCTATAAAACCCTATTTTGTACATAAAAAAATCATATAATTTTTAATTTCAGCAGTTTTTTAATAAACAATTAACAATATTCAAATAATTGATAATAGTCTTACAGTTGTTTTTGCCTGTAAAACCCTATTTTGTACATTTATTTAAAATGCATATGTTTATTTTAAATTAACAATGAAAAGAAATTCAAATAATTGATAAAAGTCAGATCAAAAACAATAAGCATTTATTTTTAATAATAATATTTAAACATTATTTTACAAATATTTAAATACAGTTGTTATTCCTATAAAACCCTGTTTTTGCTTCATGCATGAAAAAAACAAAAACAATTAAAAACAAAATTAACAATCAATAAAAATCTAACAATCAATAATAATGTTAAAAACATTTATTTTAATAAAAATATTTTAAATAATAAAAATATTTTTAATAACAACATTACAGTTGTTTTTGCTATTAAAGTCTTGTTTTTGTGGTTTTTATACAGTTTTTTTTTTATTACATTGTAATTTTGTTTAATGGCAGATTCACATTGTAAAAAAATAAATAAATGATTTTGAGCAGTGTATTATAATGCAGCAGATTGTCTGCATGTGTAGAGGGTTGTATCAGACTGCTGGAGATGTTTAATATACTCTGAGTAGCGCTGTAAAGCGTATGATTTACAGCATGAGGATCACGGCTCTTGTTTATCTGCTCTCAGAGAGATTTATGGGGCTGTACGCTGGAGTCTCTTCATCTGCTTCGAGGAATCAGTGCAGTCCTTCATCATCACCTTCACACCTGAGAGCAACTGCTGTGTGTTTTACATGCGTCAGGGGTTAAAGGTCACATGATGGTTGATAAATGAGAGGATGAATCGACTGCTGTTTATTGACTCAGAGCAGTGTTATTTTCGTAGTGTTTATGTAACATTTTGAGTTAGCTTTAATTTTTATATTTATATATTTATATTTCCTTATTTTAGGTTTTCATTACAAATTTTTTTTAAATTTATTTTTAGTTTTAATAATTAAAGTACTTCAACTTGATCTTTATTTATTTTAGCTTTTCATTCAACATTTCCACATTTTTTAGAAACTTTGAAAAGGTTTTTTATGTGATATTTGTATATTTGTTTAACAGTATTAAAATATGATATTTATATATTTTTTATATACATTTTATTTAAAACTTTTTAATGTTTTAAACTAACAAAAAAATTCATTTGATATTTATGTATTTGTTAACTATATATATATATATATATAATAAACTGTATATATATGTGTCACAAACGGGACGACCAAGAGTGAGGATCCAAATGCAAGGCTTTATTAAGCAGATCGTAGTCAGACAGACAGGGTCGAAAACACCAGCAAAGATAATCCAAGAGCGTAATCCAGTAAACAGGCGTGGGGTCAAAATCCAGGAGGGCAGTCCAAAGTAAACAAATGAAATGAAAACAAGAAACTAGAAAACTATGACTAAGACTGGGAAAACAAAAACAGAACTATGGCTAGGGAAAACAACAAGGAGACTGGGAAAACCTGGGAGCAAGGAATAACGCTTGGTAAAGTCCGCAAATGCAAATCAATACTTCGCGATGTGTGTGTGTGCTGAGCTGGCTTTTATTGCAGACAAACAGGAAGTAACCAGCGAAGCAGCAGAGGGAGCAGCCTGTGAGGGGCAAGGCTCCCTCTGCTGGCCTGGTGTGACATAGCCCCCCCCCAAGGAGCGGCTTCCAGACGCTCCAAAAAACAACAGGAAAAAACAGTCCAGGGGAGCGGTGGGGGGGCCAGGAGACTGAGGCAGAACAGGTTGGGCAAAGGCCCTCCAGAGCAGAGCTGGAGGCAGAGCAGTCCTCTGAGGTGGAGCAAGAGGCTTAGGAGCCCTCCAGGGCGGAGCAGGAGGTGGAGCGGCCCTCCGGGGCGGAGCAGGAGGCTTAACGACCCTCCGGGGCAGAGCAGGAGGCGTAGAAGCCCTCCAGGGCGGAGCTGGAGGCAGAGCAAGAGGCTTAACAGCCCTCCAAGGCGGAGCAGGAGGCGCAGGAGCCCTCCAGGGCGGAGCAGGCGCCCTCCAGGGCGGAGCAGGAGGCGCAGGAGCCCTCCAGGGCGGAACAGGAGGCGCAGGAGCCCTCCAGGGCGGAGCAGGCGCCCTCCAGGGCGGCACAGGAGGCGTAGAAGCCCTCCAGGGCGGAACAGGAGGCGCAGAAGCCCTCCAGGGCGGAACAGGAGGCGCAGAAGCCCTCCAGGGCGGAACAGGAGGCCGCATCATGGACTGGGACCTGGGGAGAGCAGAGACAGAGGAGGCAGACAGAGCAAGGAGAGAGGTAGAGAGTTCATGGGGGAAGGTGGCCTCCATAGTCGTGACTAGGCAGACGAGAACTTCAGGAATGGCTTTCGTGGTCGTGTCAGAGACGACAGGGAGCCTAGGCGGTGCAGGCACAGTGTGAAGCCTTGGCGGCGCAGGCAGAGCAGGGAGTCCTGGCGGAGCAGACAGAGCACGGAATCTTGGCGGAACAGACAGAGCACGGAATCTTGGCAGAACAGGCAGAGCAAGGAACCTTGGCGGAGCAGGTAGAGCAGGGAACCCTGGCGGAGCTGGCAGAGCAGGGGGCATAGGCGGTGCAGGCAGAGCGTGAAGCCTTGGCGGTGCGGGCAGAGCGTGAAGTTCCGCTATGTACGCCACCTCCGAAAGAGGTATAGGCGCAGCGGACATGCGTGTAGATGAGGTCTCCAGAGCAAACTTGTGGGCGGACTCATGGGCAGAAGAGGGCACTGGGGCGCAGTGTACAGCCCACACACTCAAAATGGCGATTGCCATAGCAGGTAGCGCAGTTGGCAGAGGAATGCCCTCCGGGTCAGTGGGCGTGAGGCTTGGGAGCGTTGGCTCTGCGTGACGTGGGAGCGTTGGCTCTGCATGGCTTGGGAGTGAAGGCTCTGCGTGGCTTGGGAGCGAAGGCTCTGGCAGATCAGACGAAACATGTCCCGGCTCTGGATGTTCGGGCGAGACGTGACTTGGCCTGGAAGGAACTGCTGTGACTTGATTGGGCGTGACAGGAATAGCAGTGACTTGACTTGGGATGACAGGAACAGCTGTGACTTGGCTTGGCGTGAGAGGAACAACTGTAACTTGACTCGGCGTAACAGGAGCAGCTGTGACTTGACTTGGCGTGACAGGAGCAGCTGTGACTTGATTTGGCGTGACAGGAGCAGCTGTGACTTGACATGGCTTTGAGGGAGTGGTTGTGACTTGAGTTGGCTCTGCTGGGACAGCGGCGGCTGGACATGATTCAGGAGGTACTGCTGTGTCTTGATGTGACTCTGTAAGCGCTGTGGTAACTTGCTTATATTCTGGAAGTGTTGGGGTGTCTTGCCTTGACTCAGGATGTGCTGCTTGACTTGGCTCAGGAAGTGCTGCTTGATTTGGTTCAGGAAGTGCTGCTTGATTTGGTTCAGGAAGTGCTGTTTGACTTGACTCAGGAAGTGCTGCTTGACTTGGCTCAGGAGGAACAACTGCTGTAACTTGACTTGACAGGAGCATTAGCTGTAACTTGACTTGACCTTGCAGAGGCAGCAGCCACGATGTGACTTGACTTGACAAGAACAGGAGCTGTGTCGTGACTTAACTGTACAGGAGCAGCAGACATGGCGTTAACAGGCGATGGTTTGGTTGACGTGGCGTTAGCAGATGCTGGCTCGGCTGATGTGGTGTTAGCAGGCGCTGGCTTGGCTGATGTGGCATGAGCAGGCGCTGGCTTGGCTGACGTAGCATTAGCAGGCGTTGGCATCAGGATTATGGCTTGACGTGGGTCTGGCGTGGCGGCCATCTTGGGTGCAGGCTCTGCCGTGGCGGCCATCTTGGGTGCAGGCTCTGGCATGGCGGCCATCTTGGGTGCAGGCTCTGGCGAGGCGGCCATCTTGTGTGGTAGCTCTGGTGTGGCGGCCATCTTTGCAGCAGGCTCTGGCGTGGCGGCCATCTTTGCAGCAGGCTCTGGCGTGGCAGCCATTTTTGCAGCAGGCTCTGGCGTGGCGGCCATCTTTGCAGCAGGCTCTGGCGTGGCGGCCATCTTGACCAGGAACTCAGGAACGGGAGCCATCTTGTGAACGGGCTTTGGGACGGTGGCCTTCTTGTGAACAGATTCGGGAAGGGCGGCCATCTTGGGAAATGGCTCAGGAACAGCAGCCATCTTGTGATCAGGTTCGGGGATGGCGGCCATCTTGTGAACAGGCTTGGGGGTGGCAGCCATCTTGTGAACAGGCTTGGGGATGGCGGCCATCTTGTGATCGGGCCTTGGGGTGGCAGCCATCTTGCGAGAGAAGTCAGACGTGGTAGATTTCTGGTGAGCTGAGTCCAATTGGGTGACCATCTTGAACGCGGACTCAGGAAGAATAGTCATTCCGAAAGCAGATTCTGGAAAGGCAGCCATTTTGTGAGCAGGTTCAGGAAAGGTAGCCATCTTGTGAACAGGTTCATGAAAGGTAGCCATCTTGTGAACAGGCTTTGGGTTGGTGGCCATCTTGTGCTGTAGCTCTAGGCTGGCAGACATCTTGTGCTGAGGCTCTGGGCTAGCAGACATCTTGTGCTGTGGCTTTAAGCTGGCAGACATCTTGTGCTGAGGCTCTGGGCTAGCAGACATCTTGTGCTGTGGCTTTAAGCTGGCAGACATCTTGTGCTGAGGCTCTGGGCTAGCAGACATCTTGTGCTGTGGCTTTAAGCTGGCAGACATCTTATGCTGAGGCTCTGGGCTAGCAGACATCTTGTGCTGTGGCTTTAAGCTGGCAGACATCTTATGCTGAGGCTCTGGGCTAGCAGACATCTTGTGCTGTGGCTTTAAGCTGGCAGACATCTTGTGCTGAGGCTCTGGGCTAGCAGACATCTTGTGCTGTGGCTTTA
>NC_133370.1:3264895-3298363 GCF_049309525.1 Garra rufa
GTCCATTAGACTTTCATAAAGAGGCAGAAAACTCTCTGAACCGTTCATCACAAATGCTCACAGTGAGACTACAGAGAGACTAAAGCACCCTAGTGAGCCGCCTTAAACTGCATACTGTCTGTAGTGAAGTGAAACATCATGAAACAATCTACATAGGCAGCACACATATAGCTGTAGTTTGTTGCAATGCTTAGGATGCAGTAATCAAAAATGAATAACAATACGCTACTTAGCAACATAACATTTCAACAGCATTTGTATGCATATTTGCATCTATCACTTAGCAACAACAAGTAATAATTGTGTGGACTAGGGATGGAGTCAACTATATGCTTTAAAAATACATTGTAAGCACAAATATTGGGTAAAATAATGCACTTTTGATTTTTATTATTTTTGTAGTTTTTATATTTTGTTTTCATTTTAGTTTCAGTTTAGGTTTATTACTTTTATTATGCAATTGTCATTTTTTTGAATGTTTTTATTCAACTTAGTTTTAGTAATTTAGTACTTTAGTATTAATAATATGCTATTAAATTATTTCTTAATATTTTTAATTATTAAAATATAAAAAAATAGGATTTTGTCTTTTATTCCTTTGCTTAGTCTATTTAGCTTTAGATTTATTAAAAAAAAAAAAATTCCATCAAATTATTTTATTTTATTTTATTTCAATTATTTTTAAAAAAAAAATAATTGTTTTAATCAGGGTTCAATAATAATTGGTTTAATCAGGTAGTTATCTAAAAACCATAAAAACATTTTTGTTACTTCAGATTAAATTAAATTAAATTTAATTTAATTTAATTTAATTTGTTATAGAATTTTATCTTTTATTCTTTTTTGCCTGTTTAGTATTTCAACCTTAAATGACAGTATTTTATTTCCAGTATTTTATTTGCCAAAAAAAACATTTCTAATTTTTAAGTTTTTTTAAGTTTAGATTTTTCCATTTATTTAATTTAATTTAATTTAAATTTTTTAAAGAAATAATTGTGGTTTAATCAGGGTTATTATAATTAAATAATTTTTGTTACTATAAAATAAAATAAAATAAAATAACTAGATGGAAAAATGTAAACTTAAAAAAACTTAAATAAAACAATGTTTTGTTTAAGTTTAAATCAAAAAAATTTCCACCTAATTATTTTATATTATTTCAATTATTATTTAAAAAAATATTTTGTAAAAATAATAATTGTTTTAATCAGGGTTATTATAGTTAACTAATACTAAAAACTTAAAACATTTTTGTTATTTAAAATAAAATAAAATAGTAGATGGAAAAATATAAACATAAACAACAAACAAAAATTAAAAATGTTTTGTTTAACTTTAAATTTACATTATTTTATTTTATTTTATTTATATTTTTTTTCCAATTATTATTTTAAAAGAAATGGCAAAATTTCTCCTTTTCATTTAGTCAAAGTTGAAGCATTAAAATAACTAAAACTAAAACTGAAATAAAAAATTATATAGACATTTAAAAACAATAAAAACCTATTAAAAATGACAAAAATGCAGGAAAATTACTAATTAAACTATAATAGTCTCAATGATAATCTGAATTATACTAGTGTGCATTTACATTTAATATTGCATGAAATATGTGACCCTGGACCACAAAACCAGTCATAAGGTTAAATTTTACAAAACTGAGATATATACATCATATGAAAGCTCAATAAATAAGCTTTCTATTGATGTATGGTTTGTTAGGATAGGACAATATTTGGCCGAGATACATCTATTTGAAAATCTGGAATCTGAGGGTGCAAAAAAATCAAAATATTGAGAAAATCCCCTTTAAAGTTGTCCAAATTAAGTACTTAACAATGCATATTACTAATCAAAAATTACATTTTGATATGTTTACAGTAGGAATTTTACAAAAAATCTTAATGTAACATGATCTTTACTTAATTTCCTAATGATTTTTGACATAAAAGAAAAGTCAATAATTTTGACCCATACTATGTATTTTTGGCTATTGCTACAAACATACCCCAGCGAATAAAGACTGGTTTTGTGGTCCAGGGTCACATATAAGAAGGGTCTTAATTGTGAATTAGCAAACAAACAAACAAATTGATGCATAAATGAAAAACATCTAATCAAATGCATTTTGTACAGGCAAAGTTTCAGTAAAATGTGTTTGAGTTTATAGAGTTGTTTCATTAGGTTTGAAGTTTAGATTTCAGCCCACAGACTGGTTTCTCTTCATGACTTTCTGTGTTTTAACCTGCTGATTTCCCAGAAGCTCGTATCCTCACATCCACTCATTCCCTCAGACGAAGCGGCACTGAGTGCAGACGCACACAAACCAATCAAACACCGACAGCATGAAGCAGCAGCGACACAGAGAGAGCGATCCGGCGGCCGCCAATTACCGCAGCCGCCGCGTCCGGCCCAATCCTGACAGCGTCAGTGTCGGCCGCGTCTCGCTTTGATGAAGTCACATGGAGAGCGCTGCGTTTGAGCAGTGGGTGTTTGGCCTGGAAAACACAGACGCTGATTTAATCAGAAAATGCCAAGTGGAATTAAGAGCCGCGAAATCCATCACAGACGTTAGACATGCAAAGCGCCTCCGGGCTTTATATTGGCTTCACAATGAGAGTCTGATGAGAGTTGAACTAGTCTGAGCTGGTGGATTGTGGTCAAGCTGCCTTGATTCGTGACGGCCTTGAGAAACTGTCAGTCATGTCTGAACTCAAACTTACTCAATGCCTTCAGCTTTAACTCAAAGTTTAGATTGAACACCAGTTCTTCTTCTGTGCAACTTCGTGTGTGTGTTTATAAAGTCATGCTTCTTTATGACACTTTTCTGATTTTGAATAACATTTTTTTTGTTTGTTTTTTGAAGAAGTCTCTTATTGCTCACCAAGGCTAAAAACAAAATAGAATAAAATTAAAATAATTTTGTTATAGGGTTTGATCCGTCTATTTAGCTTTAGATTTATTTTCAAATGTATTACTTCAACTTAAAATTACAGTATTTTATTTCCCCCTCAAAAAAAAACATTTCTAATTTTTGTTTAAGTTTTTAAGTTTACATTTTTCATCTTTATTTTTTTTTTTCAATTATTGAATATTAAAATGTAATTTATTTCTGTGATCAAACCTGGATTTTTAGCATCATTACTCAAAGTTTAGATTGACCACCATTTCTTCTTCTTTGTGTCTTTTACCGTATTTTATTTCCCCCCTAAAACAAATCTTTTTATCTTTTCCATCTTTTTATTTTATTGTATTTATTTTTTATTTCAATTATTAAAAACTTTTTTTTTTTTACTTCAAATAAAAAAAAAAATAGATGGAAAAATGTAAACTTTTAGAAATGTTTGTTTAAGTTTACATTTTTCATCTAATAATTTAATTTAATTTAATGCCATTTTGTTTTATTTTATTTTATTTTATTTCACTCTTAAAGTTTGGTAGACTATCTACTGTAGTTTAGGAAGTACTGTTTAGAATTTTGAACACATTTATTTGATTATAATTGTGAAAAATTATTTCAATTTAAAATATCTCTTTTCTATGTGAATGTATATTTAAATGTAATTTATTTTTGTGATCAAACCTGAATTTTCAGCATTATTACTCAAAGTTTAGATTGACCACGGTTTCTTCTTCTGTGTAACTTTGTGTGCGTTTATAAAGTTATGCATCATGGACAAATTTTGTTTTTGAAAAAGTCTCTTGTTGATCACCAAGAATGCATTTGATTAAAAATACAGTAAAAACTGTAAAATTGTGAAAACTTATTTTAATTTAAAATAGCTGTTTTCTAAGTGAATATATGTAAAAATGTAATAATGTAATTTATTCCTGTGATCAAATGTACATATTCAGCAAAATTTTCTACATTTTTACTCTGGTCTTCAGTGTCACATGATCCTTCAGAAATCATTGTAATATTCTGATTTGCTGCTCTAGAAACGTTTCTGATTATTATCAGTGTTCAAAACAGTTCTGCTGCCCAATATTTTTGTGTAAACTGTGATTTATTTTATTTTTCAGGATTCACAGATGAATACAAAGTTCAAAAGAACAGCATTTATTTAAAATAGAAATTTTAACTAACATTCTAAAAGTCTTTACTGTCACTTTTGATCTATTTCATGCATCCTTGATAATAAATAAATAAATAAAATGACCCAAAATTTTGAACGTTAGGTGTATATAAATTTGTTTTATTAGTTGTATTTAGTGCAAATGTGTGACTTACGTTTTGTAGATGTAACCTAATTATTTTTGTGCCAGATAAATATTAAATATTGTATTAAATTATTGCTTTAAAACATTTTAAGAGTCCTGTTTGTCTCTGTGCATGACTTTCATATCACTTTCCACAGCCTTTGAGATCATGATGGCAGAATATAAATGTTAAAAGTAAAACTTAGTCATTTTTATTATTGTCATACTGTTTTTCTTCCTTGTGCTATTCTGAAAAAAAAATGTGTATATATTTAAAATGTCACATTTTATTGATTTCATTTACTCTGATTTATTTTTAAACTTCCTTCCCCTTCTTTTGCTTAAAACGCAGATGAAAACAAAACAAAAAAAGCTCATTGTGTTTGTACTCCCATAAAGTGACTCAACTGACATTTCAGACGAATATCAGCAATATCTCAGCCTGTCTGACATATAACTTGTTTTGCAAGCTGTCAATCAACCATCTTTATCATTTTCTTCATGTTTTACTGCTCAGATGTTGTGCGTACATAGCTTCCATATCGAATCCTTCTCTTAAAATTTCATAAAAAGACAAACAAAAAACAAATGCTGAGAGCAGCTCAGATCATCAGAGGAGAAATATTTGAGTTCATATTGAGACTCTGTTTACATCTTTAGCCAAATCCTCCCACAGTGCACTGCAGTGTACATGTGATGATCAGATATCACACTTGTCGTTTTCTCTAAACTGAATCTGTCTGTCACACACTCACTAGTGCTGGAGAGGCTGTTAACTTAAAGTAAGAGCGCTACTAGCATTTGTCAGTGTGACAGTAGCTTATCTGAAAAATACAGCTTCTTCAGTAACAAGCTGCTTTACTGAAAAGGCTGTGTTTGCTGTTTATGTCACTTTGTGTTGCACAGAGTGAGCTGATCAGTAATCAAACACAATCTCCTCTATATCCAGTCTGAGTTATTTTAGTAAAGCCACTCATTATGACGAATCATGTCAAGTAATCAGAACAAATGACTCGCTGGTTCATTTGAGCCATTGTTCGATAGTATTTCCACAATGTAAAAAACCATTTGTTGAGTCAACTTAAAATAATTTGTTACCCCGCTGCCTTGAAATTTTAAGTTCAGTCAACCTTAAAAAAAAGTTTAGTCTTACTAAGTGACAACTTAGATATTTGAGTTGATTCAAATAGCAGCTGGGTTACAAACAGCACTTTTAAGTTTAACAAACCTAATTTTTTGTTTAGTCAACTCGAATATCTAAGTTGTCACTTAGTACAACTTAACATTTCAAGTTGACTAAACTTATTTGAGTCGACTGAACCTAAAATTATAAAGCAGCAGTGTAACTAATTATGTTAAGTTGACATTGGCATTGAACAGTTTAACTAATTATTTTAAGTTGACTCAACAAATTGTGTGTGTGTTTTTTTTTACAGTTATATATATATATATTTTATTGTACACCTATGCACTATTAAATGTTTTAGAAGTCCCTTCTACTCACCAAGGCTGCATTTATTTATTTATATAATGCTAAGTAATCTGTATAAATGGCTCACTTATTCATTTGAGCCATTTTTCAGTAGTATTTCCACACTGTAAAAAACAATTTGTTGAGTCAACTTAAAATAATTTGTTACCCCGCTGCCTTAAAATTTTAACTTCAGTCAACCAAAAATGTTACTAAGTGACAACTTAGATATTTGAGTTGATTCAACAAATTTTTTTTAAGGCAGTCAGGTAACAAACAACACTTTTAAGTTTAACAAACCTAATTTTTTGTTTAGTCAACTCAAATATCTAAGTTGTCACTTAGTACAACTTAACATTTCAAGTTGACTAAACTTATTTGAGTTGACTGAAACTTAACTTAAAAGGCAGCAGTGTAACTAAATATTTTAAGTTGACTCAACGAATTTTGTGTTGTTTTTTTACAGTGCTGGAGTCCTTTTGCTGAAGTTACACTAGTTATATCTTTTATCCTTATTTTGGAAAAGGGAATGTATGCTTTATTAATATATTTTTACATTTTTATTTTACACCTATACACTGTTCAAAAGTTAAGTTTTTTTGTGTTTGTAGAAGTCTCTTCTGGTCACCAAGGCTGCATTTATTCATTTATATAATGTCAAGTAATCAGTATAAACGACTCACTGATTCATTTGAGCCATTGTTCAGTAGTATTTCCACACTGTAAAAAACTGAAATTGTTGAACTTAAAATAATTTTAAGCAGCAGCCTTAAAATGTTAAGTTCAGTCAACCTTAAAAAAAGTTTAGTCAACTTGAAATGTTAAGTTTTACTTAGTGTAAACTTAGATATTTGAGTTGATTCAACTAAAAAAATTTAAGGCAGCTGTGTTTTGTTTTAGCAGTCTCTTCTGCTGCATTTATTTATTTATATATTGTCAAGTAATCTATAAAAATGCTCAGTGATTAATTTGAGTCATTGTTCAGTAATATTTCCAGCAGTCCTTATGTCTCATTTTGTTGTGAAATAGTAGTTTTTATCACTTTTTTTCTATGTTTTTATAAAATACAATGTATGATTCATTAATATATTTTTGTAAACTTATTATTGCACTTTTGTTCAAACCATAGGGGTCAGTAAGATTTAAAAAAAAAAATGTTTTAGAAGTCTCTTATGCTCACCAAGGTTGTATTTATTTGATCTGAAATACAGTAAAATTGTGAAATATTATTACAATTTAAAATAGCTTTTTTTCTATGTGAATATACATTAAAATATAATTTATTTCTGTGATCAAAGCTGAATTTTCAGCATCATTACATAGTCTTCAGTGTCACATGAGCATTCAGAAATCATTCTGATATGCTGACTTGCTGCTTAAAGAAACATTTCTGATTATTAGCTTCATAACAAATTATATTTTTGTGTAACAGTGATTCATTTTATTTTTCAGGATTCACATATAAACAGAAAATTCAGAAGAACAGCATTTATTTGAAATAGAAATCTTTTGTAACATTATAAATGTCTTCACTGCCACTTTTGGTCAGTTTAATGCATGCTTGCTGAATAAAATAAAATTGTATTTTATTTTATTATCTTTTTTTGTATATAAGTTGTTTGCCAGATTTGGGCTTTATTTTGGCAAGAACTGCTCATTTAGAACAGAAATCCAGTGATTACTTCTTCCTTGCTGTATCAGCCTTGTTGTTTCCAGGCGGGCTGATAAGAAAAGCTGTGTGCTTGTTGTTTTAGTGTGCAGTCTGCATCAAACGGCCATGGGCTATAAGACGCCTTTGATACGTCCCATAAACACACAGTCCTGCTCGCGTTTGCTTATCATAAATGCTGCAGTTCCAGTAGCGTAGTTTGATAAAGTCCTGCTCACAAATCGGCCTCAGCTGTGTCTCTAGTTACCGCTCTAAATAGCACAGCTAACCGACGCGAGTTAAATCACCTCTGACAAAAACGCTGCTGAATCCTTCAGGAATTGAAATGCTAAATGCCTGGAGCATCAGCGAGTTTGCGTTTACAGTAGAGAGAATAGCTGCTCACTCGCTCAGAAACCCATCTGACATTTCAATGCTGGAGCTGAGCTGGTGCACGACCTTCCCATGCCTGTAAATAAGTCTGCCGTCCCTTTTATTTCCGTCTTTTTCTCTCTCTCTGGCTGTCTCTGGTGCTGTTTGGCTCTTAAATTCTGGCTCTTTTCCTCCTTTCTCCATGTTTCCCTGTGGAGGTGCTGTTGGCAGAGCGTTTGTGAGCTGTAAGCCGAGTGTTGGGATGCGGGTGCCAGTCGAGAGAGATCAGGGAGCAAGTCCTCGCCGCATGCATAATGGATAGAGGGCATAAAATCACTTTACAAGTCCTGCTGACTGATACCAGATTCACACCCTCTTGATCTCTCAGCCTCTCGTGAACCTGCTGAGGACACCTTATACTCATGCTCATTACAGCTCCATGAAATTGAGCAAGACAGCTTTTCTTAACTAATTTATTGCTCGGATGTTATGGGTGGTCGCTAAGGTGTTGCTAAACTAGTACTGGTAGTCAGGGTGGTTGCTAGGGTGTTGTTAGGTAGATATGGTGTTCTGGGTTATTGCTAGGGTGTTGCTAAGCAATTACTAGGGCATTCTGGGAGTAATTAAGGTGTTGGTATTTTCTTGTTAGGGGGTTTTAGGTGGTCTCTAGGGTGTTGATTTGCAGTTACAGTGGTACTAGGTGGTCACTATGGTGTTGCTAGGTGTTTGTGGTGTTCTGAGTGGTCGTTATGGTGTTTCTAAGCAGTTACAAGGTCGTTTTGGGGGTTACTAGGGTTTTGCTATGTGGTTATGGTGTTCTGATTGGTCACTAGAGTGTTGCTAAGCACTTACTTGGGCATTATGGGAGTTACTGGGATACTAGGTGGTCACTAGGGTGTTGCTATGTGGTTATGGTATTTTGGGTGATCGTTGGGGTGTTGCTAAGTTACTATGGAGTTCTGGCTGGTCACTAGGGCTTGTTGCTAAGCAGTTATAAGGTTGTTTTGGGGTAACTATGTTATTGCTAGGTAGTTATGGTCAGTGGCGGACTGGGACTAAAAAACAGCCCTGGACTTTGACTCGGCTCAGCCCACATCAACAGATGTGTGTGAAAGCTAATCAGCAGCAGACACGGGTCTCAAAATACTTAAATCTTAACCCATGATGTTTTACCTTCCAAATTACAGCATTATCTCTGATGTTGACTAAAAGATGTGTTAAAAGCATAGTGTAGAATACTCACAGAAATAAACAGCACTCTTTTAATGTCTCTCTGCTGAAAAATATGCAGGTGAAAAAAACAGGGTTTATGTGTTACGCCATCTATTCCATGCAATCTTAAACTATATTTATTACTTAATAATCTCTTAATTAATTTGTGCAAAAACATACGGCACTGCAAAAACTGTTCATCTAACCAAGTCAAAAAATCTTGTTTCCAGCTAAAAAGTATTTTTGATCTTGTTTTGAGACTTATATACTAAGCAAGAGCAGAATTAAGAGCAGAATTGGCGCATTGTTGCCACCTATCGGTCTTGACATGGAACAACAGTAAATTATAAGCAAGAAAAAAAAAAAACAGCCGACAGCCGTCCTGCTGCAGCGGCCGTTCTGGTATTCTCCAGAACGTCCAGACGGCCAGTCCGCCCCTGGTTATGGTGTTGCTAAACAGGTTTTTGGAGATTCTGGGGGTTACTAGGGTGCAGATACTGGCGTACTAGGTGGTCACTAGGGTGTTGCTAGGTAGTTATGGTGTTCTGAGTGATCGTTAGGGTGTTGCTAAGTTACTATGGAGCTCTGAGTGGTCACTAGGGCTTTACTAGGTGGTTGTTAGGGAGTTCTTTGTCATCATCAGGGTGTTGCTAAGCAGTTATAAGGTTATTCTGGGGGTAACTAGGGTATGGCTTGGTGGTTATGGTGTTGCTAAACAGGTTTTAGGGGATTTTGGGGGTTACTAGGGTATTGCTATGTGGTTATGGTGTTCTGGTTAGTCACTAGGGTGTTGCTAAGCACTTACTAGGGCGTTCTGGGAGTTACTAAGGTGTTGTTAGGGGGTTCGAAGTTTTGGATTAGCAGTTGATTAAAGTGTTGATTAGCAGTTACTATGGGGTTCTGGTTAATTACGGCATTGTTGGGTAGTTTCTAGGACGTTCTGGGCGTTACTACAGTCTTGCTAGATTGTTATTAGAGGGTTCTAGGTGGTCTCTAGGTGTTGATTAGCAGTTGTTTGTGTACTAGGTGGTCACTACGGTGTTGCTAGGTGTTTATTGTGTTCTGGGTGGTCGTTAGAGTGTTGCTAAGCAGTTACAAGTGTCTTCTGAAAGTTACTAAGGTGTTGCTAGGTTGTTGTTTGGGGGTTTTAGGTGGTCTCTAGGGTGTTGATTAGCAGTTACTGGGGTACATGGTGGTCACTAGGGTATTACTAGGTGGTTATTGTGTCCTGGGTGGTCGCTAGGGTGTTGCTAAGCAGTTACAAGATGGTCCTGAGGGTTACTAAGGTATTGCTAAGGTTATTGTGAGGGGGTCTCTGTGGTCTGTAGGGTGTTGATTGTAGCAGTTACTAAGGGGATCCTGGGTGGTCACTAGGCTGTTGCTAAGTTACTAGGGGTTTCTGGGTAGTTACCAGGGCATCACCAGGTGGTTACAGTGTTGCTAGAGTGTTGCTAAACGGTTACTAAGGGGGTACTAGGTGGTCGCTAGGGTGTTGCAAAGGGGTTCTGGATGGTTACTAGGGATTTGTTAGGTGGTACGGTATTCTTTGTGGTTGCTAGGGTGTTGCTAAGTTAATAGGAGGTTCTGGATGGATACTAGTATATTGCTAGGTGGTTTTATTATTGTGGGTGGTAGCTAGGCCATTTCTAGGTGGTTACTAGGGTGTTGTTACTAATGGGTTCTGGGTAGTTTCTAGGTTGTTGCTGGGTGGTAGGGGGTTTTGAGTGGTCGCTAAGGCTTTACTGGGTGGTTGTTAAATAATCTGGGTCATCGTCAGGGTGTTGATTAGCAGTTACTATGGGATTCTGGGTAGTTTCTAGGTTGTTGCTGTTTCTAGGTCTAGGTTACACTCTAGTAACAACCCACAACAACCTAGAAACACCCTAATGAATATATAAGTGTTTATTATGGTGTTCTGTTGCTGGTACCAGACTGTAACTGGTTTGTGCTGCTGTGTGGGTGAGCGTTAATCATTACACTTAAAAGAATGGAATATAGAGAGCAGTTTTCCAGAAGCCAGACATTTCCTGTTTGAGCAGGATTAGAGACAGCCTGAAGGATACTGAAAGACAGACCACCCACAGAGATAGACATACAGCGAGGGGAAGTTCAGTAAAACAATGGGAGGGGGCTGATTGCTATTCTGAGAGTGTTGTTGTTGGTGTGTCTGACGGGTGGCTAGTGCTGGATTACAAAATAAAAACCTTCCTTACCAGCGTCCTGCCACTGCATTAATATTCATATTCTCCTTCATCTCCTTTATAAAGGACACACAGTCTGCCTAATAAACCTCTGTCATTTTCCATCTGCACACTGTTTCTTTTGTGTACTTTTTTTGTATTAGTGCACTTGAATTTTAGTATGCATGTGCGTGCAGAAAAGTTCAGGGTGTGTTTGACTGTCTGCACATTTAAAAAAAAATTCAAACTTTGAATTTCCATTTTAATTTTATGGATTTCGTGTTTTTCCCCGTTTAAATTTTTTTTGGACTTGGTTTAAATGCTTAAATAAAATTTAATTAATCAAAAAGCATGTGTAATTAATTGAAATCATAAAACTTGTACAATTTAACAGCTATTTATTACAAGTTTGACAAAAATTACATTTTTAGAGCCATATGAAATACTGTTTGTTCATTTTTACAATTTTTAAAAATATATATATTTAGAAATTATGGAATTTATGTAAGTATGCATGGCATGGGAGTACATACGGCATTGACTCAAAATTGTTTACTATACCATTGTCGGTAAAGTACATGCATAAATAGCTATGGGAATTAAGACACAGTCAGTATTGTATTTTATAAATCTCATCATTTTCTCCTTTTTTTGTCTTTTCTCTGCTCTCTACACAGGATGGCTTGTGTCGGCGCTGCTGGGCTGCAGGTTCTAGCAGTTTTGCTCATTTTCTCAGCACAATGTGGTGAGTTCTGGTTTACTCTTTCTCTTACAACAGCTTTTGAACCAAAACAGGACCTCATGGTGTACGGGGCCGCTCACTCAGGTCATGTTCTTGCATTCAATAACAGCTGGAAAGAGCAACATGACATGGTGTTAGCATAACGTGAAGCTGATGACTATCAGTGGTTCTCAAAGGCCCACAGTTGTCCAGATTTTGCTGGTATTTCTGCTGTAATTATGACAGAGCTGTAGCTTATTTCGTCTGTAAGAACACAAAAGATGTTTTAAAAAGAAGTTTTTACAATGAAAAACTGACAAAATTGCTTTTTTTTTCTTTCTTAAAGATTATATTCACACCTGAGATTAAGATTTTAGTTGACAATGTCTGGATGTTTAGTTGCAGTCAATGAAAACTGATGAAATTGTAGTCATATTTTAGCCCTGTTCAATCATGCTGTGTGAATTTAAACAAAAAAGGTTCTTCTATTTCATTGTGAAGCACCTTTATTTTTAAGAGTGTAGATACAACTAGATGAATAAAGTTTGATGACAAACTTTACATTTGTCTTGAAAAAGCCATGAGAGGTTGAAAAAATTTTAATAGCTTGAAGTAGTTCTAAAGTTTAAAGTGTTTAAAATGTTTTGAAGGCAATAAAGTCCATCAGAAAAATAGACAACCAGACAACATGATGAGCATGTTACTAATATGTTGCTAGTATGTTACTAGCATGATTAGTAAGTTACGAGCATGTTGCTAGCATGGTTAACATGTAACTAGCATGATTAGCAAGTTACTAGCAAGAATTTAACATGATTGGCAAGTTACCAGCATGTTGCTAGCATGATTAATATGGTACTAACATGTTCTTAGCATGATTAGCAAGTTACTAGCTTGTTTCTTACATGATTAGCATTTTCTTAGCATTATTGTTACTAGCATGTTTCTAGCATTTTCTTAACATTATTAGTGTTACTAGCATGTTTCTAGCATAATTAGCATGTTACTACCATGTTGTTAACATGATTAACAAGTTACTAGCATGTTTCTAGCATTAATAGCAAGTTATTAACATGTTTCTAGCATGAGTAGCATGTTACTAGCATGTTCTTAGCATGATTAACAAGTTACTAACATATTGCTAGCATGTTTCTAACACAATTAGCACGTTGCTAGCATGTTTTTCACATGGTTAGCATGTTACCAGCATGTTGCTAGCATGTTTGTAACAACGATTAGCATGTTGCTAGCATGTTTTTCCACATTATTAGCATGTCGCTAGCATGTTGTTAACATGATTAACAAGTTACTAGCATTTTTTCTAGCATGATTAGCAAGTTACTAGCATGTAACTAACATGTTCTTAGCATGATTAGCATGTTACTAACATGTTCTTAGCATGATTAACAAGTTACTAACATGTTGCTATCATATTTCTGACACGATTAGCATGTTGCTAGCATGTTTTTCCACATGATTAGCATGTCGCAAGCATGTTGTTAACATGATTAGCATGTTGCTAGCATTTTTTCCCCACATGATTAGCATGTTACTAGCATGTTCTTCGTTTGATTAGCAAGTTATAATGTAAGTTTAGTCAACTTGAAATGTTAAGTTGTACTAAGTGACAACTTAGATGTTCGAGTTGACTAAACAAAAAATAAAAAACAGGTTTGTTAAACTTAAAAGTGCACTGAAAAAAAACAATTTGTTGAGTCAACTTAAAATAATTTGTTACCCCGCTGTCTTAAAATTTTAATTTCAGTCAACCTTAAAAACAAGTTTAGTCTTACTAAGTGACAACTTAGATGTTTGAGTTGATTCAACTAAAAAAATTAAGGCAGCCGGGTAACAAACAGCACTTTTAAGTTTAACAAACCAAATTTTTTGTTTAGTCAACTCGAATATCTAAGTTGTCACTTAGTACAACTTAACATTTCACGTTGACTAAACTTATTTGAGTGGACTGAACTTAAAATTATAAGGCAGCAGTGTAACTAATTATTTTAAGTTGACTCAACAAATTGTGTTTTTTTTAAGAGTGTAGTATTTCCACAATGTAAAAAAACAATTTGTTGAGTGAACTTAAAATAATTTGTTACCCCGCTGCCTTAAAATTTTAAGTTCAGTCAACTTTAAAAACAAATTTAGTCTTACTAAGTGACAACTTAGATATTTGAGTTGATTCAACTAAAAAAAATTAAGGCAGCCGGGTAACAAACAGCACTTTTAAGTTTAACAAACCAAATTTTTTGTTTAGTCAACTCGAATATCTAAGTTGTCACTTAGTACAACTTAACATTTCACGTTGACTAAACTTATTTGAGTGGACTGAACTTAAAATTATAAGGCAGCAGTGTAACTAATTATTTTAAGTTGACTCAACAAATTGTGTTTTTTTTAAGAGTGTAGTATTTCCACAATGTAAAAAACAATTTGTTGAGTGAACTTAAAATAATTTGTTACCCCGCTGCCTTAAAATTTTAAGTTCAGTCAACCTTAAAAACAAGTTTAGTCTTACTAAGTGACAACTTAGATATTTGAGTTGATTCAACTAAAAAATCGAAGGCAGCCGGGTAACAAACAGCACTTTTAAGTTTAACAAACCTAATTTTTTGTTTAGTCAACTCGAATATCTAAGTTGTCACTTAGTACAACTTAACATTTCACGTTGACTAAACTTATTTGAGTGGACTGAACTTAAAATTATAAGGCAGCAGTGTAACTAATTATTTTAAGTTGACTCAACAAATTGTGTTTTTTTTAAGAGTGTAGTATTTCCACAATGTAAAAAACAATTTGTTGAGTGAACTTAAAATAATTTGTTACCCCGCTGCCTTAAAATTTTAAGTTCAGTCAACCTTAAAAACAAGTTTAGTCTTACTAAGTGACAACTTAGATATTTGAGTTGATTCAACTAAAAAATCGAAGGCAGCCAGGTAACAAACAGCACTTTTAAGTTTAACAAACCAAATTTTTTGTTTAGTCAACTCGAATATCTAAGTTGTCACTTAGTACAACTTAACATTTCACGTTGACTAAACTTATTTGAGTGGACTGAACTTAAAATTATAAGGCAGCAGTGTAACTAATTATTTTAAGTTGACTCAACAAATTGTGTTTTTTTTAAGAGTGTAGTATTTCCACAATGTAAAAAACAATTTGTTGAGTGAACTTAAAATAATTTGTTACCCCGCTGCCTTAAAATTTTAAGTTCAGTCAACCTTAAAAACAAGTTTAGTCTTACTAAGTGACAACTTAGATATTTGAGTTGATTCAACTAAAAAAATCGAAGGCAGCCGGGTAACAAACAGCACTTTTAAGTTTAACAAACCTAATTTTTTGTTTAGTCAACTCGAATATCTAAGCTGTCACTTAGTACAACTTAACATTTCACGTTGACTAAACTTATTTGAGTGGACTGAACTTAAAATTATAAGGCAGCAGTGTAACTAATTGTTTTAAGTTGACTCAACAAATAGTGTTTTTTTTTTGTTGTTGTTTTTTTAACAGTGTAGTATTTCACTGTAAAAAAAAAAAATTGTTGAGTCAACTCAAAATAATTTGTTGCCCCGCTGCCTTAAAATTTTAGGTTCAGTCAACCTTAAAAAAAAGTTTAGTCTTACTAAGTGACAACTTAATTTTTTTAGTTGAATCAACTCAAATAACTAAGGCAGCCGGGTAACAAACAGCACTTTTTTAGTACAACTTAACATTTTGCGTTGACTAAACTTATTTGAGTGGACTGAACTTAAAATTATAAGGCAGCAGTGTAACTAATTATTTTAAGTTGACTCAACAAATTTTTTTTTTTTTTTTTTTTTTTTTTTTCACAGTGTAGAAGGAGTTTTTTTAAAACATCATGCTTGTGTTTAAATGAATGCTGTAGCAGGAGAAATGTTCTTGTTTGACTGGTGTTAGTGTTCCGTGTGTCAGGAGCAGCAGCGTGTCGACCCGTCTGATGTGGCGTATAACCGCAGGCTCGCTATAGATGCTGCTTCTCTGGCAGGTTCTTTGTGCTGCTGCTGAATATCTCCGTCAGGCCTGAGCGCTCGTAACCCGTCCGTCACCTCTGAGAATCCCTCCTACCGCTTAAACACATCAGTCTGTGTGTGTGAGTGAGCGAGTGCAGAATGCTTCATAGGCCAAATGTTTTCACTGGCAGCTTCAGTCAGCGGCTCTTTCATTAGGCTCTTTAGTGATGGGTGGCCGCTTTGAAGGATGATGGGAAATCACTCCCTCCTGCCAGGACGATTTATGCCCCCTGTACACTCAGACCTGCCCTCTTTAGAACGGACTTCAGGATATATGACAGGCACAAAGCTGCTGTTCACTAAGAGGCTACTGGTTAAATGTAAAAACTGGTAAATTCTGTGAAAAAGAAGATATTTTGAAGAAAAAAACAACCCTGTTGACTTTGCAGGAATTTTATTTTTAAGAAATGTGTCATTGCTCAATAGTGCCAATGCAACATTTGTATGTCTTTTTTCATGTTTTTATACTTTTTTTAAATAAAAATATTTAGCTTACATTTTATTTATTTCCATTTTAGTTTTAGTAATTTTAGTACTTTAACTTAAACATTTCATTTCTTTTTATGTGCTTTTTATTTTTATAAAAATATTTTATTTATTTTAGTATTATTTATATGGTTATAGTATTTATGAATATTTTGAAGTACCTGTCAGGTATTTATTTAATATTATATTTTATTAATTTTTTATACAAATATTTAGCTTGTTATTTCCATGTTAGTTTTAGTAATTTTAGTACTTCAACTTAAGCTGAAAATTGTATTTAATTTCTTTTAATGTGCCTTTGTCCTTTTTATTTTTATTTTACTTAAATATATTTAATTTATTTTAGTATTATTTATATGGCAGTTATAGCATTTATGAATATTTTGAAATACCTTTTATTTTCGGTTATTTTCTTTTAATTATTAGACATTTTATGTGCTTTTATCCTTTTTTATTAGTTTTTGTAATAAAAAATATTTAACTTTATATTTATTTGCATTTTAGTTTTAGTAATTTTCGTACTTCAACTTAAACGTAAAAAATTTGTTTTCATTTAATTTATTTTTATGGGCTTTTCTTCTTTTTCCTTTTCTTTTTTATGAAAATATTTCATTTATTTTAGTATTATTTATACACAATTATAGTATTTATGAATATTTTGAAATACCTTTTATTTTTTCAGTTATTTTAGTTTAAGTTTTAGAAATGTTATGTGCTTTTATCCTTTTTTATTAGTTCTTGTAATAATTTAATTTAACTTTAATTTATATTTATTTGCATTTTAGTTTTAGTAATTTTAGTACTTCAACTTAAACTTAAAATTGTTTCATTTCATTTGTTTTTATGTGCTTTTAATTTTTTATGAAAATATTTGTATTATTTATATACAGTTATAGTATTTATGAATATTTTGAAATACCTTTTATTTGTCGGTTATTTTAATTTAAGCTTTAGACATTTTATGTGCTTTTATGCTCTTTATTATTATTTTGTATTAATTTTTGTCATATAGTTTTATACATAAAATATTTTTATTTAGCTTTCATTTATATTTACCTCCAATTCGGTAATTTTAGTACTTCAACTTTAACTTATTTTATTTTTTGTCATTTTGTTTGTGTCCTTTTTAGTAGTTTTTTTTTTTTTTTAATATAAAAATAGCTTTAATTTATATTTATTTTAGTTTTTTGTTATTATTATACTTTAACTTTTTTTTCATTTAGTGCCAGTCATTTTAGTTATTTCATCATTTAGTGTTTTAGCTTTAATTTATGTTTATTTCAGTTTTAGTTTCATTAGTCATTTTGTTGTGTTTTTGTCCTTTTTAGTAGTTTTTTATTGACATTTTTCTTTAGCTTTAATTTACATTAATTTCAGTTTAAGTAATTTTAGTACTTCAACTTGAGCTTATTTTATTTTATTTAGTTCCCAAGGTGACATTTCAAAGTTTTTAATGTAATATTTATGTTTTATTTCAGGTTTATTTTAATTAATGTAAATTATTTGAGCAGTTTTCATTGTAGTTTTAGCTAACAATAGCAGCACTGATTCTGGCATTGCCTTATTCACAACGGCCATGCATTTCTGCCATAACATGCGTTTTTGGCACTAACGAGGTGTCTTATAGGCGACATGCTGCTGCTGCCTGTCTTTTGGATCAGCGTTGGTCCTGTGCCTCTTTAAACTGCTGTCTCTATGGGCAGCTCCTGAGCTTTCAGCAGATCAGCAGTGCTTTGTGAATGTTTGGACGGCTGGCGACTGGAATCAGATTTAACGTATCGAGCCAAGCAGCAAACCCCCGTCCTCCCGTCGCTCCTGGTTACCGAGCAGCGGTTGCCATGGTTATGATGGTGAGGCTGAGAGGTGTAAACTACTGCAGGTGCTGCGGCTGTGTTTATGTGTGCGTGTGTGCGTGTGTGTGTGTGTGTGTGTGTGTGTGTGTGTGTGTGTGTGTGTGCGCGTGTGTGTGGAGCTGGAAAGGTTATTCACTTAATACATTCATCTGTAACCCCCCTCTGGGAGTCTATTGGGAATGAATGTGTGTGTGTTTGAGAGAGAGAGAGTGTATTACCTACTGTGTCCGATGGCATCTTATTTATGAAAGCCGCTGGAGGGATTGATTTTGTGACGTGTGTAAATGTGAATGTGCTGTTTGTCATGTTTGCTGTATGTGCGACAACATGAACAGCTCATATTTCACACTAAAATTAAGAATAAAAATAAAAATCAAATTTGAACTGCTATTAAAAATTAATGCATTAATAAATGCATTAAAAATAAAAATATAGTATATATTTATTTGCATGTAAGCTTTATTTTTATGAAAATATTTTTAGGTATTTTAGTATTATTTATATACGGTTATATTATTTATTAATATTTTTAAATGTCATTTATTTTTTGTTTTTTTATTTAATTTAAGTTTAAGAAATTGTATGTGCTTTTTCTCTTTTTTTCGTTTTATATATATAAATATTTAGCTTTAATATATATTTATTTACATTTTTGTTTTAGTAATAATTTTAAATACCTTTACTTTTTTTCAGGAGTTTAAATTTAATTTAGGTTTAAAAAAAATAATGTGATTTGTATTTTTTTATTAGTTTTATATAAAATAAATAAAAATATTTACCTTTAATTTAAAATTATTTACATTTTAGTTTTAGTCATTTTTGTACTTCAACTTAAACTTAAAATGTTATTTCATTTAGTTGCCAAAGCAGCATTTTTTGTCCTTTTTTTTATGTGCTTTTGCCTTTTTAATTTTTTTAATAAAAAAAATATTTGTATTCATTTTAGTATTATTTATATACAGTTTATATAAGTTTAAGAAATTGTATGTGCTTTTTCTTTTTTATTCATTTTTATTTTTAAATACCTTTTATTTTTTCAGGTATTTACATTTAATTTAGGTTTTAAAAATGTTTTTGTATTATTATTTTTTTTTATAAAAAATATTTACCTTTAATTTATATTAATTTACATTTTAGTTACTTTAACTTAAAATGCTATTTCATTTAATTGTCAGTGCAACATTTTTTGTATTTTTATGTGCTTTTGCCTTTTTAATTTTTTAATGAAATTATTTTGTAAATATTTGAAATACCCTTTTTGTTGTTTTTTTATTTAATTTAAGTTTTAGAAATTGATTGTGCTTTTCCTTTTTTATTCGTTTTTTTAAATAAAATAATTTAATATAATATTTTTTTATAAAACCTTTAATTATTCAGCTTTCATTTATACTTACTTTAGTTTTAGTAATTCAACATAATATTAAAAGAAAAATATAAATGCATAAATAAATGCATTAAAAATGAATAAATATTATACAGTATAATAATTTGCATGTAAATGCATGCAATTTTTATTTGCATGCAATTATTATAAAATTATTCTGATGAGTTATTAAACAATGATAATAAAATGATGAGGATATAATAAAATGTAAATTGTATTTTAAGTTTTTTTCCATAATTTATACTCATGTAAATAGTTTTTACACAAATAAGAGTAAAAACAGATTACATACAGTATTTAGAATCAACATGCAATATGCTAATGTTAATTAAAGTAGGAAATTGCCTTCACTTTCTTTATGCAAATGATGATTTATTTTATTTTTGTGGTAAGTCAGATGTGTTTTGGTGGAATTCAGCCATATGTGTTTGAGCTACGTCTCATTAAGAAGCAAAATTACTTGGTTTTTGTGCAAAGACAAGCCCGTGGGGGGTGAATGGAGACCATCTAAATGCAGATTTGAGCTTTCATCACTTATATCATTATTCAAACGCTGGGATATACACTCATCCCTAAATCCATATGGAATGAAGGAGCTGCAATTGATTTTCTATGCATTTCCTGTTACAGATTGTTCAGGTAGCAGCGGAGAGCGTGGATTTGGGAGATTCGATTGCATGTTCATCTTCCCTCTCACTTAAAGCAATATTCCAGGTTATTTACATTTGCATATCTGTGGACGGCATCTGTGCGTGAAAGCCAGTGGGAAATCTGTTTACAGTAATACACTTCCAACGCAAGCCTATAGCAGGCAGGTCATCACAAATAAATGTTTAAGATACGGAAATATCAGTGTTTTAACAGTATAACCAATTTAGAAACTGCTGTGATTAAAATCTTTGTCAGATTGTGAGAATAAATCATCAAGGGTGCATTTATTTGATACAAATGACTTCTATGTCAATATCTGTTAAAATGTAATTTATTTCTGTGATCAAACCTCAATTTTCAGCATCATTACTTTAGTCTTCAGTGTCACATGTCCTTCATCCTCCACAGAAATCATTCTAATATGCTGATTTGCTGTTCAAGTAACATTTCTGATTATTATCAATGTTAAAAAGCTACAAACTCGATCGTAATGCACAATA
The DNA here is from genome assembly GCF_049309525.1 of Garra rufa. NCBI lineage: Eukaryota > Metazoa > Chordata > Actinopteri > Cypriniformes > Cyprinidae > Garra > Garra rufa. The sequence continues at coordinate 3,285,608 of NC_133370.1, forward strand.
TTTCCATCTAGCATGTATTTTGCGCTGCAGCTTGTCATATTAATGAAGTTGGATGTTATGTTTGGAATGAACATATTGATGTTTTATTTGTAAACATCATACTCTTTCAGCTTATTTGAGTTAATTTAATAAAACTAGCGAGCTAAGCCAGTAGTAGTACTGACAGTGTCGTGTAAACATGGCTGCAGACTCGAAAAGCGGAAGAACAGACGAACTGAATCAACTGAGTGAGTCATTTACGCTGGAAACGCTTCAAACTCATGACCTAAATCATTCAGTTCAAGCGATTCAGTGGTAAAAAAACACAGATCAAGTAAGACATTTTTGGATTTCAACATCCCTTGTAATTTTAAAAAGCACGTAAAGTGATGGGTGAAACAGAGCTTTGCACAACTTCAAATCAGTTAAACCATTGCATCGCAAGCATTGCAAAATGATTCAGTGTTTCGAAGCGCTCCGATCAAATCACAAATCATTTGATTTAAATTAGAAACTTCGGAGCGGGTTCTCGAGTCATTTGATGTAGATCAACATTGCAGCGTGGATCGCAAATCATTTGATTCAAATCTGGACTTTGGAGCATGGATCATAAGATCCGAATTTCGGAATCGCAAATCATTTGAATCGGGAATCCGGAGCACGGATCTGCAATCTTTTAAATAAGATCCGAACTATGGATTGCGGATCGCGAATCATTTGAATCAAGACTTCAGAGCATGGATCGCAAATTATTTGATTACGAATACGAATCACGAATCTTTTGATTAAGATCCGAACTATGGACCACGGATCGCGGATCATTTGAATTGGGACTTAAGAGCGCGGATCACGAATCATTTGATTATGATCCAAATTTCGGATCGCAAATCATTTGAATCGGGAATCCGGAGCACGGATCGCGAATCTTTTGATTAAGATCTGAATTTCGGATCTTGAATCATTTGAATCGGAAAGCCAGAGCACGGATTGCGAATCATTTGAATAGGAACTTCGGAGCACGAATCATTTGATTAATATCCAAATTTCGGATCGAGATTCATTTGAATCTGCAATCCGGAGCATGGATTGCGAATCTTTTGATTAAGATCCGAACTATGGACCACGGATTGCGGATCATTTGAATTGGGACTTAAGAGCACGGATCACGAATCATTTGATTATGATCTGAATTTCGGATTGCGAATTATTTGAATCGGGAATCCGGAGCAAGGATCGCGAATCTTTTAATTAAGATCCGAACTAGGACTGCCGATCGTGAATCATTTGATTAAGATCCGAATTTCAGATCTTGAATCATTTGAATCGGAAAGCCGGAGCAGGGATTGCAAATCATTTGAATAGGATCTGAACTTTGGACCGTGAATCATTTAATTAAAACCAGAATTTCGGGTCGCAAATCATTTGATTCAGATCAGAATTTCGGATCGAGATTCATTTGAATCGGCAATCCGGAGCATGGATTGTGAATCTTTTGATTAAAATCCGAACTATGGACCACAGATCGCGAATCATTTGAATCGGGACTTAAGAGCACGGATCACAAATCATTTGATTATGATCTGAATTTCGGATTGCGAATTATTTGAATCGGGAATCTGGAGCACGGATCGCGAATCTTTTAATTAAGATCCGAACTAGGACTGCCGATCGTGAATCATTTGATTAAGATCCGAATTTCAGATCTTGAATCATTTGAATCGGAAAGGCGGAGCAGGGATTGCAAATCATTTGAATAAGATCTGAACTTCGGAGCGCGAATCATTTGATTAAAACCAGAATTTCGGGTCACGAATCATTTGAATCGGCAATCCGGAGCATGGATTGCAAATCTTTTGATTAAGATCCGAACTTCGGATTGTGCATTGTGAACCATTTGAATCGGGACTTCGGAGCACAGATTGCGAATCATTTGAATCAGGACTTCGGAGCACAGATTGCGAATCATTTGAATCGGGACTTCGGAGCACAGATTGCAAATCATTTGAATCGGGACTTTAGAGCATGGATCGCGAATCATTTGATTAAGATCCGAACTTCGGAGCGTGAATCATTTGGATTGGGACTTTAGAGCACGAATCCCGTATCATTTGATTAACTTTGAATCAGGACTTCGGAGCTAAGATCGCAAATCATTTGATTAGGATCGGAACTCCGGAGCGTGTTTTGCAAATCTTTTTTTCTGACTTTTATTAAGTGTGAAACACCAAACCATTCAGGCAGTAAAGTTATAAAAACAAAACAAAGAAAAAGAGAAAATAGGCTACAAATCCCTTAAGAAAATTAGGCTAACCATGATTTACTGTCACTTTTGATCAATTCAGTGCATGAATAAATGTATACATTTCATACTGATGCCAACATTTAAGTTGATAGTGTACAACTTTAAACTTGTTCCATGATTAAATTTTCACTTGGCATCTTTAACAAAAATACAAGCTTCATATTTCAAACCCTCTTTAAACTCGAATTACTGTATTACTGTAAACAGTTTCAGTATACAGTCTGGGGAATTAAAGAGGTTGAAATAATTGCCTTGTGACTAAAAACATACCAACTGTCCCATACTTGAGTTATAAATAACCTGGTGTTGTTTTCCAATAATTGACTGAATAATGGTGTTGCATCTTCATATTTATAGTGGATCTGTCTCTTCTCTTGGGTTTTGTTCATTAGATTTTTGCATTGCAACAAATTCTTGACTGTTTGTACTGTGTCTACAGTCCATCAGTGTTTATTCTGATTCATACTGGGATGAAACAAAAGTGAAGCTGCTGGCAGATACTTAAAATCCTTCAGATCCACATGAACACACATCAGACTGAGATCCAGTTCATAGGAGTGTCTATCAATATGATGGAGTTCAGCTGTAGAATATCTTTCTTTTCAAAAAGTCCCATTGTTAGAAGAGCAAACTCACTTGCGTGTCAATTTGGGAGCCGACGCTTCACAGATCATCTTTGTGTTATTCCTCTCACATCTCTGAAGTGTTTGGAGAGTTTCAGCTGATTTAATGAACTGCGCTGAGATCCAGAGCAGACGCTCAGGCTGGAGAACAAATATTATTCATGTGTTTTCTGTGTTTGAGGACATTACAAAAGCCGTTTCTGTAATAATCTGTTGGGTTTTGTGAGGAACAGTGAACTGGACTTTTCTTTGACCCTTTTTGACCCTATTTGCTTTCTTAAATCACACTCATGTTCAGATTGTGAATGATTCATCTGTGTATTTGCCAAGTTTTTGCCTTTATAATCTTTAATCAAAATATAATAACTCCAGCTCTGAAACGACTTTTATCTTCAGCTGACATCTGGACTCAATGGGTTATATTGAGTATAAAATGTATTTAAAAATGTTTTTATGTTTTTAATGTTTCTATTCAGAAAATATATTAATGGACATTTTTAAAAGGTTTCTCCTGGAATAATTTTACAATTTCATAAATAAATAAATATTTATTAATGTTATCCAATATTGTCAAGTCAAAGTTATCATCCCTAACTAGCACTTTATATTATTTATTGGTTCAAACATCTATGTATGTATTTATTAACTTCTAATTTTCAAAATCACTAAAATTGTATAACTTAATTACATAAATATTACCTAAAATAAACATTTTGTATTTTTTTATTTATATTTATTTTAGTTTTTTTTATTAATTTTAGTACTTCAAACTTCTTTTATTTTAGTTAGTTGCTAAAGCAAATCTTCTAACATTTTATTACTTAATTACATAAATATTAACTAAAATAAAATAAACATTTTGTATTTTTTATATTTATTTTAGTTTTTTTTTTGTACTTTAAACTTCTTTTATTTTAGCTAGTTGCCAAAGCAAAATTTATAATTTTCAAAATTGCTAAAATCTTATTACTTAATCACATAAATGTTAACTAAAATAAAATAAACTTTTTGTTTTTTATATTTACATTTTAGGTTTTTTTTTGTAATAAATTGTAGTATTTCAATCTTCTTTTAATTTATTAAAATAATTACTAAAAAATAAAACTAAAAAATAAAACATTTTTTTACTTAATTGAAGAAATATTAACTAAAATAAAATTACATTTTGTATTCTTTTTGTATTTTGTATATTTATATTTATTTTAGTAAATGTATAAACTTTTTTTGCCAAAGCAAAATATCTAATTTTCAAATTAGCAAAAATGTTATTACTTAATAATTACATAAATATTAATTCAAATAATTAAAATTTTTTGTATTTTTTTATATATATATTTATATTTTAGGTATAGGTTTTTTTGTAATTATTTTAGTATTTCAAACTTCTTTTATTTTATTAAAATAATTATTAAAAAAATAAAACGATTAGTTTTTTTTTTACTTAATTACATAAATATTAATTAAAATAAAATAAACTTCTTGTATTGTGTATATTTACATTTATTTTCGTTTTTTTTTTTTTTATGAATTTTAGTACTTTAAACTTCTTTTATTTCAGCTAGTTCTCAAAGCAAATTTTTTTTTTTTTTTTTCAACTTCCAGCTTTGGTTAATATTTTTAATATTTTATTTATTTTCTAATACAAAAATAACACTGTCAAATAGCTATTTTAAGCTTTGGCTAATATTTTAAATATTTTAAATATTTTATTTATTTTCTAATACAAAAATAACACTGTTGAATAGCTATTTTAAGCTTTGGCTAATATTTTTTAATATTTTAAATATTTTATTTATTTTCTAATATAAAAATAACACTGTTAAATAGCTATTTTAAGATTTAGTTAATATTTTTAATATTTTATTTATTTTCTAATACTAAAATAACACTGTTAAATAGCTATTTTAAGCTTTAGTTAATATTTCAAATATTTTATTTATTTTCTAATACTAAAATAACACTGTTAAATAGCTATTTTAAGCTGCTGTAAAGCCATTTTGCACCATGCACTATGTCACTTAATATTTTATTTTGAGGCATCAGTCTATTTAATTGCGTATATGAAACCTGCTTGTCCTGCTAGAGATTAATGTAAAATAAAACGTTAAAAGAAGACTATTATTGTGAGTGAACATTAACATTAACCTGAGACACCAGAAACTATTTAAACAGCAATCTCTCTGTTCTCTCAGGTGTGAATTGGGCTGAGACTCCGGTGACGGTCCGGAGAGTGACCCATCCTCCCCTGCGGCGTCCATTAGCCGACTCCGCCCTCCTCCCGTGTGTGTTCACCCTGCCGGCCGCCCTCGTCCCGGGACACGGCCCGTACATCCACTGGACCCGCGGCTCCGGAGCGCAGGAGAGGACGGTGCTGTCGGCGCGGGACGGGGTGGTCAGGGTGCACCAGGCGTACGCGGGTCGGGTCGGTCTGCCCGGATACTCCGCCGACCCCCTTAACGCATCACTGGCGCTTTCCCAGCTGCGCTCCAATGATTCCGGGACGTTCCAATGCCACGTCGCCCTGGGAGAAAACTACGAGCAGGATACGGTCAACCTGGAGGTCACAGGTGAGATCTGAACCGGCCGGAAATCATCTGCTAATGAAGCCGACTGATTTAATATTCAATTATTGTACTTTTCCTGGACTGTTTCATACATATTTGAAAGGATTACACATTCATCTCTGGATAAATGATGGTTCTTGAAATAGTGTTAACTAAAACTATTCAAAATTGTTTTCTGTAATTGTAATAAAGCTGAAATAAAATGCAATATAAAGATTTGGTCAGTAACTTTAAGATAAAAATTTCTAAGAAAATTTAAAATGAACTGAAATAAGATTAAACTAAAGTACTAAAATTAATAAAATAAAATGGTATTAGTTAATTACATAAATATGAACTAAAAATAAAACGACTTTTGTGTTTTTTATATTTATATTTATTTTAGTTTTTTTTTTAATTAATTTTGAACTTCAAGCTTCTTTTATTTCAGCAAAAATACAGTTTTGGTTAATATTTATTTTATAGGATTACACACATCTCTGGATAAATGATAGTTCTTGAAATAGTGTTAACTAAAACTGTTTTAAGTTTTAGTAATTTTGAAAAATTTAGCTTTTAACTAGCTGTTTAACTAAGTTTTTAAAAATTATCAAAACTTAAAAAAATAAAATAAATAAATACAGTTTTGGTTAATATTTTTAATTCAATTTTATTTGTATAAAGATGCAGTTACTGCTTTTACAAACTTTCTTCAAACTTTATCAAACGTTTTATTTCAGCTAGTTGCCAAAGCAATATTTAGCAATATTTTCAATATTACAAAAATTGTGTTACATAATTACATAAATATTACATTAAATATATTATAATTATATAAATTATTATATTAAATATTTACTTTAATATTTATCATTCTGACAGATGATAATGTCTGATAATGACACTAACTTTGCAGCATTGACACTGTTATTGAACTAAATTGAATCAACATTGATCTAAATAATGACATTGATGTCTTCAGTAGAGCTGCTTTATAGAGTTGATTTAATATTCAATTATTGTACTTTTCCTGGACGTTTTACACATTTTTATAACATTGCACACATTTAAGGATAAATTATGGTACTTAACAATAATAATATTGATAAATAATATAATACTATAAAAAGTTTGCGTTTATAATTAAATTCAATTAAATTATATTTTCATAAATTATATTTTTATAATTATTATTAATACTAATGCATTTTTTATTTAATTTAATGATTTTTTTAAAATAATTTTGTAATATTTACACAATAATATAGATAATATAATAGTATATAAATAATACTATAAAAAGTCTGCGTTTATAATTAAATTCAATTAAATTATATTTTCATAAATTATATTTTTATAATTATTAATACTAATGTTTTTTAGCATTTTGTAATATTTACACAATAATAGTTATTAATAATAGTAATTTTATTTATTTAGCACTTTTCACAGTGGACATCTTTATAGAAAATCACTGCAGTAATAATGTCTTCTGTAAGGTCCTAATTTAGCAGTTCATTAAAAAGAAAATTACTGCTTAATATATTTGTCTGTAAACACCCAGCGAGTGAGTTAAAATCATTATGAAAGTCATTTTGCACGGCCAAAGTGTACCGTGAGCAAATGCGAACCCAGAATGCTGGTTTTCAGATAAACATTGCAGAAAAGCGTGGGCTGGTTAAGAGTCCAGGAGTCTGGTGTGAATTAATTACCTTCTCATTAGATCCTTTCAGACTGTCAATATCATATTCATTTCAGCTTTTTCCCTCGTTTCCTGTCTAACTTTAGCTCAGCTTTATTTTTATTTTCATCTGAGGCTCTCATTAACTGCTTAATTGACTGTAACTCTTTAATTAGAGCGCTGAGATTGATTACCTGCGAACGAGGGCTGCTGTGAATTCTGAGGAAAACAGGTGACGCTTAATGAGGGAAATTACACTAAACCGCAAATAAATCAGCTTAAATGTTCTACTACATAATGTGTATGCTGTAAAAGACAATTAATATTCAGTAATATTATTAATTTAATGTGCTGACACTATCAGATGAAAACTAAATTTGAAGTGAAATTCTGACAGATGATAATGTCTGATAATGACACTAACTTTGCAGCATTGACACTGTTATTGAACTAAATTGAATCAACATTGATCTAAATAATGACATTGATGTCTTCAGTAGAGCTGCTTTATAGAGTTGATTTAATATTCAATTATTGTACTTTTCCTGGACGTTTTACACATTTTTATAGCATTGCACACATTTAAGGATAAATTATGGTACTTGAAATAGTCGTTATTGTTAACTAAAACTATGAAAAATAGTGTTTGTTAAAAAAAAAAAAAAAAAAAAAATTAAGTCAGAAATGAATAAAATTAAAAACAAACTGAAATAAGTTTAAGGTGATGTACCAAAACTAATAAAACTGAAATCAAAAGAAATAAACAAATCGTTAAAATCTAAAAAAACAAATAAAATTTACTAAAGCACACACAATAATAAGAAGTAATAATTAAAATAAATATATTTAATAATAGAAAAAAAAATATATAAACAAAAATAATTTAAATATATTGTTAATATAATAATAATAATAATAATAATAATAATAATAATAATAATAATAATAATAAACAGTAATAATTTATTGTTGTAGTTGTTGTAAATAAAAATAATATGCATTTAAAATAATAAATATAATAATAACCATTATATTATTAATACTTATAATAATAATAATATTAATTGATATAATTTTTATATTATTTGTATATTAGGTTTTAATTTTATGTATTCAATATTTATTTATTAAACATGTAAGGTAAATAATATACTATTAAGTATACTATGTATTAAATAAATTTGAATACAAAAATATAATTTAATGTAGAATCTTAATACATAGTATGCAAATAAAATAGTAAAATAATAACAATAATTGACTAAAGCACACACAATAATAATTAGTAATTAAAGTAAATATATTTAAAAATAGAAAAAATATTTTACAAAATATTTCAATAATAAAAGTAATAATAATAATAATAATAATTTATTGCTGTAGTTGTTGTTGTAAATAAAAATAATAAAAAGAATAAGCATTTAAAATAATAAATATAATAATAATCATTATATTCATATTTAATATGTATTGATATTATTTGTTATTAATTTAATATTGTTTTAATTGTATGTATTCAATATGTATTATTTACTAAATAAATACATAAGGTAAATAATATACTATTAAGTATACTATGTATTAAATAAATTTAAATAAAATTATATAATTTAATGTAGAATCTTAATACATAGTATGCAACTAAAATAGTAAAATAATAACAATAATAATTGTATTTTTTATACTTTTTTAAATACAATTATTACTACTTTTTTTTTTCTTTTTTTTTTTTGCAAACCGGGGGAAACTCAAACTTGATTGTAACCTGGAATTTTTTTTTATAAATAGTAATTAAAGTAATCAATCAAAATATTTAAATAATAACAATAATAATAAGCATTTTGAATTGTAGCAGCTGATGTTGTAAATGAAAACATAATCATTTAAAATAATAAATATTATAATAAAACTCATTATAATTATTAATACTTACACATACTGTATATACATATAGCATTATTATTATTATTATTATTATTATGTTATTTTACAAGCTGAGGGATGAGTCTAACTTGATTGTAAAATAGAAAACAATTTTAATGTGTAATAAAGTAATCATTAAAAATATTAATAATAATAATAATATTAGTTTATTATTGTTGTAGTTGTTGTTGTAAATGAAAATAATAAACATAATAAACATAATAATTTAAAATAATAAAAATAACAAAAGTCATTGTGAAACTACTAATACTTAATTAATAATAAAAGTTAGAATAATAATAATACTTTTAATTAATATTATATATTAACATTTTAAATATTTTGTTAATACTTTTTTTGTAATAAGTCTACACAAATTACAGGAGAAGTCAAGCTTTATTGTAACCTGGAACACAAATTTAATTAAAAATTAAAATAATAATAAAAAATATTTATAGTAATGATAATAAATAATAATGTTTTATTGTTATTATTATGGTTGTTCTTATTGTTAATAATAATAATAATAATTTAAAATAATATTTTTATAATACATTTAAATAATACTTTTACTGATTAATATTAACCTAAACACTTCTAATCTAAACTGATCTTTGAAAGAAAAACGTATAAGAAAAAAAGAGAAAAACACATTAATATTGACCATTTCTCATCCTCAGTGCTTGTCTTTGACTGTCCTTGGGTTGTTTTCTCTTGTTGAGTGACTGAGGGTTAATATTTGTGTGTGTTTTCAGGTGTGGTGTTTCACTACCGTTCTCCCGCGGACCGTTATTCGCTGTCGTTCCCGGAGGCCGTTCGAGCGTGTGAGGAGAACTCTGCTGAGGTCGCGACCCCTGAGCAGCTGTGGGCGGCGTTTCACTCCAGCATGAGCAGCTGTGCGGCCGGATGGCTCAAAGACCAGAGCGTCAGGTCAGACGGACAACATGTTGCTCGCTTTCAGCCTTTATCGCAGTCATATTTACATAATTACATATTTATTTAGTGCATAATATACTTAAAGAGGGTCATCGGATGCAAAACTCACTTTTCCATGTTGTTTGAACATTAATGTGTGTTGGCAGTTTGTGTACACAACCATCCTACAATGATAAAAATCCACCCAGTGGTATTTTTTAAATCTTTAAAGGAACACTCCACTTTTTTTGGAAATAGGCTCATTCTTCAACTCCCCCCGAGTTAATAAGTTGATTTTTACCGTTTGGAAATCCATTCAGCCGTTCTCCTGTTCTGGCGATATCACTTTAAGCATAGCTTAGCATAGATCATTGAATCCTATTAGACCAGTAGCATCGCATTCAAAAATGACCAACGAGTTTCCATATTTGTTGTATTTAAAACTTGACTCTTCTGTAGTTCTATCGTGTACTAAGACCGGTGGAAATGCAAAGCTGCGAGTTTCTAGGCTGATAAGGAACTACACTTCCATTCCGGCGTAATAGTCAAGGAAGTTTGCTGCCGTAATATGGCCGAAGCAGGCGGAGTATTATCAGAAATGAGTTCCCAACTAGTTTAGCATTTGCACATGTGCTGCGTGTAATTACTGCTCCTGCTTCGGTCATATTACGGCAGCAAACTTCCTTGACTATTACGTCAGAATCGAAGTGTAGTTCCTAATCTTATCAGCCTAGAAACTCACAGCTTTGCATTTCCACCGGTCTTAGTACACGATATAACTACAGAAGAGTCAAGTTTTAAATAGGACAAATATCGAAACTCGTTGGTCATTTTTGAACGCGATGCTATTGGTCTAATAGGATTCAATGATCTATGCTAAGCTATGCTAAAAGTGATATCGCCAGAACAGGAGAACGGCTGAATGGATTTCCAAACGGTAAAACTCAACTTATTAACTCGGGGGGAGTTGGACAATGAGCCTATTTCCAAAAAAAGTGGAGTGTTCCTTTAAAAGTAATATCCCCTTTTTAAAATCAGCTCATTCTCAGCTTTTTGTGGGTGTGACGACACACAGACAGAGGCCCCTCCCACGATAGTTGATTGACACGAGCGCCTTACCTTAGACCCGCCCTTACCGAGCTGAAACAGTCCGACTCCGAACGCCATTGTGTGTAAACGCAAGTAAACATTAAGGCTCATAATCCCACATTAGAGAGGGGCGGGGCCAGCAGAGCTCATTTGCATTTAAAGGGACCATGCAATAAAATGAGTTGATATTTTAGCTGATTTTGAAGGTAAAAGGGTGTTTTGTTACACTACTATTGAGAATTTTCAACCAAAGTATATTAGAGACTTTTCATTAAGACCCTAAAGAATCATAATATGGACTTGTGGATAATGGGCATCCGATGACCCCTTTAATAATATATTATTAAGTTGGCTTAAGAAACCAATTTACTGAAATCCCTGACCGAGTGTGCTGTATATTTTCTAATCATGCTAGTAACATGTTAAGCATACTGGAAACATGATAGCAACATGTTAATAATGCTAGTAACTTTCTAATCATGCTAGCAACATGCTAATAATTTGCTAATCATGCTAGCAACATGCTACTGACATGTTAATCATACAAGAAACATGTTAGCAAAATTCTAATAATGCTAGCAACATGCTACTGACATGCTAATCATACTAGATACATGTTAGCAAAATTCTAATAATGTTAACAACATCTTAGTAACATGTTAAGCATACTGGAAACATGATAACAACATGTTAATAATGCTAGTAACTTTCTAATCATGCTAGCAACATGCTACTGTCATGCTAATCATACTAGAAACATGTTAGCAACATTCTAATAATACTAGCAACATGCTAGTAACTTGCTAATCATGGTAACAATTTGCTAGTAACATGTTAATCAGGCTGGAAACATGTTAGCAACATGATACTCATGCTAAAAAAAGCTAACAACATGTTAGTAACTTGTTAATTATGTTGACAACATGTTAGTAGCATGTTAAGCATACTGAAAACATGTTAGTAAAAAGGTTAATCGTGCTAGCAACATGCTAGTAACTTGCTAATAATGGTAACAACATGCTAGAAACATGTTATTCAGGCTGGGAACATGCTAGCAACATACTAGTAACATGCTACTCATGCTAGACAAATGTTAGCAACATGCTACAAACATGTTAGTTACATGCTTATCATTCTAACAACATACTAGCCACATGCTAATAATGCTAGCAACATGCTAATTTTGTTAAAAACATGCTAGTAACATGTTAATCATACTAGAAACATGCTAGCAACATGTTAATCATGCTAGCAACATGCTACTGACATGCTAATCAGGCTGGGAACATGCTAACAACATACTAGTAACATGCTACTCATGCTAGAAAATGGATAACAACATGCTTATCATGTTAGCAACATGCTAATAACTAGCTAATCATTCTAACAACACACTAATGACATGTCAATAATGCTAGCAACATGCTAGTAACTTGCTAATCATGCTAACAACATGCTACTCATGCTAGTAATATGTTAGTAACATGTCAAGCATAACTCAACCGTAAAACTTTTAGAACCTTTTAGTCCAGATTTCTCAAGCCAAAGTTTGTCTTGACATTTTTTTATTTAGTATATATATATATATATAATATTTTTTTTTTTGTAAATAACAAATATAAAATACATAATTACACACATAGATAAAATACATCGATTTTTTTGTAAATAAATAATACAATTGCAGTGAAATTATTTATT
>NC_133370.1:3298863-3321092 GCF_049309525.1 Garra rufa
TACTATGCACTAAATAAATTTAAATTAAAAGCTAATTTAATGTAAAATATTAATGTATAATATGCAATTAAACTAGTAAAATAATAACAATAATAATTTTATTTTTTATTTGATTATGGTAGTACAGAAGATTTGAGAGTAACTTAGTGGTTGTGCAGTAACTTATTAGTAATTATTAGTGTCAGAAATTTTCTGTTTTAAATTATGCCTTTTTAATAAAAAGTATCATATTTAGTGGATTTTTTTTAATTTCCTTATGCTTTCTGACAAGTTACTAAAACTATATATATATATATATATATATATATTTATAACTATTACAGTAATACCGCAGAAATGTATGTGGATGCTGTTAGTCACAACATATGAATAATTCATAACAGTTTTATAAAAGTACATTTTTAATAATTTACAAAAATCATCATGCTGTAATTAATGGATGAATAATGATGAGATACTTTCAAATGTAATAGAAATAAAAATGTAAAGGGTTTTTGATGATGCTGTTTGATGCATGATGCTACTTTGTAACATTTATTATAAAATCCCCATGCATATTTACTTCAAGTGTCGTGCCATTATTTGATCTGAACACACAAGCCATCTGTCCAGCTGAAGCACAGTTGCACCTGTTGTTGTCCTCTGGTTGTGCAGGTGAAGTGTTTCCCGCCACGGTTCCTGACAAATTGACTCATCTGGAGGCATCGGCTCACTGCGAGTCTCTGGGCAGCCGTTTGGCGAGTGTTGGTCAGCTCTATCTGGCCTGGAGGTCTGGGCTGGACCACTGCGAGCCGGCCTGGCTGTCTGACGGCAGCGTGAGGTTTTCTGTCAGCTCGCTGCGCTCCGACTGTCCCGCTGGAGAACCAGGCGTCCGAACCGTTTCACCGTCAGAACTGAGCAATGGAACGGCACGGTTCGATGCTTTCTGCTATCGAGGTATGCATTGGCGTTTTACTCAGTCGTGCATTACACAAGCCATTATAATGGGTTATTTTAAGAATTTGATCATGGTTAAGGAATGCTGTGAACCATAAAAATCTATATTTCTTTGCAACAAAGATTAAATATGCACTTCATTAGAAGCTTTTGTTTTATTGGTTAAGTTGCAATATTCTATAATAATGTACATATTGCAACATTTTTTTTTTCAAGAAGTCTATTTATAATATTAGTCATGGTTTTCATGTGAAAATTAGTCGTAATTTAGTTTTTCAGGTCTATTTTGCATCCTCTCTTTAGAATTAAACAGGCTGTACCTTTGTATGTTTGAGTTTGGTATTTATTGTAAATGACCTTGCAAAACATTATTTTGATTTATATTTAAATCTTCTTATTTTAATTTGTAACTATAGTGATGTTATGATTTTTAGTGTAATGCTCTAATAAATAATAATAATATATTAGATACTAGATAATATTAGATACATTAATTTTATGTGGTAAACACATATTTACTATGTAAATAAATATACTAAATAATATTCTATTAAGTATACTAAATAAATAAGTAAATAATTTGACATAAATAAAATCAAACATTATTTTTATATATTATTTATTTATTTAATTACTTACAGAAATAAAATTAGTAAGTGTGATGGCTCTGATTTTTCTTAAATTATTTTTACTATTATTATTTTATTGTATTTATTTTTTCAGGTCCATTTTTCACACTTGCTTTAAAACTAATTAAATATTTGTTTTAAATAGTTTATTGATAATACAATTTACTGTAAATTATCTTCCAAAACATTATTTTTAATTATGATTTATATCATATATTTAAATCTTCTGAATTTAATGTGATTATAGTGATATATACTAAATAATATTCTATTCAGTATGCTAAATAAATAAATAGGTAAATAAATTTGTTTATTTATTTATTCATTTTTTTTAAGGTCCATTTTTCTTACATTAAAAAAAATAATTAAATAATAGGTAATTATTGTTAGTTGTTTATTTATAATACAATTTACTGTAAATGACCTTTAAAAAAATTCTTCTGATTTTAATAATTCACTATAGTGATGTTACAATTTTAGTGTAATGCTCTAATAAATAATAATAATAATAATAATAATTATTATTATTATTATTATTAAATACATTGATATTATGTATAAAATACTTATTTACTTTGTAAATAAATATACAAAATATTCTATTAAGTATACTAAATAAATAAGTAAATATTTTAACGTATATATAAAATAAAATAATATATATATATACAGTATATATATATATTTTTTTTTTAAATCTGTAGTAACCCAGAAAGGAGTTCTGATGGCTCTAATTTTTCTTAAATTATTTGTATTTTATATATATATATATATATATATATATATATATATATATATATATATATATATATAATTTATAATAATACAAATTATAATAATATAATTATTATTATTATGAATTATTTTTAGCTCCATGTTTCACACTTACTTTAAAAAATAATTAAATAATAAAATATTTATTTAAAATTGTTTTACTAAATAAATATATACATTTAATTTGCACTAAATAAATAATTAATTTAATATACAAGTAAAACAGCAATAATAATGTTATTTATTGTATTTTATTTTTTTTATTTATCATTTACGTAATGTCAGTTAGTCTTATGCTCTTAAGTTAAAAATTGGTTAAAAACTGAACAGAAATGAGTAGTATTTTCCAACAAAAGTGTTTATGTGAGTTTAAATGACAATAAATGCATTTATAATATAAATATTATTTGAGATACTGAGATACTTTGATTTTCAGCATACTGAACAATATCTACAGTTCACTGCGTACGATTTTTTAGCTACTTAAGTGTTGCATTTTTAATTCAGCAAGTGCCATTTGGTCGTCATGTTTAAAGTAATGAAAGTTTGCATTTTTAAATCAATTTTAAGTCCAAGAATGTCTAAAAGTGATGGGCATACTAAGTTAAATAAAGCAAATGATGGTCAAGATGATGTTAAAAATGGTCAAATCTGTCACACTGGAAATGAAAAGTCAAGTCAGGCACATTGCATTATTCAATCCACTATTTTGTGTGCTTCACATTTATAAATGTAGTCAGATATTCCATGCATTATAAAAACGTACTTGAAATAGTAGCTGGTATGTCATTTTGAACATTTGTACATATTCATCTGGATTTATTCATCTGACAGACGTTAATCCAAAGTGATTTACAGCGCATTCGAAGTTTACATTTCATCATCACGCATGTCTCTGCTAATCGAACCCGTGACCTTGAGGTTTCCTGCACGTGTTCTAGCGGCTGAGTAATGTGTTTGGAGAGACAATCTGAAGTAATTGAATTGAATGCGTCAACAGAAAAGACAGAAGCGCAGAAGGCTCTCAACGGCATCGTGAAGTCCTTACTGAGACCGTGGAGGTACATGACCGGAGACGACAGTTCGGAGGAGAGAACAGAAGACACGTCCGAATCCTATTCCTCCAGCAGCGGTACCATTCATTTCACACTTGACATTTCAACATTAACCAGGGGATAATTTGGGTGTTCGTTTGTGTTTTGCTCGGGACGTTCAATCACTGTCAGTTATACTGAGAAGAGTACATTATTCTTTGCAGCAAAGATTAAATTCTAAATCCATCTGAACTTTTCATGTTTTTTGGACAAGTCCACTTAATCAAGGTTTTTGCATTAAAAAAATGTTTTTTCACCCTCAATTAGAAATCAAACATTTAAATAGCCTTTTTAACATTAAATACTAGATCTAAAACTTTTCTAAATGGACGTATTTTACATATTTCATTTCCCCAGAAGTCCAATTATAATGTTAGTTGAGTTTTTGTTTTGCACTAAAAATAGTTATATTTAATAAAATAAAAAGTTATTCAGGATCAATTTCATGGGTTGAAAACTAAATAGAAATCAGATAATTACCTTATTAATATTTCTTTTAAATTATTTATTTACTAAAAAGTTAATATGTGACCCTGGACCACAAAACCAGTCATAAGGTTAATTTTTTACAAAACTGAGATGTATACATCATATGAAAGCTCAATAAATAAGCTTTCTATTGATGTTTGGTTTGTTAGGATAGGACAATATTTGGCTGAGATACATCTATTTGAAAATCTGCAATCTGACGGTGCAAAAAAATCAAAATACTGAAAAAATCACCTTTAAAGTTGTCCACATTAAGTTCTTAACAATGCATATTACTAATCAAAAATTACATTTTGATATATTTATAGTAGGAATTTTACAAAAAATCTTCATGGAGCATGATCTTTACTTAATTTCCTAATGATTTTTGGCATAAAAGAAAAATCAATAATTTTGACCCATACTATGTATTTTTGGCTATTGCTACAAATATACCCCAGCGACTTAAGACTGGTTTTGTTGGCCAGGGTCACATATGCTAAAAATATTCTATGAAATATACTATGTATTAAATAAACAATTAAGCAACAGCAATAATAATTGTATTTATTTGTTTATTTTTCATGTACATCATGTAAATTAAATAAATAATTAATTTAATATATAATTAAAGCAACAACAACAACAACAACAACAATAATTTTATTTATTTATTTTTCTTTCCTTTTTTTTTTTTTTTTTTTTTACTTTTTTTTCCCCAGAAGTCCACTTATAATATTAGTCAAATAATTAAATAATTAAATATTTGGTTAAGAAATCACTAATATTCTCCAGCAAGTGTTTTATGTGAATTATAGCTGAGTCAGTAAGATAAAAAAAATAAAAAAGAAATTAATACTTTTATTAATCAAGGATGCATTAAAGGGATCAAAAGTGACAGTAAAGACATTTCGTTTTATTTTTTTCCCCAGAAGTCCACTTATAATTTGAGAATTTTGAGTTCTGATTTTAAATGACTTGGTGAAAATTTTTGTAATTTTTCAATTTTTTTAAATTCTACTCATTTAAATATTTCATGTGATCTTCAGGTTTTCTCAGAAGTTACAGTTAGTTCAAAATTATTAAATATCAGTAATATTCTCCAGCAAAAGTGTTTTATGTGAAGTACAGCATAGCTCAGTCAGTAAAATAAAATAAAAAAACGTTTACATTAATCGAGGATGCATTAAGTAGATCAAAAGTGACATTTAGTTTTATTTACTTTTTATGTTTTCCCATAAGTCCACTTATAATAATAGACAAGATTTCTGCATCAAAAAAAAAAAAAAAAATTTTCAGGATAATTTTGACCCTGCCTTTAAAATTAAGCAGACTGTTTTTGCTGCTTTTAAGTTCTTTTTATAAATGACCTTGCAAGCATTTCTGTAATGTTTTGACTTGCATTTAAATTCTGATGGTTTAAATATTTCATGTTGTGTTAGATTTTATATGAACTATAGCTGATATCTTTCTGCCAATCTACCATTTAAAATTTTTGGTATTTTTTCTGTAAAGAAATTTAATATGTTTATTCATCGAGGATGCGTTATATTAATCAAAAGGGACAGTAAAAAACATTTATAATGTTACAAAGGATTTCTATTTCAAATAAATGCTGTTCTTTTAAACTTTATATTCATCAGTGAATCCTGAAAAATAAAATCTATCACGGTTTCCACAAAAATATTGGGCAGCACAACTGTTTTTAACATTGAGAATAATCAAAAATGTTTCTTGAACAGCAAATCAGCATATTAGAATGACTTCTGAAGGATCATGTGACACTTAAGACTAGAGTAATGATGCTGAAAATCCAAATTTGACCTCAGAAATAAATTACATTTTAACAGATATTTACATAGAAAGCAGTTATTTTAAATTGTAATAATATTTCACAATTTTACAGATTTTACCATATTTTTAATCAAATAAATGCAGCCTTAGTGAGCAGAAAAGCTTTTTCAAATGTATTAAAAAATCTGAAACTTTTCAAGCATGGCATATGTTGTTGTGGTATTGTTTTATGCCCTGTTTAACTTTAATGTGTGGTATTTTGAAAGTTAAATGTGTTGTTTTGATGTTAAACTAGCTCCTCTCTGACTATATTCCAGACGCACAGACTACCGGCCAGCCGGACCCGCCTGACTTATAATTAGGGCTGGGCCGATAAACGATATCATATCGAATCGCGATAAAATTTATGTTAATAACGATGATAGGCTCTAGACATTTTTTGCTCGATATGGATTAATCTAAGAGCCAATCACACAGTAGAAATATGCAACAACAGCCAATCAGCGTACAGCGTGCGTGTGCACGTCAAAGTACAAAGTTAATTTCCTACCGCACTTTGCGAAGCAAACTTAACACCAGTGACGACAAAAAAAAGAGAGAGGAAGCAGCGACGAAAGTGAAACTAATTTCGAGTTATTATCCAAAGATGTTGAAATTGTCGACAAAAAAGGTAGCACGAATTCCGTTATATAAGTGGTTTGGCTACCTGAAAAGTGACTCTTAGCTCAGCTGAGAGTTTGGCGCGATTGTTAAAACTGAAACCGAAAGCAAAAAACGCACGCGCATTCAAAAGCAATTTTAATCCCCCCAATGCACGCAAATTAGGCTACATGACATATCTAGGCTGTTATTTGTATGTAGGCTATGATAGGTTGTGTATGTCTATAGCTCTGTATCATGCTTGAAATATCCGTCTCTATTTGCACTTTGAATATTTAGAGAGTAGCCTACTTTGATTATGGCTGAATTATCTGCACTTAATACGATTAAGAAAGAACCGTGTCGTAATTTTTTGTTATTTATACTGTAGATTGTTTCAAAATACAGTGGTTGCCTCTAATTTAAATAGCTCAACCTATAATAGAGAAAATAAACTATTGTGTTAATAATAATAATAAATAAATAAATAATTGTGTTACAAATTATGTTTTTACAATAATTTTATGTTTACATTTTGTACATTTACTCTCATTTACCATACTCTGTCACAACTTTTATTTTTTTAATTTATTTTAGTAAGTTGTTTTAATTTTTAAGGCCAAATCTGTAATCTGTTTTTGTTAATAAACTATACTTTAAATGTAATTTAATGAACCCTTTCATTTTTGTGGCTTTAGTCATTGTTGGGATACTATTTTAAAGCTGGCAACATCAACAGCTTATATCGAAATATATATCGTTATCGTTCAATATGGGGAAAAAAATATCGAGATTACATTTTTGCCATATCGCCCAGCCCTACTTATAATATTAGCCAAAAAATAAATAATGATTTTTTTTATTATTATTTGGTTAAGAAATGAGTAATATTCTCCAGCAAAAGTGTTTTATATGAATTATAGGCAAGTCAGTAAGATTAAAAAAAAAAGTCAAACAATAAAATATTAGTCAAACAATTATAGGGTCATGTGACACTTAAGACTTGAGTAATG
The DNA here is from genome assembly GCF_049309525.1 of Garra rufa. Taxonomy (NCBI): domain Eukaryota; kingdom Metazoa; phylum Chordata; class Actinopteri; order Cypriniformes; family Cyprinidae; genus Garra; species Garra rufa. The sequence goes on from NC_133370.1 coordinate 3,306,211, forward strand.
ATGCAGAAAATCCAACTTTGACCTCAGAAATAAATTACATTTGAACAGATATTTACATAGAAAGCAGTTATTTTAAATTGTAATAATATTTCACAATTTCTTACAGATTTTATCATATTTTTAATCAAATAAATGCAGCCTTAGTGAGCAGAAAAGCTTTTTCAAATGCATTAAAAAATCTGAAACTTTTCAAGCGTGGCATATGTTGTTGTGGTATTGTTTTACGTCCTGTTTAACTTCGGAAATGTGTGGTATTTTGAAAGTTAAGTGTGTTGTTTTGATGTTAAACTAGCTCCTCTCTGACTATATTCCAGACGCACAGACTACCGGCCAGCCGGACCCGCTTGACTTACAATATTAGCCAAAAAATAAATAATGATTTTTTTTTTTATTATTATTTGGTTAAGAAATGAGTATGAAATGATATGAAATGATTACAAAAAGAAGTCAAACAATAAAATATTAGTCAAACAATTATAGGGTCATGTGACACTTAAGACTGGAGTAATGATGCAGAAAATGCAACTTTGACCTCAGAAATAAATTACATTTTAACAGATATTTACATAGAAAGCAGTTATTTTAAATTGTAATAATATTTCACAATTTTACAGATTTTACCATATTTTTAATCAAATAAATGCAGCCTTAGTGAGCAGAAAAGCTTTTTCAAATGCATTAAAAAATCTGAAACTTGTCAAGCATGGCATATGTTGTTGTGGTATTGTTTTACGCCCTGTTTAACTTCAGAAATGTGTCATATTTTGAAAGTTTAATGTGTTGTTTTGATGTTAAACTAGCTCCTCTCTGACTCTATTCCAGGCGGACCCGCCTGACTTATAATATTAGTCAAAAAATAAATAATGATTTAAAAAAAAAAAAAAATTTTGGTTAAGAAATCAGTAATATTCTCCAGCAAAAGTGTTTTATGTGAATTATAGGCAGGTCAGTAAGGTTTTAAAAAAATAATAATAATACTTTTATTAATCAAGGATGCATTAAATGGATCAAAAGTGACAGTAAAGACATTTAGTTTTAGTTTTATTTTTTTCCAGAATTCCACTTATAATATTAGTCAAACAATTAAAAGATCATGTGACACTTAAGACTAGAGTAATGGTGCTGAAAATCCAACTTTAACCTCAGAAATAAATTAAATTTTAACAGATATTTACATAGAAAGCAGTTATTTTAAATTGTAATAATATTTCACAATTTTACAGATTTTACCATATTTTTAATCAAATAAATGCAGCCTTAGTGAGCAGAACAGCTTTTTCAAATGCATTAAAAAATCAAATTTTCAAGCGTGGCATATGTTGTTGTGGTATTGTTTTACGCCCTGTTTAACTTCGGAAATGTGTGGTATTTTGAAAGTTAAATGTGTTGTTTTGATGTTAAACTAGCTCCTCTCTGACTATATTCCAGACGCACAGACTACCAGCCAGCCGGACCCGCCTGACCTTCAGCCCTCTAACTGGACCGGACAGGTGGATTTAGACATTGAGCCGCTCATGGCCGCTGAACCCGCCGAGCTGTCGGCTGAGTATCTGACGGTCCGTCTGCGAGCCGGAGACACGTCTCTGGACTGGAGCGGCCAGCTGGACTCCTTCCCAGACAGCCGACAGGTGCTTCCTGATCTGAGGTCGGATCTGAGTCCAGGCGGTTCGGCCCGAGAGGAAGAGGATGAGGACGAAGGTCTGTCCGGTCAGTCCGTGAGTCCTGCGGCTCCTTCAGATGCTCCTCAAGAAAAGGCCAAGAGTTCGCTAACTAACATCGTCAGCTCATTATGGAAACCCTGGACCTACTTGACGGGAAGCGAAGCGGAGGCGACGACCAAGAGTGAGGTTGCGACGGAGACGCCTGTGACGGAAGCTAGAATCACCGCAACTCCTGGATCAGGTAAATATGAAAGTAAAGCCTTTTCTGTCTCAGATTTGCACTCTAGCTGAGAACAAATGACTCTGGTCAGAAAGAAATGGATCATGATTAAATGAATATTTTATGAAAAGGAAGATTAATTTTAATTGGAGCTAAGTGATAAATTGATATTGATACTTATTTATTTATATATATATATATATATATATATATATTTTTTTTTATATATATAATTCAATAAAAATAGTAATAAAAATAATTAAATGGTATGTCTCTTAATTTTGATTAATTAGAAATACATTTTGATTGCTAAAATGTAACCATTAAAACCATTTAGAAATTTTAAAAAAAGAGATTCTAAAAAAGAGATTTTAAAAATGCCGTAAAAATGTTATATTTGTGTAAGTTTCATTATTTCTATTAATTAGACATGCTTTTTTTGATTGTTAAATATTTAACCATTAAAATAGAATTTAGAAAATTAAAAATAATAATAATTACTTGGACATGATTTTTAAAATTTTAATTAACCATTAAAACAGAATTTAAAAAATTGTTAGAAAAAAAGAAAGAAAGAAAGAAAGAAAGAAAGAAAGAAAGAAAGAAAGAAAGAAAGAAAGAAAGAAATTTTAGGGCCCTAAAAATGTTATATTTGTGTAAGTTTCATTATTTCTATTAATTAGACATGCTTTTTTGATTTCTAAAATGTAACCATTAAACCACAATTAAGAATTAATTAGACATGCATTTTGATTTCTAAAATTTACATTAACCATTCTACTGATGGTAAACTAAATAAAATTACTAAAGCTTTCAAATTAAATTGGAAAAAGAAAATATAAAACAAAATATGAACAAAATTTCATGTAATATATATTTAAAACACTGTAGAAAATAAGAATGCAGCAAAGTAAAATTATGTAGATGAAAATATCTTAATTTTAAACTAACTAAACCAATCAGTCATGCTTTTTGATTATTAAAATACAAAATGTTCCAAAGTTCTAAAAATTTAACCATTAAAACAGAATCTAGAAAATAGTTTAAAAACAGAAAAATTCATAAAATGATTTCTTAAAGCCCTAAAAATTGTATGTTTTTTTATTTCTAAAATGTAATTTAACCATTCAAACAGAATCAAGAAAAAAATAAAATTGTAAAAAAAAATAATTACTTGGAGATGCTTTTTGATTTCTAAAATTTTAGAATAAAAAAAATTGAAATTTCAAAAAAAGAAAAAACTTTTTTTATTTTATTTTATTGGGCCTTAAAATTGAATTATATTTAAGTGCATTAAGTGAAAATTTTAATGTTGAATTAGAAATTAGCTTTAACTTATCAAAAACTTAAAATTGCTGAAACTGAAATCAGAATGATGTTACTTTAGAAAAAAAAGCTTTTAAAATTAGCTTTCATTTTTATATTTGCATTTTTTATTTTGATTGTAGTTTATCTGCTTTTTATATTTCTATTTAGCTCAATTTTTGCCACAGATTTAACAAATTGTTGTTAAATTATCTACGTTTCATGATAAATTAGCCAAGCTTTTTGAGACCTCATGGGCTCTACTAGTGTCAAGTGTGTTTTAGTTGCTCGTCATCACTCAGAGATGATCGGTCACGGGATAAATCGACCTCAAGCCCAACGGGAGGAAGTCGTGAGACTGAGAGGAGGCAGTTGAGTTCACTGATGTTGTCCTGTCAGCGTCACATCAGCTTTACTTCAACCACAAGCTGACACTGTTTTCTTACAGCAAACTAGAATTTGGTGTGTGTTTGTGGAGGATGGCCGAGCGTTAAAGTTTGAGTATTGAGTTAGCTTCTTCTCTGCCCTCCTGTCTTCATTAATACAGATACCTCGTCTGGCCCAAACTGAACCCGGTCGCATTAATGTTTAACGCTAAATGGAAACTTAGGCCTGTCGCCTACATTATTAAAGTCCATTTTCCAGCCAGAATTTCAGCTCTGCCCCAGTGGAAGCTTCATAATTGAGGTTTGAAAGCTTGAGACACGAAGCCAGAAACTGTAAAAGTGTAAGCATGCTTGCTGTACTGTACGCTCTACTGCTTTGTGTGGTTTATTCTGCTGATATACCAGACATAACAAAACCAAGTTCTCCCAATATTTGTGCCCTGTTTATATGTTCATGACTCATTTGTGAGGATTCATTTGTATTAGGATGCTGCCTTGGGCCCGAAAAAAGTACATAAATGCTTGCGTTTGGCCTGCAGCCATACTAGCTATCGTTTTTTGTGCATTGTTAGATTGTGAAATGTGTCAGCATGCAATTCATAATTGAATGCAAATATATGCACTGGCCAAGTGTTTTGATCTCAGAGTTCAGACTTTTTTCCCCATAAATCTGAGTTTAATCTTACAATTTGGATGCAAAAGTGAGTATTGCGAATCAAATTTTGAATTCTGTTTCAGTTTTTTTTTTCCATCATGAAAAAATTAAAAAGAGACAGAATTGGGAGATATAAACTCAGAAATTGTGAGCAAAATATCAGAACTGTGAAAAAAGGTTGCAATTATATATATTTTTTATTTTTATATCTTACAATTTAGATTTTTTTTTCTTTGCAAAAAAAATGTATAATAATAAAAACACAAAATTATGAGTTATAAACTGAGAATTGTGTAATTGGTATTGCCAAGACAAAAGTCTGTAAAGTAAGTACTTTTTTAAAATTCTTTTATTTTTGTCACAAACGATAAATCTGAGTTTTTTTTCTTACAATTTTAAAACTTTTTTCACATTTCTGACATTTTCCTTTTTTGTTTTATAGTTTATATAAATATATATTATTTCTTACAATTTAGATTTTTTCCTTTGCAAATAATAATAATAATAAAAACACAAAATTATGAGTTATAAACTGAGAATTGTAAAATTGGAATTGCCAAGAAGAAAATTGTAAAATAAATCAAATTTACCTTTTTTTTTATATACAGTATATGCCACAAATGATGTCCCCATAAATCTGAGTTTCTGTCTTACAATTTGGATGTAAAAGTCAATATTGCGAATTAAATTTTCAAACAATTCTGTTTCAGTTTTTTTGTTTCCATTCTAGTCAGAATTGGGAGATATAAACTCGGAAATTGTGAGGGAAATGTCAGAAATGTGAAAAAAGTTGCAATTATATATATTTTTCATTTTTATTTCTTACTTTTTTTTTCTTTGCAAATTTTTTTTATAATAATATAAACACAATATTATGAGTGATAAAATGAGAATTGTGAAATTAATTGCTGAGAAAAAAGTCAGAATTATAAAATGTCATCTTTTATTTTTATGTCACAAATGATGTCCCCATAATCTGAGTTTCTTTTATACAATTTGGATGTAAAAGTCAGTATTGCAAATCGAATTTGTCAGACAATTCTGTTTCAGTTTTTTGTTTCCATTATGAAAATTTTAATTTCAATTATATATATATTTTATTTTTATTTCTTGCAATTTAGATTTTTTTTCTTTGCAAAAAAATAAATAAAAACAACAATAATAAAAACACAAAATTATGAGGTATAAACTGAGAATTGTGAAATTGAAATTGACAAGAATTTTTTTTTTAACAAATTCTTTATGCTATTTTTATATGTCACAAATTAAGAAAAAGAAATCAATTTCCGCCATGGAATAAAAAAAGATAATTTTAGAATTACAAAATTGCTTTAAATAACTAAAAATTAGTTGGTTGCATTCATTTAATTTTCAAATTTTCATTTACGGTAATAAAACCTAAAATTACACAAATTGAATAAAACTGAAATTAAAATAATTTAAAAATAGCTTTTATTTAAATTTTTTCAGTTTTCATTTTTAATTTTCTGTCATTATATATTAAACTAAATTAATCAAAATAATTGCAAAAGTGGTTTATTATTTCTGTTTAGCATATATATATTTATATATATATATATATATATATATATATATATACAGAGAGAGAGAGAGAGAGAGAGCAACATTTTCACGTTAAAGTTTTTATTGGAAAAAAACAAGTCTGAGTTATGAGATATAGTTTTAATTTTAGTTTGTCATTTTGTTGTGCTTTTGTCATTTTTTATTTTTTAAATTGTTCTATTTCACATTTTTTTTAATCATTTTTTTTTTTGTCATTTTTGTACTTGTACTTAAACGTATTTAATTTTCATTAAAGTTTTTTAAGTGTACATTTTTCTTTTAATGCTTGTATATAATTTTATTTAATTTCAGCTTCCTTTCAGTTAACGAAAACTAATTCAATAGCTTTATTTTTAGTTAACAATAACAACACTGGCTGAAATACACTACATGCAGTTCAAAAAATGTCTGATGGTAATGGAATCAGTCTTATTTTAGTATTATTTATAGGCTATAATATTATTTTATTTATAATATTATTATTTTAGATTGCCTTATTAATTTATTTAAAATTTTGATTTCATTTTGATTTGTGCTTTCGTCATTTTTATTATTCATTTATGTAGTTATATTTCTATTTAACTTTATTTTTACTTAACAGTAACAGCACTGGTTGTGTTTGTGTCTATAGAGTTGACGTCATGGTGGAGCCACTCATGGTTGACCAGTCCTTCCACCGTCACTGATAAATTAATCACCTCCTTTCCGCCCACGAGTCCAATTGTACCGACGACAGTCCCACCAAACGCCACCAGAGATGAACCGGATGACAACAAAACCAGTCGAGCTGCGCAGGATGGTCCGGCGGCGTCGGCCGATTGGGTCGTGGTGACCGAAATACCAGAGCAGAAGACCGAAACCCCTCAACCCAAAGTCTCCATCTCCATCTCGACCGAGAACTACTCCGGAGAGAGTCGAGTCCCGGAGACGGAGGGCAGTTCGTGGGGCGACACGTTCCCGTCGTCTCAAACGCCGCTGACGGTGGTGACAACAAGCACTGGTTTCTTCTCCACCGCTCCACACGGACACGAGGCTCGTGGAGAAATCCAGTACAGGCGCAGAAACAAACCCAAAAGACTCAATCAGAGCACCACAGAGATGAGCACAACCGTCGCCCAGAGCACAACGACTCCCTCAGTCCTGACATCCAGCGCTGGAGACGCTGGGACGACCCTCTTGACATCCGCAGACGAGTCTCAGACGCCAAGCTTTGCCACGACTGTTCCCAGCGGTGGAGAACAAGATTTGAGAAGCACTGAGGCCGTCAGGAAAAACAGCTCCACTGGAGAAGAAGAAGGTACGATTTAGTGCTTTCAAGTACAAGTAATCTAATGAATAGTCTTCAGTAGGGTGAGCAACAATGTCATATTTAGACCCTGTCCACACTAATACAGGTATGTGCCGAAAAATTAGAATATTGAGGGAAAGTCCATTTATTTCAATAATTTGTTTCAAATAGTGAAACTTGTATGTTATATTAGTTCACTACACACAAAGTGAAATATTTCAAACCTTTATTTGTTTCAGTTTTAATGATTATGGATTAAAGACAAAAAAAAAATCCAGTATTTCACAAAATTAGAATATTTCATGTGACCAACAAAAAACAGGATGTTAAACACATTTTGGCCTTCTGGAAAGTGTGTTAATGTACTGTATTATGTCCTCAGGGCCTCCTTTTGCACTAATTCCAGCCTTTGACACAGTTGAGGTGTTATAGTAGCTCAAGTTGCTTTGAAATTGGCCTTCAGCTCGTCTTCATTTCGGGATCTCTGTTCCCTCATCTTCCTTTTGACAATACCCCATAGATTTTCAATGGGCCGGCCAATCAAGTACAGTTATTCCATGGCTATTAAAGCAGGTACTGGTAGTTTTGGCTTTGTGGGCAGGTGCCAAATCCTGCTGGAAAATAAAATCATCATCTCCAAAAAGCTTGTCGGCAGCAGGAAGCATGAAGTGCTCTAAAATTTCCTGGTAGACAGCTGCGTTGACTGCGGACTTGATAAAAGACAATGGACCCACAGCAGCAGATGACGTGCTCCCCAAACCATCACTGACTGTGGAAGCTTCACACTGGACTTTAAGCAGCTTGACTTTTGTGCCTCTCCGGTCTTCCTCCAGACTCTGGGACCTTGATTTCCAAATGAAATGCAAAATTTGCATCTGAAAACAGGACTTGGGACCACTGGGCAACAGACCAGTACTTTTTCTCCTTAGCCCAGCACAGATGCTTATCTTTAATCCATAATCATTAAAACTGAAACAAATTAAGGCTTGAAATATTTCACTTTGTGTGTAGTGAACTAATATAACATACCAGTTTCACTTTTTGAAACAAATTATTGAAATAAATGGACCTTGCCTCGATAATCAATTTTTTTGGCACATACCTGTACATTTTTTGTTTGAAAACGCATCTTTTTCGTCACAGGTGTGAATCATTACTGGTTTCACAATTTAATTATGATTTTCATTATCAACTAAATGTCACCATGTGCGGCATTCTCAGTTTTCAATATCACCGCACATGGCTACATTTTCATATGCATTTTATATCAAATTTATTTTGTGCAAAATATACTTTATTTTTAGGCTACTTTTTAAAATAATTACTTATTTAAAATAAGTGTTCTTTAAAGGAGTAGTCCGCTTTTAGAACTAAAATTTACAGATAATGTACTCACCCCCTCATCCAAGATGTTCATGTCTTTCTTTCTTCAGTCGTAAAGAAATTTAGTTTTTTGAGGAAAAATTTTCAGGATTTCTCACCATATAGTGGACTTCCAAAATGCAGTTTAAATGCAGCTTCAAAGGGCTCTAATTGGTCCCAGCCGAGGAAGAAGGGTCTTATGTATCAAAACGATATAAACAATATCATTTATAGTTTTACCATTTAATTTGAGGAAAAAACACTGTCAAAAACAAACTGTAACTCAAAGGTCTTGACAAAACTGAAAGTAAAATAAAAGTTTGGTTTAACTTGAAGAGATTATGACAGACGCATATTACTGTATCAAGATTAAATTTGAGAAAAAACTACCATTAGAAACGCACTGAATCTCAGCAAAATATAAGTTGGGTTTAATGTGAAGAAACTGTGACAGAAATATATTGATATTGTATAATAGTACCTAAAATAATTCTCAAAGTACTAGTCAAAGTCAAAGAAGTCAAAGTCAACTTTATTGTCAATTCTGCCACATGTACAGGACATACGGAGAATTGAAATTGCGTTACTCTCAGACCCATGGTGCATACATTAAATACAAAAAGTAGCAAATACAAACAGTAACATTAAATACAGAGGAAGAATTGAAAAATTACGAATAAATACAAATAAACATATAATGTATAAAAATGAAAAATACAACATACAAGTAAGGGCACATGGTAGAGAGTGCAAACCATGTAAACAATACAGTGCAACAGAGCTTGTAATGTGTAAAAGTGTCAGGGCAGTCTTGTAACAGTCTTATGAGTAGTGTGAGGTAGTTGGCAGACCAATGCTGCACAAAGTGACTGGTGCAGGTGTGTGTGTGTGTGTGTGTGTGTGTGTGTGTGTGTGTGTGTGTGTGTGTGTGTGTGTGTGTGTGTGTGTACCTGGTATTCATCACGTTGTGGGGACCAAATGTCCCCACAAGGATAGGAATACCAGTAAATTTTGACCTTGTGGGGACATTTCTCAGGTCCCCATGAGGAAACAGGCTTATAAATCATGCACAATGAGTTTTTTTGAGGAAGTAAAAGTTTGCACAATCTCCTGTGAGGGCTAGGTTTAGGTGTAGGGTAGGGTTAGGGCGATAGAAAATACGGTTTGTACAGTATAAAAACCATTACGCCTATGGAATGTCCCCATAAAACATGTAAACCCAACGTGTGTGTGTGTGTGTGTGTGTGTGTGTGTGTGTGTGTGTGTGTGTGTGTGTGTGTGTGTGTGTGTGTGTGTGTGTGTGTGTGTGTGTGTGTGTCAGAGTTCAGAAAGTTTGTGGGGCAGAAGAGGGGAGTGAGGGGAGTGGGGGCAAAGTAGGGAGAGAGTTGAGCTTCCTGACAGCCTGATGGATGAAGCTGTCCTTCAGTCTGCTGGTCCTGGCCTGGAGACTCCGCAGTCTCCTCCCTGATGGCAGCAGGCTGAAGAAGCTTTGCATTGGGTGGGTGGGATCGGCTGCTATGCAGAGGGCTTTTTTGGTGAGATGTGTGCTGTAGATGTCTTGGAGGGAGGGGAGAGGGACACCAATGATCCTCTCAGCTGCTCTGACTATGTGTTGGAGAGTTTTTTGGCAGGACGCATTGCAGGCTCCAAACCACACAGTGATGCAGCTGAAATGGAGAGAGCCGAAGCGGCTGTTTGTTTGCTCCTTTCGGTGTTTTCTTGGTGGAAGGCAGCGAAACCAAGATGCGAAGACGGAGGCTCAGCGGCATTTACGCCGAAAGCTTATGTTTGCTGCAAGGCGAAAAAGAACAAGACAGCGACGTGGAAGCTGGATACAGCGAATGCAGAAACGCCTTGTAATGTTGGTGATGCCTGTTCTGATGCAAGAAGTGCTCTGCAACAGTTGTTTATGCTGCAGCAATATTTGTAATATTTTACATTTATAAATCACTTAAAAAGAAGCTTTGTTTTTATGACCTACACACAAATCTTTCGTCTAACTTGGTATTACATCAATCTACACACTACAGCAAAAAATAACTAAACAGTTGTACTTCTAGGATAATCTTTTATGCCTTTATTTAGGTACAGGTACAGTGTATGTTAACATGTTATCAAGGTGTGTTGGTGAGTTTTTGTGGGGGTTTTTGGACGATGTAAATCTCATTTTTATAGGATCTTATTTGCATTTGTCCAAATTTAAATAAGAGTAGATACTAATCAGACATGCATTTAAATAATGTTTTCATCACATAGTTGTCTGTAACAACAGTTAATAGTGTAACTATTACTGAATAGGACCTGATTTATACAGGACACAAAAGGCGCTGGATATTTAGCTTTGCGAGTTCAGCAACGATGTCTTCGTTTCTGCAGACGCCGTCAAACTGGCGTTGTATATTGTCCTCGGCCCAAATGCTTAGAAGAGCCCTGTATTTGTAATACAGCGAAATGCGCATCTTACCGCAGACATACTCCGCCTTTCACTTTGACCACGCCTCAAGCCCCAGCTGGCCCGCTTTGGCCCAAGGTTTTCGTCGGGCTGAAAAACCCAGGCCATTGGCCCTGAGGAAGCACAGACGAGGCACGATCAGGCCCCGGAAGTGACAGTGGAAACGCAACTGGCGTTTTATTTTAGTCATATACATTTTTTAAATTTAGTTTCAGTTTATTTTATTAAACACAAGTTCTGATGGTAAGTTTGTATTAAATCATAAAACACAAAAAAAAAAAGAAAAAATGGAAAAAATAAAATAAAATGGCAATGTTCTGTTGTAAAATAAAATGTAAATTTGTTGTTTTTTCAGAATCCAGAAAAAATGTGAAAATATAAAAAATGAAAATATAAAACAATTATTTTTATGTTGTAAATTATTGCAATTGTTGTTAATTAATTTTTATATTTTTATTTGATCACATTTTGAAAGATTGATTAAATAGTTTTATTAATTTTGCTAATATAAAAAGTTTTACTTATTCATTTCATTAGACACATTTTTTTTTGTTAATTTTCAGATTTTTTATTCAAGCATAAAACAGAATCCAGAAAAATATATTAAAATTTATTTTTTAGTTGTAAATTGCATTTTAAAAGATTGATTAAATAGTTTTATTATATTTATTACAATTTTATGACATTTTATTAAAGTTTTAATCATTCATTAGACACATTTTAATAAATTTGTATTAAATTATTAAATATATATGTGTGTGTGTGTGTGTGTGTGTGTGTGTGTGTGTGTGTGTGTGTGTGTGTGTGTACCTGGTATTCATCACGTTGTGGGGACCAAATGTCCCCACAAGGATAGGAATACCAGTAGAGTTTGACCTTGTGGGGACATTTCTCAGGTCCCCATGAGGAAACAGGCTTATAAATCATGCACAATGAGTTTTTTTGATGAAGTAAAAGTATGCACAATCTCCTGTGAGGGCTAGGTTTAGGTGTAGGGTGATAGAAAGTACGGTTTGTACAGTATAAAAACCATTACGCCTATGAAATGTCCCCATAAAACATGTAAACCCAACGTGTGTGTGTGTGTGTGTGTGTGTGTGTGTGTGTGGGCATGTTTTTGTGACATATCAGGACACAAATGTGTGTAATAACATGGGTATGACATAGGTATTACAAGGAGAGGGTGACTTATGAGGACATTGCCCATGTCCCCACTTTTCAAAAGGCTTATAAATCATACAGAATAAGTTTTTTTGAGAATGTAAAGATATGCACAATCTCCTGTGAGGGCTAGGTTTAGGTGTAGGGAAGGTGTAGGGTGATAGAAAGTACGGTTTGTACAGTATAAAAACCATTACGTCTATGGAATGTCCCCACATTTCACAAAAACAAACATGTGTGTGTGTGTGTGTGTGTGTGTGTGTGTGTGTGTGTGTGTGTGTGTAAAAATGTCAAAAAGTTTACAATGCTTGAAAAAAATTGAAAAAGTTAAAAATGCTTCTCATTCATGTTCTCATTCAATGATTTTAAAAGACCAAATTCAGAATATACACTTTGTTGATTATGCATATTATATACGGGAAAGCAGATGAGTCCAGAATATGAATGCAGTGCGCTATATTGCACTTTAAGTGCTTTATTTATAATGGTTTTCTATGGGAAGATGCTTAACATGACACTTTGCATATTGCATTCATATTCTGTATTCATCTGCTGGCCTGTACATAATGTTTTATTGTTGAATTTGATTCTCCAAGATTAGTTTTAATACATTAAGCCACATTAGGTGTTTTCATTATAATAGTTTTCAATGGGAAAAGACTTTTTTAATTAAATAAATCCATGTAATTGCCTAAATTGCATCTAGTGTTAATGAAAACTTCTCAAACACACTCTTTGTCTTTGTATTTAGTCTTTATATTTAATGGAGAAAACATCACAGAATCACCTAAGTGTAAAATTAACAATTTAATGACGGGTCTAAACCAATGCTCGCATTTCGTTAGATTACTGGTTGATTTCGGGAACAGAACAAACAAAACTGAATTAGCTAGCCACTCTGGATATATCTGTTATCTAAATTGCACTTGTAATGAAAACAACTTTTTAATGTAGTTAAAGGAATGTATGTGTCTGACATAGGACACAAAAGGACAAAACGTCAGATAGCAGCAAGGCTTTTCAGTGCAGCGATTTGATTGGCTATTTGAGCTGTCAGTCATTTATCTGCCATGAGATCAATTGATTATGGAAATACTAAAACTTCTTGCCAATATCTCTTAAAATCTGACATGAATGTTGTCAAACATCATTTATAACCCTCAGATACTGCTTAAAACTATCTTTTTCAGATTGAACAGCCAAATAGAGCAAAGGCAGAATGCAAGTTTAAATGTAAACACAATGCGGCGACTTGCTGATTGGCTGTTAAAAATGGAAGGCGGGACTTAGTCACCATATATGGTGTTCCAGTTTCTCCCATTCATCGCAGTTACTGGTGGTCTGTCTCAGGTTTATACAGTCTATTGTTAAGAAAGATATTTCTAATAACCTGCAAATCATATGTGGCAGGTGGAAGGACTTCCAGGTGCAAGAAAGAGACAATACAAAAAAATAATAAAAATAATAATAATAATAAAAGACAGAAACGAGAGAAAAAAAAAGATAAAAAATAAAAATAAAAATACAAAGTTTTGTTGTAAAATTATTGTTATAGTTTCATTTTATTATTATAAGATTACATTTTAAAAGATTAATTAAACAGTTTTATTAATTGTATTAATGTAAAAACGTTGTATTAATCCATTTCATTAGACACAATTAAAAAAATGTCATCATAAAACAATAAAAATAAAAAGTAAAAACTTGAAAAAATAAAAATGCAAAGTTTGTTGTAAAATTATTGTTATATTTTCATTTGATTACATTTTAAAAGATTAATTAAACAGTTTTATTAATTGTATTAATGTAAAAAAGTTTTATTAATCCATTTCATTAGACACAATTTAAAAGAAAAATCTAATAAATCATGAAACAGAACCCAGAAAAATAAAAATAAAACAAACGTGAAAAAATAAAAAAACAAAGTTTTGTTGTAGAATTTTTGTTATATTTTCATTTGATTACATTTTTAAAGAGTAATTAAACTGTTTCATTAATTGTATTGTAATGTAATGTAAAAAGTATAAATTAATTTCATTAGACAGAATAAATAAAAAAATCATGAAATAAAAATAAATAAATAAACATAACACAACACATAAAAGTGCAATTTAAAATAAATAAATATGTATTAAATCATAAAACACACAATCCAGAAAAATAAAAAGAGAAAATGTAAAAATGTAAACACCATGCGTCGACTTTGCTGATTGGCTGTTGAATGTGGAAGGCGGAACTTAGAGTCACCATATATGGTTTTTCCAGTTTCTCCCATTCATCTCAGTTACTGGTGGTCTGTCTCAGTTTTATATGGTCTTTTATTAAGAAAGATATTTGTAATAACCTGCGAATCAAATGTGGCAGGTGGGAGGACATCCAGGTGCAAGAAAAAGACTCTTGTTGGGTTTAATTATGTGACGAGTGTGTGCTTTGGGTGGAGAGCTCACGCAAATGAATATTCATAGTGGTTTCATGAATATTAACGAGCGCGGATTCACTATAATATTGAGAGCTGTTATATTGAAGAGGCTTATGGCTAGTTAGGAATATTTGGATATCGAAATGATGTTGGTAGACAAAAAATAGATTTAAGTTCAGTTTGCAGTTGTCTGGCGTAGCAGCCTAATGATAATTAGTGAGGACAATGTAAAACTTATTAGCTTTGCTCATGAATATTAATTACATTGTTGTGGACTGCAGGTCAAAGATGAGATTTTGGTCTGTGCTTTCACTCTTGTGTTGAAGGATATCTTGCTTCAAACTGGCTTTTCCACTTGAGTCAGACAGCGAGGCGGCTCGCTAGGGTTTGGACCAGAGCCGTCACGTCTA
>NC_133370.1:3321592-3348463 GCF_049309525.1 Garra rufa
GAGCCATAAATCTCCACTTCAGTAGCTCTTACACACACCAAACTTTACATTTTTATTCCTGTCTATATTATGAAGGTTTTTACAGAGGGATTTGTTCATATACAAGTTGCTTGATTTTATACATTTTATTTATCCCAAAAACTGTTAAAAAAAAAAAATATATATATATATATATATATATATATATATATATATATATAATTTTCTGCCTGTTCTTCTGCTTGTTCTTCTATTTTCTGAATTATGGAGTGACAAAATGAGAAAATCTTCTGTAAAAACTTTCGACTCTAATATGTCAAAAAATAAATTAAACAAGAATTTTGAAACTTCAACCAGTGTTTAGATATTTGTACTAGAAATGTATGCAAATTAGTGCATATTTCATTAAATGATGGCTCATTTGCATATTTAAACCTAACATTTTAATAAACTTGTAATACAAAAAATGTTTGCAATTATCAATGTAATCAATCAACTGGGTAAGTAAGGTGATAACTATTAGTAATTTTTTTTTTTTTTACCTATTCACCTGCAGTGTCTCGTCCTAAGAGCCGGGGGATGAAAACTTTTGAAATTTGAAGATCAGAGTAAATATAACCTATTTTGTCTTTTGGCAAACATGTAAGTATCTTCTGTAGCTCCTGAAGGGCAGTACTAAATGTAAAAAATTTTATATTTAGGCAAGATAAGAAAAATGTACACATCCTCATTCCGTTCAAAAGTTTTCACCCCCCAGCTCTTAATGCATGGTTTTTCCTTCAAAATCATCCTACATCGCTTGCAGAAGTACCGACCCAGTGTTTACAAAGTGAACGTGCAAAGAAGGACAAATGCCCTTTACAAAAAAGCTAAAACAGCGATGTAGGATGATTTCGAAGTTGCAAAAGAAAATGAGATGGGAGCTTTTTGACATACCCTAACTGTCTTGAGCTAGACAGGATGAGCATTTAAGGTTAAAAAGTATATACATTGTATTTTTATTTATTTATTTATTTATTTATTTTTGCATTTTGAAAGTTGAAACTGGTTTCGCTAGATAAGAACCCTTTTTTCTTGGCTGTGATCATTTAGAGCCCTTTAAAGCTGCGTTTAAACTGCATTTTGAAAGTTCAAACTCGCAGGCGCCATAGAAGTCCTCTATATGGAGAGAAATCTTTAAATATTTTCTTCAAAAAACTCTTTATGACTGAAGAAAGAAAGACATCTTGGATGACAACGGGGTAAGTACATTATCTGTACATTTTTGTTCTGGATGTGCACTTCTCCTTTAAGTGGGTGAATCTTGAGAAGAATAAACTGCAAAGTGAAGAAGACGTTCTGATGACATTTAGTCTGGATACACAACACTATCTTTCAGTCCTGCTTTCTCTAGAGTCTCTCTTCATTACGCCCCTCTCTCTCTCTCTCACACACACACACACACACACACACACACACACACACACACACACACACACACACACACCTCTCAGCCATGTGTGTGTGTGTGTGTGTGTGCAATCATTGAGGCTTGTAATGGGTTTCCAGCGATGAGTTTCAGAGAAGGGCTCATTCTAATACAGCGCTGAATGAGTTTCACCACTGACCTGCACTGTGACAATCTCACCTTTCCATATATTCATATATATATATATATATACACACAGACAGAGAGAGCGAAAGAGAATCAAAGACACAGCAGGCAGAAAAACCCTGTGTGTGAAAGTCAGTTCACAGAAACAAGGTCATATAGGTGTTACACGCTTAAAGACACAGTTCATCCAAACGTTCAGTCATCATTTACTCGCTGTCATGCCGCACCATCTGTGCTAAACAAAAGCAGATGTTTATAGCAAGTTGCTATATCTAAGTTGCTTTTTATCATAAAAGGCATTGTTTTTGTGAATAATGTTACTTCTTTTAAATTTTTAAGTTTGCTCATAATGACATAGACTAAAATATAGCATTTGGACTGTTTTTTATTATATTTATGTAGTGCTTTTTTGTGATTTTTGGAGATGGACAGCATGTGGTGACCAATTACTTTCATTGTTTGGGAGGGAAAATCTTTTTTTTTATACATTTAATATATATATATTATATATATATATATATATATATATATATATATATATATATATATATATATATATATAATTTTTCAATTTTAGGTTCACTTTAAAATACATATATAAATATATATAAAATATATATAAATATAGTTTATTTATTTACATGATATTATATTTCTTTACTAATTAAAAAACTAAAACATTAAGAACTTTTATTATTATAAAAAAAATTATACTTATATTATTATAAGAAAATTTTACTTATATTATTATTAGAAAATTAAGAACTTATTTATAGACAAACTAAGGGAAAATGAGAAATTAGTACTCGCTGAAATAAATTTATTTTAATATTTTATATTTATTACTTTTTAATACAAAAAATTAACTTAAATATTTCTATTTTAAATCACAAACTTTTCTGTTTAATTAATTTATAATAAAAGCAATCATTAGTATAAGATTATTTATATAAATGTATTTATGTATCTAAATGTATTAAAATGAGTATTATTATTATTATTGTTAATAAAATATGATTCTATTTATATTACAATATATTTAATACAAAAACAACTTGATTCGGTTTAATAATATTATTAATTGGCAAGTAAAAAAAAAATTAGTATAGCTATACATATAGTTATATAGGTTAGACCTGTGATATTTTAGTTTCACCTTTATTTTTGTTTTTCTTTAAATTTTAGATAAATTAGGTAATAATTTTGCAGGTGTTTTAGTCATTTTCTTAATAAAACTAACTATTTTTTGTCATTTTAGTTGCATTTTATGCATAAAATGTATTATTGTATATTATTGTATTAATGTATAAAATGTATTATTTCTATACTTCCAAAATATAAATATATAAATATTGGAATAAAAAGTTTATCATGACAAAAATCTATTTATCTTTTGTTTTTAACTGAAGAAAGTAAGTCACACAGGTTTGGAATGATTTTAGCAGGGAGTCTTTTTGCATGAATACTGAACATAAGCAGCATCAATATTGCAAAAATACAAATGTGCACAATGCAGGATCAGTTAACTGTTAAAGCAGTGATAAGAGTATAATTCTGCTTATTTTCTAGACTCTGTTAGTCTGTCTTTTCCTTTCAGTCTCTTACATTGATAGGCTTTATAAATAATTTTCTCCTGGATGCAGTCCAGCTCTGTTGTCATAGTAACTGCGCTGAGAGCGACCCGCCAATCATCCCCTCGCTCCGTAGGCCACGCCCCCTCATCCAGGCCTGTTTCACTTCATTACAGCAGCAAACTGTCGCTTCAGCCCTAATTGCTTCGTTGGGTGTTTTTACCACAAATGCAAATGAGCCACCTCCTTCAGGTCACACCAGTGGGGCATGATGGGATATACACAGAAAACTATATGTGACACTATATAATTGCCTGGTGAGGTTGAGAGGGCAACTGCAAACGTGAGAGGTGATTCTGAACAGAGTGACATGCAAATATTGCATGATGAGAGAGAAAATAGAGTGTGATAATCACGTCAGCATCATAGTAAACAATTACCCATCAGGCAGACTCATTTAATTCAGTGTTTACACAGCTGCAAATTTACTTACACATCATCAAATTATCACACCGTGTGCTGAAATCACAACAGCAGCGGCGGAGGACACGCAGAATATTCCTCAGAACACTGAAGGAAAATATTATGGACATGCTGCTTACAATTATTACAAAAACACTGTTATTTACATTAAGATATCACATTTCAACAAATAGAATGCTACGAAGAAATTGTCTTGATTTTTCGAAAATTATAAAAAGACAACATTTTGAGGATTGTTATTTCAGTATCACTTATTACTGTTTCTATTAATTATTTTTTTTTAAATTAGTATTTATTTTTATGTTTTCCGTTTTTCTTTAATTGTAGTTAAATTAGAATTTTAAAGGTGTTTTTGTATTTTTATTAAATTAATAAATAATTAAAATACATATATTTTTTATTAAAAAAATTATTTAAGTCTGAGCCTAGTTATTTTAGTACTTCATTATTTGCTTTTATATATATATATATATATGTAAGGAATAATTGACGACGGGCCGTAGAATTCTTAGAAAATAATGCACACCCGAGGTGGTGATGCGGTCACGACGCGAAGCGGAGTGGCCGTTACACCTCGGGTGTGCATTATTTTCGTAGAATTCTACGGCCCGAAGTCAATTATTCCGCTTATACTACAGTTACCACACCTCAAGACATCGATCAAATGATATATTTCAAGACATTCGTCCCGTTTTCATCCTTAAAACGCTATTGTGAGTAGGATTAATTTCTTACGCAGATCATTCAACAGCTTCGTTGCTAGTTCCAAAACGTCATTTTAGAACTAGTAACGACGCTTGGGCTGTTAATAGCAAAATAATGCCGTTAATAATGAAGTTTAGACAGACCGAAAGACAAGCAGACAGACGGAAAGAGTGAGGGAGAGAAACTAAGTGTATGACTTTACCTCTCTCACGTCTGTGTCTCTCAAGGGTGACTGGCAGCATCGTCTCTACTAACAGTTAAACTTTAAGTTCATTTTCTTCCAGACCACGCCGTTGTCTCCTCGCGTTTGGGAGCTGTCATGTCGTTAAGTTGTTAATCGTCAGAGCAGCGCTAACAACATTAGCGCGAATGCTAACGCGAGTGCAAACTGTAACGTTATGTGTGTGCGTCTGTGAGGTGAGTGAGAGAGGGCGAGAAAAAAAGAGTTTGTGCTTTCCGTACATGATAAAACGTAATATAATGTGGAAAAAAAACATGGAAATAATGTGTCGTTTTTATCCTGATGTTTACTGTATTTATTAGCTTGGCCAGTGTTATTGTGGGTTTTAGTTATTTTGCTGTTTTGGGCTGTAAGGACCTTTGAAATAACTGAAATCGTATGGCGAAGTGATATAGACATGCACTGCGGTCTAAAGCTGCCTGGAACTACGTTCGCCGTGCGTATCCCTGAATATAATGCATACCTCTGGAACGTTCATCAGCCAATCAGATTCAAGCATTCAACGGCCCTGTAGTATAAATATATATATATATATATATATATATTTATATATATTTTTTTGGTCATTAATCACTTTATAATTAAATAAGTTATATTTAATTAATTAATTGGTCATTTTTATTTCACTTTTTGCCTTATAGTACTTCATTATTAGCTTTTTAAACTATTTATATATTTTTTATATAAGTTAGTAATACTTTTGTGGGTGTTTTTGTCAACTCACATATACACATAACAAATATAAATAAAAAAAATAATAAATTAACCATATATATATGTTAATTAATACTTCATACTATTTAATACTTAATTAGCAGCTTTTTATATATTTATATATAATATGTTTTTCTTTTACATTTAATCTTCAGTCCCTTATTACCTTTTTAATATATATTTATATACTATGTGTTTCTTTTAATTGAAACTGAAAATTATAGTAAAAATGTAAACATTTTGTGGGTGTTCTTTGTCATTATTCACTATATATTAAATTAAAATAAATAAATGCATGCATAAAAAATATATAGTGCTTAGTTTTATATATTTTAGTTCTTCAAGACAAACAAATAAGAAATGAGAACTAGTTGAAATACATTTATTATAATAATATATAATAATATTAATTTAATATTATTTATAATGTTTTACAATTAAAACTTAAAGTTAAAACTTTAACTTAAATATTTATATTTTAAATGTTTTAATTCAAACAACAAACTAAGTTTTCATTTTATTTCATAATACAAACTAAAATATTATTTATTATTAATATTTATTCATATTATTACTTATAATATCTGTATTGTTAATATAAATATAATTCCCATTTATCTTACAATATATTCAATACAAAAATAAGTTAGGGTTTAGGTTTAAATTTAAATTAGGTTTAATAATATTAATTGTCTGGTTTAAAAAATATTATTATTAGTTTTATATATACTACAATAATAATATAGAATAATAAAATATATTTGTATATATTTTTTAGTTATATATTTTAATTATTATTAATATAGTCAAGTTGAAACAGACCAAAAAATGATATGATGTGGCTCACTTCTAGTTAAGCATGACTATTACTATTGGTCAGAATCAAAGTTAGTGATCTGAACAAACCCATGCATTAAAATACTGTACAGTACTGAAATAAACGTGTTTCCTCCACATCACTGGTGTCAATCAGTACAGCTCTCAGGCCTCAAATGATTGACAGGAGCTGTAACACTGAAGGTCAAATCCAGCCCTCTGCAGGACGACAGACGGGAGACGCGAGAGACATCAGTTTGTGTCAGACTCACTGCTTATAACAGCAGCTCGATCAATCCTCATAGACGTGACGGCTCTGGTCCAAACCCTAGCGAGCCGCCTCGCTGTCTGACTCAAGTGGAAAAGCCAGTTAGAAGCAAGATATCCTTCAACACAAGAGTGAAAGCACAGACCAAAATCTCATCTTTGACCTGCAGTCCACAACAATGTAATTAATATTCATGAGCAAAGCTAATACGTTTTACATTGTCCTCACTAATTATCATTTGGCTGCTACGCCAGACAACTGCAAACTGAACTTAAATCAATTTTTTGTCTACCAACATCATTTCGATATCCAAATATTCCTAACTAGCCATAAGCCTCTTCAATATAACAGCTCTCAATATTATAGTGAATCCGCGCTCGTTAATATTCATGAAACCACTATGAATATTCATTTGCGTGAGCTCTCCACCCAAAGCACACACTCGTCACATAATTAAACCCAACAAGAGTCTTTTTCTTGCACCTGGATGTCCTCCCACCTGCCACATTTGATTTGCAGGTTATTACAAATATCTTTCTTAATAAAAGACCATATAAAACTGAGACAGACCACCAGTAACTGAGATGAATGGGAGAAACTGGAAAAACCATATATGGTGACTCTAAGTTCCGCCTTCCACATTCAACAGCCAATCAGCAAAGTCGACGCATGGTGTTTACATTTTTACATTTTCTCTTTTTATTTTTCTGGATTGTGTGTTTCATGATTTAATACATATTTATTTATTTTAAATTGCACTTTTATTTGTTGTGTTATGTTTATTTATTTATTTTTATTTCATGATTTTTTTTATTTATTCTGTCTAATGAAATGAATTTATACTTTTTACATTACAATACAATTAATGAAACAGTTTAATTACTCTTTTAAAATGTAATCAAATGAAAATATAAAAATTCTACAACAAAATTACAACAAATTTTTTCTGGGTTCTGTTTCATGATTTATTAGATTTTTCTTTTAAATTGTGTCTAATGAAATGGATTAATAAAACTTTTTTACATTAATACAATTAATAAAACTGTTTAATTAATCTTTTAAAATGTAATCAAATGAAAATATAACAATAATTTTACAACAAACTTTGCATTTTTATTTTTTCAAGTTTTTTATTTTTTATTTTTTTCTGGATTCTGTTTTATGATGACATTTTTTTAATTGTGTCTAATGAAATGGATAAATAAAACGTTTTTACATTAATACAATTAATAAAACTGTTTAATTAATCTTTTAAAATGTAATCTTATAACAATAAAATGAAACTATAACAATAATTTTACAACAAAACTTTGTATTTTTATTTTTATTATTTATCTTTTTTTTCTCTCGTTTCTGTCTTTTATTATTATTATTATTTTTATTATTTTTTTGTATCGTCTCTTTCTTGCACCTGGAAGTCCTCCCACCTGCCACATATGATTTGCAGGTTATTAGAAAATATCTTTCTTAACAAAAGACTGTATAAACCTGAGACAGACCACCAGTAACTGCGATGAATGGAAGAAACTGGAACACCATATATGGTGACTAAGTCCCGCCTTCCATTTTTAACAGCCAATCAGCAAGTCGCCGCATTGTGTTTACATTTAAACTTGCATTCTGCCTTTGCTCTATTTGGCTGTTCAATATGAAAAAGATAGTTTTTAGCAGTATCTGAGGGTTATAAACTATGTTTGACAACATTCATGTCAGATTTTAAGAGATTTTGGCAAGAAGTTTTAGTATTTCCATAATCAATTGATCTCATGGCAGAAAAATGACTGACAGCTCAAATAGCCAATCAAATCGCTGCACTGAAAAGCCTTGCTGCTATCTGACATTTTGTCAGACACATACATTCCTTTACCTACATAAAAAAGTTGTTTTCATTACACGTGCAATTTAGATAATAGATATATCCAGAGTGGCTAGCTAATTCAGTTTTGTTTGTTCTGTTCCCGAAATCAACCAGTAATCTAGCAAAATGCGAGCATTGGTTTAGACCCGTCATTAAATTGTTAATTTTACACTTAGGTGATTCTGTGATGTTTTCTCCATTAAATATAAAGACTAAATACAAAGACAAAGAGTGTGTTTGAGAAGTTTTCATTAACACTAGATGCAATTTAGGCAATTACATGGATTTATTTAATTAAACAAGTCTTTTCCCATTGAAAACTATTATAATGAAAACACCTAATGTGGCTTAATGTATTAAAACTAATCTTGGAGAATCAAATTCAACAATAAAACATTATGTACAGGCCAGCAGATGAATACAGAATATGGATGCAATATGCAAAGTGTCATGTTAAGCATCTTCCCATAGAAAACCATTATAAATAAAGCACTTAAAGTGCAATATAGCGCACTGCATTCATATTCTGGACTCATCTGCTTTCCCATATATAATATGCATAATCAACAAAGTGTATATTCTGAATTTGGTCTTTTAAAATCATTGAATGAGAACATGAACGAGAAGCATTTTTAACTTTTTCAATTTTTTTCAAGCATTGTAAACTTTTTTACATTTTTACACACACACACACACACACACACACACACACACACACACACACACACACACACACACACACACACACACACACACACACACACACACACACACATATATATATATATTTAATAATTTAATACAAATTTATTAAAATGTGTCTAATGAATGATTAAAACTTTAATAAAATGTCATAAAATTGTAATAAATATAATAAAACTATTTAATAATTTTTTTTAAAATGTAATTTACAACTAAAAAAATTAATTTTAATATTTTTTTCTGGATTCTGTTTTATGCTTGAATAAAAAATCTGAAAATTAACAAAAAAAAATTGTGTCTAATGAAATGAATAAGTAAAACTTTTTATATTAGCAAAATTAATAAAACAATTTAATCAATCTTTCAAAATGTGATCAAATAAAAATATAAAAATTAATTAACAACAATTGCAATAATTTACAACATAAAAATAATTGTTTTATATTTTCATTTTTTATATTTTCACATTTTTTCTGGATTCTGAAAAAACAACAAATTTACATTTTATTTTATTTTTTCCACTTTTTTCTTTTTTTGTGTTATATGATTTAATACAAACTTACCATCAGAACTTGTGTTTAATAAAATAAACTGAAACTAAATTAAAAAATGTATATGACTGAAATAAAAAAGAAAAATAATGAAAATAATGAAAAATAAAAACTAATACATTGCATACATTTTCAACTAAAATAATATCTTGGTTGTATGTTATTAATTTAAAGTAATATTACTACTAGTATAGTAGTGGGATGAGACAAACTACAGAAGTGAGGTGAGCCGCCTGGCCATGTGGTGCGGAGACAACAATCTCTCACACACTCAGCACACTCAGCATGCTCCTCTGACCATCAGTGGTGCGTCTGTGGAGAGAGTGAGCAGCACCAAGTTCCTGGGTGTGCACATAACTGAGGATCTCTCCTGGACAAACAACAAACACCACTGCACTGGCCAAGAAAGCACAGCAGCGTCTCTACTTCCTCCGCAAATTAAGAAGAGCAAGAGCACCAGCCCCCATCTTGTACACATTAGCCGCGTTTCCACTGTCGGGCCAAAAGCGGGCGTGCTAGTGCGTGCCAGGGACAGTCGCGTTTCCACTGTCACTTCCGGGGCCTGATCGTGCCTCGTCGGTGCTTCCTCAGGGCCAATGGCCTGGGTTTTTCAGCCCGACGAAAACCTTGGGCCAAAGCGGGCCAGCTGGGGCTTGAGGCGTGGTCAAAGTGAAAGGCAGAGTATGTCTGCGGTAAGATGCGCATTTCGCTGTATTACAAATACAGGGCTCTTCTAAGCATTTGGGCCGAGGACAATATACAACGCCAGTTTGACGGCGTCTGCAGAAACAAAGACATCGTTGCTGAACTCGCAAAGCTAAATATCCAGCGCCTTTTGTGTCCTGTATAAATCAGGTCCTATTCAGTAATAGTTACACTATTAACTGTTGTTACAGACAACTATGTGATGAAAACATTATTTAAATGCATGTCTGATTAGTATTTACACTTAATTAAATTTGGACAAATGCAAATAAGATCCTACAAAAATGAGATTTACATCGCCCAAAAACCCCCACAAAAACTCACCAACACACCTTGATAACATGTTAACATACACTGTACCTGTATCTGTACCTAAATAAAGGCATAAAAGATTATCCTAGAAGTACAACTGTTTAGTTATTTTTTGCTGTAGTGTGTAGATTGATGTAATACCAAGTTAGACGAAAGATTTGTGCGTAGGTCATAAAAACAAAGCTTATTTTCAAGTGATTTATAAATGTAATATACTACAATATACTACTATACTACTTCTTGCATCAGAACAGACATCACCAACATCACAAGGCGTTTCTGCATTCGCTGTATCCAGCTTCCACATCGCTGTATTGTTCTTTTTCGCCTTGCAGCAAACATAAGCTTTCGGCGTAAATGCCGCTGAGCCTCCGTCTTCGCATCTTGGTTTCGCTGCCTTCCACCAAGAAAACACAGAAAGGAGCAAACAAACAGCCGCTTCGGCTCTCTCCATTTTGTTCGTTCGATGATCGCACTATGGTGGCCTACCTGACCTACTTTCAATCTCCCCGCTGAAAGGGGAGGGGTTTCGTGACATTTAATCCAAGGAGGTGTGTAAAGGGCAGGCCTTGGTGGCCTTGGTGCTTGAGACTCGAGCCCATTGGCCCCGCCCGGCACACTCTTATCACTGGCCCGACAGTGGAAAAGCGGCTATTCTACCGGGTTACCATTGAGAGCATCCTGTGGAGTTGCATCACTGTGTGGTTTGGAGCCTGCAATGCGTCCTGCCAAAAAACTCTCCAACGCATAGTCAGAGCAGCTGAGAGGATCATTGGTGTCCTTCTCCCCTCCCTCCAAGACATCTACAACACTTGTCTCACCAAAAAAGCCCTCTGCATAGCAGCTGATCGACCCACCCAATGCAAAGCTTCTTCAGCCTGCTGCCATCAGGGAGGAGACTGCGGAGTCTCCAGGCCAGGACCAGCAGACTGAAGGACAGCTTCATCCATCAGGCTGTCAGGAAGCTCAACTCTCTCCCTACTCTGCCCCCACTCCCCTCACTCCCCTCTTCTGCCCCACAAACTTTCTGAACAGACACACACACACTGACCTGCACCAGTCACTTTGTGCAGCATTGGTCTGCCAACTACCTCACACTGCTCTTAAGACTGTTACAAGACTGCTCTGACACTTACATTTTTACGCACTTACAAGATCTGTTGCACTGTATTGTTTATGTAGTATCAGGTTAACTACTGGGGTAGGAACTTTGTATAGGTGTTTGTTGAAGGGGGGATTATTAAAGCCGTGGGTTCAATGGACGTACTGTGTGTTCCTTGTGTTGAGCCTCCTATAAAGGTTATGGTGTACCTATAAACCACATAACATGGTGTCAGAAGCAAAAGCGTAGTATTAACGAACAAAAAGAGATAACACAGGACGCAGGCTATTTGTTTATTTGTTTTCTCTCTGCCGATTATCGAAAGTTCGGGGGTAACGTTACTGCTAGCGAGCTCACAGACGGCAAAATGAGTCAGTTTCAAGTTTCTCCACCAGAGAAGTTCACATTTAAAGCAGAAGACTGGATTAAATGGATTAAACGCTTCGACAGATTCCGCATCGCATCCGGATTGGAGACACAAGCGGACGAAAATCAAGTGAATGCATTGATTTACACAATGGGGGAGGAGGCGGAGGATATATTGGTTTCCCTGCACCTCAGCCCAGAGGAAGCGAGTGAGTACGACACAGTTAAGAGAAAGTTGGATGCTCACTTTGTAACACGCAGAAATGTGATTTTCGAGAGGGCAAAGTTTAACCAGAGGCAGCAAGAAATGGGTGAGTCGGCCGACAGCTTTCACACAGCGCTGCACTGCCTAGCGGAGCACTGCGGATACGGGGCTCTGCATGACGAAATGGTGAGAGATAGACTTGTGGTGGGTCTGAGAGATAAACGCTTGTCAGAACAGCTACAACTCGATCCCGAGCTGACTTTAGAGAAAGCAATTACTAGAGCTAGACAAAGTGAGCAGGTGAAGAAGCAACAAGAAATGCTAAAAATGAACTTCAAAGCAGATATCTCTAACGCTCAGCTTGACAGCATGCACGCGCGTCAGCGCAACGGCGCACGCGCAAAACAACCCAAGCCACAATACAAGCAAACAGAAAAAAAAAAACAGAAGGAAAGACAGACACAATGCAGCAGATGTGGTGATTCAAGATGGCATAGCCAACAACAATGTCCAGCTAAAGATGTAATATGCAATAACTGCAGAAAAAAAGGACATTACGCCAGAGTGTGCAAAACCAGAAGAATGTGTGAAATGCATGTAGCTACAGTGGTTGAGGACACTGGTGAGGAAGTTGCATTTTTGGGTTCACTGTCAGCGGATGCAAATGACAGCCCATGGATGACAGACATACATGTGGAGAATCTCAACGCACGCTTTAAAATTGACACTGGCGCAGACGTCACCGCTATATCGGAAATGCTGTATAACCAGGGCCAGTTTAGCAGGCTAGAGAAGTCAACAAGGGTTCTGCTGGGACCAGGAGGGACTCGTCTGAAGGTGAAGGGCAAGTTCACCGCCACTCTCAGAAAAAACAGTAACAGTACTAAGGAGGAAATTTATGTTGTGGAGGGGCTGTGCACACCACTGCTAGGCGGGCTTGCTGCAGTGGCACTGCAGTTGGTCGCAAGAATAAACAACATCAGCCTGGACTGTAAAGAGACAGTAAAAAGGGAGTTCCCTAAGCTTTTCAGTGGACTAGGTAAAATGGAGGGCGAGTACAACATAGTACTGAAACCAGGCGCTCAGCCTTTCTCCCTCTCAACTCCCAGGCGCATCTCCCTCCCACTCCTGCCAAAGGTCAGAGAGGAGCTGGACCGTATGGAGCAGCAGGGAGTTATCTCAAAAGTGGAGGAGCCCACTGAATGGTGTGCGCCTATGGTGGTGGTGCCGAAACGCACAGGCAAGGTGAGAATATGCACCGATCTCACACAGCTGAACAAATCAGTTATGAGAGAGAAGCACCCCCTCCCCTCAGTTGAACATACGTTAGGACAGCTCGCTGGGGCCAAAGTGTTTTCAAAGCTAGACGCCAACGCAGGATTTTGGCAGATTCCACTGTCCAAGGAGTCAACTCTGCTAACCACTTTTATAACTCCGTTCGGGCGGTATTGTTATAATCGCCTGTGCTTTGGGATCTCGTCAGCACCAGAACACTTCCAGAAGCGCATGTCACGCATCCTGGAGGGCCTGGTGGGTGTTCTGTGTCAGATGGATGACGTGCTCATCTGGGGAGCCACACAGACAGAGCATGATGAGAGATTGTGGAGAGTACTGTCACGACTGCAGGAGGCGGGAGTGACGCTCAATGACAAGTGTGAGTTTTCTAAGAACAGGATAAAGTTCCTGGGGCAGGTCATTGAGGCATCTGGCGTCAGCGCTGATCCTGATAAAGTGAGCGCTGTAAAAGCCATGCCAGCACCCAGTAATGTTAGCGAGGTGAGACGCTTCCTGGGTATGACAAACCACCTGGGGAAATTCCTGCCTCATTTAGCTGAGAGAACGCGACCACTCAGAGACCTGCTGAGAAAGTCCAGTATGTGGGCCTGGGGGCCGCAACAACAGCAGGCCTTCGATAATATCAAGGAAGAACTGACGACACCCCCAGGACTTGCATTGTATGACCCTAATGCTGAAACACTTGTCTCCGCTGACTCTTCCTCATACGGGATGGGTGCCGTTCTTCTCCAGCGGCAAACAGACACAGAGTGGAAACCGGTGGCGTATGCCTCAAGAGCCCTCAGCAGCACTGAGCAGCGATACGCCCAGATCGAAAAGGAGGCGCTAGCATCAACATGGGCCTGCGAGAGGTTCGCAGAGTTCCTCGTTGGGAAGAGTTTTCACATTGAAACCGACCACAAGCCCCTGATTCCTCTACTAGGTTCAAAGAGCTTAGAAGAACTTCCTCCACGCATACAGCGCCTGCGCATGCGACTAATGCGGTTTGCCTACACCATATCGCATGTGGCTGGCAAAGACATCGCAACTGCGGATGTGCTGTCCCGAGCTCCTGTCAGTCATACTGCAGAAGGATTGCAGGAGGAGGAAATCAACCTATATGTTGACTCTGTGGTAGCGAACCTCCCAGCTACAGAAAAGAGGTTAAGAGAAATTCAGAGACACCAGGACGACGACCCTACACTCCAGCACTTGAAGAAATTCTGTGTCGAAGGATGGCCAGATAAATTTTCTATCAGCAGAGTGTACCAGCCATATCTGCCATTCCAAGGTGAGCTCACAATCCAAGATGGTCTACTATTGTATGGCAGCAGAATAGTCATCCCAGCGTCACTCAGGGCAGACATCCTGTCCAAGCTGCATGAGGGCCATCTGGGAATAACAAAATGCAGAGAGCGGGCTAAGCATTCAGTATGGTGGCCAGGGCTCAGCAGAGAGCTGACAAACATGATAGAGAAATGTGATGTGTGCAGCCGTGAAAGAGTCAATTTCAAAGAAAAGATGATGTCTACTGAGTTTCCGTCAAGACCATGGTCCACTGTAGGAGCGGATTTATTCCAGATAGACAACAAACAATACCTGGTCATCGTGGACTATTTCTCCAGATATTTTGAAGTAGCCAAACTGACATCTACGACATCTGGAGCTGTGATTGATCACATCAAGTCTATCTTTGCTCGTCATGGTATTCCTGAAGTGGTCCGCTCAGACAATGGCCCACAGTTTGCATCTGAGATTTTCAGACAGTTTGCACAGGATTGGGGTTTTAGTCATGTGACATCCAGTCCCCATTTCCCACAGAGCAACGGGGAGGCGGAGCGTGCTGTGAGGACAATCAAAAGTCTCCTCAAGAAATCCAGCGACCCTTATCTCGCCCTGATGGCCTATCGAGCTGCTCCCCTGGCGAATGGATACAGTCCCACTGAACTTCTGATGGGGAGGAAAATAAGAACACCAGTTCCTGTCATTCCATCCAAGCTCAACCCAGGGTGCGCAGACATAGATAACCTGAAAAGGACAGAGCAAAGGTACAGACAAAAACTGCGACAGAATTATGACAAAAGACACAGAGCACGCGACATGCCGTACCTTCAACCGGGTGATCATGTGTGGGTCAAAGATACAGTGGAAAGAGGCACGGTAGTGTCTACTGCCGGCACGCCGAGGTCATACATCATTGAGACGCCAGGGGGCACTCTGCGTAGGAACAGATACCATCTTTCACCAACCCCTGTGGCTCCAGGAGAACCTGCTAACTTAATTGAACCGGCAACCGAGAGCACAGTTCTTGATGAAACACACACTCCTGTCACACCCGGAGCACAGTGTGTAGCCAGTCAGCAGTCTCCTGTGTGTGAAAGACGTTTCCCAGGCCGAATAAGGAATCCTCCATCTTACTTGAAAGACTATGTTCGTTCTTAGGAATGGAACCTGAGTTAAGGGGGAAGGCAGGGAATTTATGTTGATAAAGTGTTAACAGAAGCACATGTTCATAGTGTTTTACAGCCAAGTTGAAAAAAAAAAGCCATAGTGTGGTTACGGGTGTTACTGATTTTGATTGTCATTTTAGTGATGTTCTGGGTTATATTTTCAGTATAAGTAATCGGAAGGTTTATAAATACTCTTAATGTTATTTCTGTTTCTGCATCTGCACATAGTTTATCCTTTGCTTTGAAAGGGGAATGTAGTATCAGGTTAACTACTGGGGTAGGAACTTTGTATAGGTGTTTGTTGAAGGGGGGATTATTAAAGCCGTGGGTTCAATGGACGTACTGTGTGTTCCTTGTGTTGAGCCTCCTATAAAGGTTATGGTGTACCTATAAACCACATAACAGTTTACATGGTTTGCATTTTCTACCATGTGCCCTTACTTGTATGTTGTATTTTTCATTTTTATACATTATCTGTTTATTTGTATTTATTCGTATTTTTTCAATTCTTCCTCTGTATTTAATGTTACTGTTTGTATTTGTTACTTTTTGTATTTAATGTATGCACCATGGGTCTGAGAGTAACGCAATTTCAATTCTCTGTATGTCCTGTACATGTGGCAGAATTGACAATAAAGTTGACTTTGACTTCTTTGACTTTGACTAGTACTTTGAGAATTATTTTAGGTACTATTATACAATATCAATATATTTCTGTCACAGTTTCTTCACATTAAACCCAACTTATATTTTGCTGAGATTCAGTGTTTCTAATGCTAGTTTTTTCTCAAATTTAATCTTGATACTACAGTAATATACGTCTGTCATAATCTCTTCAAGTTAAACCAAACTTTTATTTTACTTTCAGTTTTGTCAAGACCTTTGAGTTACAGTGTGTTTTTGACTGTTTTTTCCTCAAATTAAATGGTAAAACTATAAATGATATTGTTTATATCGTTTTGATACATAAGACCCTTCTTCCTCGGCTGGGACCAATTAGAGCCCTTTGAAGCTGCATTTAAACCGCATTTTGGAAGTCCACTATATGGTGAGAAATCCTGAAATCTTTTCCTCAAAAAACACCATTTCTTTACGACTGAAGAAAGAAAGACATGAACATCTTGGATGAGGGGGTGAGTACATTATCTGTAAATTTTAGTTCTAAAAGCGGACTACTCCTTTAAAGAACACTTATTTTAAATAAGCAATTATTTTAAAAAGTAGCCTAAAAATAAAGTATATTTTGCACAAAATAAATTTGATATAAAATGCATATGAAAATGTAGCCATGTGCGGTAATATTGAAAACTGAGAATGCGGCACATGGTGACATTTAGTTGATAATGAAAATCATAATTAAATTGTGAAACCAGTAATGATTCACACCTGTAAAGCAAAATATGCGTTTTCAGACAAAAAATGCACAGGTATGTGCCAAAAAATTAGAATATCGAGGCAAGGTCCATTTATTTCAATAATTTGTTTCAAAAAGTGAAACTTGTATGTTATATTAGTTCACTACACACAAAGTGAAATATTTCAAGCCTTAATTTGTTTCAGTTTTAATGATTATGGATTAAAGATAAGCATCTGTGCTGGGCTAAGGAGAAAAAGTACTGGTCTGTTGCCCAGTGGTCCCAAGTCCTGTTTTCAGATGCAAATTTTGCATTTCATTTGGAAATCAAGGTCCCAGAGTCTGGAGGAAGACCGGAGAGGCACAAAAGTCAAGCTGCTTAAAGTCCAGTGTGAAGTTTCCACAGTCAGTGATGGTTTGGGGAGCATGTCATCTGCTGCTGTGGGTCCATTGTCTTTTATCAAGTCCGCAGTCAACGCAGCTGTCTACCAGGAAATTTTAGAGCACTTCATGCTTCCTGCTGCCGACAAGCTTTTTGGAGATGATGATTTTATTTTCCAGCAGGATTTGGCACCAGCCCACAAAGCCAAAACTACCAGTACCTGCTTTAATAGCCATGGAAAAACTGTACTTGATTGGCCGGCCCATTGAAAATCTATGGGGTATTGTCAAAAGGAAGATGAGGGAACAGAGACCCCAAAATGAAGACGAGCTGAAGGCCAATTTCAAAGCAACTTGAGCTACTATAACACCTCAACTGTGTCAAAGGCTGGAATTAGTGCAAAAGGAGGCCCTGAGGACATAATACAGTACATTAACACTAGGGCTGGGCGATTCTTTCGATTTTTTCGATTAATTCGAAATTTACGTTTTAAGACGATTAAATTTTTTATTAAATCGAGGTATCGCGATTTTTTTATAAAAATATTAGATACATTGTAATTGCACCAATGGCAGAATAATTAAGAGGCAATATTGTCCGACCACATGATGGCGCGCCTAATTAACCGCTGTATTCAGAACGGAAAACAAATAACGCGTTCTGGTAAAATAACGTGAGTCACTAAGTGGACATGATTAGCTGCTTGCTAGCAAGTTAGCCTGTTATATTACATACAATTTCACTTATCACATAAACAGAGTAGAGAGATGATTGAAGACAATAGCGAATTATTTGCATATGGAGTGCGACCAGCATATTTGTATTTGCGCTGAGTGAAGCTTCAAAGGTTTCTATGTGTTTTGCACATTGACTAATGTATCTCAAGTGTAGAGAGAGTGTAAATAAGAGACTGAATGGGCATTAGCTTCGTTTATTATAATAGAGCTTTGTGAGATTGCGAACTAAGATGAGTGACAGCTTTTAATCATTTTAAGGGAGTTTGTAAACGAGATATTGATTTATTATAACAGTTAAATAAACAAGAAGTTATTATTAAGTGACTTACATAGTCTGACTATAACACTATTGCCTGATTTTGCTCTATTTCGTCGTCAAAAGTAGTCTGAAACAAGTCACAGCTGAGCCGCAGCGCATCTCCACTCGAACATAGGGGTGTTTCGTTTATGAATGAACGTGTGTTTTTCAATGAATCTAGTGAAATGTTTCAATTTCCCGTTCATTAAGAGTCACTTGCATTATTCTTGAATGAACCATCCGTTCAAACGAATCAAATGAATGATATGATTCAGTAATTAAATCAGTGTCTTACCACCACCTGCTGGCAGATCGTTTCAGTTATTAAAATCATTTAATATTTCTGTGTTCAAAATTGTATATTTTTGTATACGATATAAGTCCAAGAGAAAAGCATGGAAATACATATTTTCCTCCCGTCTCATATTTATTTGTCTTACAAACATTTACTGTGTCTGGTATGATAAGAATGGGGCCTGGTGGAAAGCACTGATGCAGTTGCAATGTATACTGCAAAATATATGATGCCCATATATATTGTGGAAAAGCTGGGGTTTCTTTACATGCTAAAAGTAGTAGGGGGAAAAAAATCGATTTAAATCGTAAATTGGATTTTTTGTGAAAAAAATTGGGGATTTTATTTTTAGGCCATATCGCCCAGCCCTAATTAACACACTTTCCAGAAGGCCAAAATGTGTTTAACATCCTGTTTTTATTGGTCACATGAAATATTCTAATTTTGTGAAATACTGGATTTGCTTTTTTTTGTCTTTAATCCATAATCATTAAAACTGAAACAAATAAAGGCTTGAAATATTTCACTTTGTGTGTAGTGAACTAATATAACATACAAGTTTCACTATTTGAAACAAATTATTGAAATAAATGGACTTTCCCTCGATATTCAAATTTTTCGGCACATACCTGTATTAGTGTGGACAGGGTCTAAATATGGCATTGTTGCTCACCCTACTGAAGACTATTCATTAGATTACTTGTACTTGAAAGCAGTAAATCGTACCTTCTTCTTCTCCAGTGGAGCTGTTTTTCCTGACGGCCTCAGTGCTTCTCAAATCTTGTTCTCCACCGCTGGGAACAGTCGTGGCAAAGCTTGGCGTCTGAGACTCGTCTGTGGATGTCAAGAGGGTTGTCCCAGCGTCTCCAGCGCTGGATGTCAGGACTGAGGGAGTCGTTGTGCTCTGGGCGACGGTTGTGCTCATCTCTGTGGTGCTCTGATTGAGTCTTTTGGGTTTGTTTCTGCGCCTGTACTGGATTTCTCCACGAGCCTCGTGTCCGTGTGGAGCGGTGGAGAAGAAACCAGTGCTTGTTGTCACCACCGTCAGCGGCGTTTGAGACGACGGGAACGTGTCGCCCCACGAACTGCCCTCCGTCTCCGGGACTCGACTCTCTCCGGAGTAGTTCTCGGTCGAGATGGAGATGGAGACTTTGGGTTGAGGGGCTTCGGTTTTCTGCTCTGGTATTTCGGTCACCACGATCCAATCGGCCGACGTCGCCGGACCATCCTGCGCAGCTCGACTGGTTTTGTTGTCATCCGGTTCATCTCTGGTGGCGTTTGGTGGGACTGTCGTCGGTACAATTGGACTCGTGGGCGGAAAGGAGGTGATTAATTTATCAGTGACGGTGGAAGGACTGGTCAACCATGAGTGGCTCCACCATGACGTCAACTCTATAGACACAAACACAACCAGTGCTGTTACTGTTAAGTAAAAATAAAGTTAAATATAAATATAAATACATAAATGAATAATAAAAATGACGAAAGCACAAATCAAAATGAAATCAAAATTTAAAATAGTAATAATATTATATATAAAATAATATTATAGCCTATAAATAATACTAAAATAAGACTGATTCCTTTACCATCAGACATTTTTTGAACTGCATGTAGTGTATTTCAGCCAGTGTTGTTATTGTTAACTAAAAATAAAGCTATTGAATTAGTTTTCGTTAACTGAAAGGAAGCTGAAATTAAATAAAATTATATACAAACATTTAAATAAAAATGTACACTTAAAAAACTTTAATGAAAATTAAATACGTTTAAGCACAAGCACAAAAATGACAAAAAAAAAAATAAAAAAAAATAAAATATGATTAAAAAAAATGTGAAATAGAACAATTTAAAAAATAAAAAATGACAAAAGCACAACAAAATGACAAACTAAAATTAAAACTATATCTCATAACTCAGACTTGTTTTTTTCCAATTAAAACTTTAACGTGAAAATGTTGCTCTCTCTCTCTCTCTCTCTGTATATATATATATATATATATATATAAATATATATATGCTAAACAGAAATAATAAACCACTTTTGCAATTATTTTGATTAATTTAGTTTAATATATAATGACAGAAAATTAAAAATGAAAACTGAAAAAATTTAAATAAAAGCTATTTTTAAATTATTTTAATTTCAGTTTTATTCAATTTGTGTAATTTTAGGTTTTATTACCGTAAATGAAAATTTGAAAATTAAATGAATGCAACCAACTAATTTTTAGTTATTTAAAGCAATTTTGTAATTCTAAAATTATCTTTTTTTATTCCATGGCGGAAATTGATTTCTTTTTCTTATTTTGTGACATGTAAAAATAAAATAATTTTTTTCTTGGCAATTTCAATTTCACAATTCTCAGTTTATACCTATGGAGCCCCTAAGGGGACGTGGAGCAAAAATTAAATAAAGTTTAGTTTCGCGTGCTCACGTGAAACTATCGCGTGCGCACGTGAAATTTTCTCTATAGTTTCGCGTGCGCACGTGAAACTATCGCGTGCGCACGTGAAACTATCGCGTGCGCACGTGAAAGTTTCACGTGAGCACATGAAACTAAACTTTAAAAAAAATTCTGTACATGAAGGTTTTCGCGTGAGCACATGAAAGTTTCAAGTGAGCACATGAAACTAAACTTTTGATTTTTTTTACTCTGACGTCCCCTTAGGGGCTCCGTATATACCTCATAATTTTGTGTTTTTATTATTATTATTATTTTTTTTTTTTTGCAAAGAAAAAATTCTAAATTGCAAGAAATAAAAATAAAAAATATATATAATTGAAATTAAAATTTTCATAATGGAAACAAAAAACTGAAACAGAATTGTTTGACAAATTCGATTTGCAATACTGACTTTTACATCCAAATTGTATAAAAGAAACTCAGATTATGGGGACATCATTTGTGACAAAAATAAAAGATGACTTATTTTACAATTCTGACTTTTTTCTCAGCAATTAATTTTACAATTCTCATTTTATAACTCATAATATTGTGTTTATATTATTATTAAAAAAAAATTTGCAAAGAAAAAAAAATGTAAGAAATAAAAATGAAAAATATATATAATTGCAACTTTTTTCACATTTCTGACATTTCCCTCACAATTTCTGAGTTTATATCTCACAATTCTGACTCTTTAAATTTTTTAGAATGGAAACAAAAAAACTGAAACAGAATTGTTTGAAAATTTAATTCGCAATACTGACTTTTACATCCAAATTGTAAGACAGAAACTCAGATTTATGGGGACATCATTTGTGGCATATACTGTATATATATAAAAAAAGGTAAATTTGATTTATTTTAAAAAAAAATTCTTGGCAATTCCAATTTTACAATTCTCAGTTTATAACTCATAATTTTGTGTTTTTATTATTATTATTATTATTTGCAAAGGAAAAAATCTAAATTGTAAGAAATAAAATATATATATACTATAAAACAAAAAAGGAAAATGTCAGAAATGTGAAAAAAGTTTTCAAATTGTAAGATAAAAAACTCAGATTTATGGGGACATCATTTGTGACAAAAATAAAAGAATTTAAAAAAAGTACTTATTTTACAGACTTTTGTCTTGGCAATTCCAATTACACAATTCTCAGTTTATAACTCATAATTTTGTGTTTTTATTATTATACATTTTTTTTGCAAAGAAAAAAAAATCTAAATTGTAAGATATAAAAATAAAAAATATATATAATTGCAACCTTTTTTCACAGTTCTGATATTTTGCTCACAATTTCTGAGTTTATATCTCCCAATTCTGTCTCTTTTTAATTTTTTCATGATGGAAACAAAAAAAAAACTGAAACAGAATTCAAAATTTGATTCGCAATACTCACTTTTACATCCAAATTGTAAGATTAAACTCAGATTTATGGGGGAAAAAGTCTGAACTCTGAGATCAAAACACTTGGCCAGTGCATATATTTGCATTCAATTATGAATTGCATGCTGACACATTTCACAATCTAACAATGCACAAAAAACGATAGCTAGTATGGCTGCAGGCCAAACGCAAGCATTTATGTACTTTTTTCGGGCCCAAGGCAGCATCCTAATACAAATGAATCCTCACAAATGAGTCATGAACATATAAACAGGGCACAAATATTGGGAGAACTTGGTTTTGTTATGTCTGGTTTATCAGCAGAATAAACCACACAAAGCAGTAGAGCGTACAGTACAGCAAGCATGCTTACACTTTTCCAGTTTCTGGCTTCGTGTCTCAAGCTTTCAAACCTCAATTATGAAGCTTCCACTGGGGCAGAGCTGAAATTCTGGCTGGAAAATGGACTTTAATAATGTAGGCGACAGGCCTAAGTTTCCATTTAGCGTTAAACATTAATGCGACCGGGTTCAGTTTGGGCCAGACGAGGTATCTGTATTAATGAAGACAGGAGGGCAGAGAAGAAGCTAACTCAATACTCAAACTTTAACGCTCAGCCATACTCCACAAACACACACCAAATTCTAGTTTGCTGTAAGAAAACAGTGTCAGCTTGTGGTTGAAGTAAAGCCGAAGTGACGCTGACAGGACAACATCAGTGAACTCAACTGCCTCCTCTCAGTCTCACGACTTCCTCCCGCTGGGCTTGAGCTCGATTTATCCCATGACCGATCAACTAAAACACACTTGGCACTAGTAGCCCATGAGTTCTCAAAAAGCTTGGCTAATTTATCATGAAACGTAGATAATTTAACAACAATTTGTTAAATCTGTGGCAAAAATTGAGCTAAATAGAAATATAAAAAGCATATAAACTACAATCAAATATAAAAATGAAAGCTAATTTTAAAAGCTTTTTTTTCTAAAGTAACATCATTCTGATTTCAGTTTCAGCAATTTTAAGTTTTTGATAAGTTAAAGCTAATTTCTAATTCAACATTAAAATTTTCACTTAATGCACTTAAATATAATTCAATTTTAAGGCCCAATAAAATAAAATAAAAAAAGTTTTTTCTTTTTTTGAAATTTCAAGTTTTTTTTATTCTAAAATTTTAGAAATCAAAAAGCATCTCCAAGTAATTATTTTTTTTTACAATTTTATTTTTTTCTTGATTCTGTTTGAATGGTTAAATTACATTTTAGAAATAAAAAAAAACATAAAATTTTTAGGGCTTTAAGAAATCATTTTATGAATTTTTCTGTTTTTAAACTATTTTCTAGATTCTGTTTTAATGGTTAAATTTTTAGAACTTTGGAAAATTTTGTATTTTAATAATCAAAAAGCATGACTGATTGGTTTAGTTAGTTTAAAATTAAGATATTTTCATCCACCTAATTTTACTTTGCTGCATTCTTATTTTCTACAGTGTTTTAAATATATATTACATGAAATTTTGTTCATATTTTGTTTTATATTTTCTTTTTCCAATTTAATTTGAAAGCTTTAGTAATTTTATTTAGTTTACCATCAGTAGAATGGTTAATGTAAATTTTAGAAATCAAAATGCATGTCTAATTAATTTTTTTCTTTTTACAATTTTCTTAATTGTGTTTTAATGGTTACATTTTAGAAATCAAAAAAGCATGTCTAATTAATAGAAATAATGAAACTTACTTACACAAATATAACATTTTTAGGGCCCTAAAATTTCTTTCTTTCTTTTTTTTTCTAACAATTTTTTAAATTCTGTTTTAATGGTTAATTAAAATGTTAAAAATCATGTCCAAGTAATTATTATTATTATTTTTTAATTTTCTAAATTCTATTTTAATGGTTAAATATTTAACAATCAAAAAAGCATGTCTAATTAATATAAATAATTAAACTTACACAAATATAACATTTTTACGGCATTTTTAAAATCTCTTTTTAAGAATCTCTTTTTTTAAATTTTCTAAATTCTGTTTTAATGGTTACATTTTAGCAATCAAAATGTAGTTCTAATTAATCAAAATTAAGAGACATACCATTTAATTATTTTTATTACTATTTTTATTGATATATATATATATATATATATATATATATATATATATATATATATATATATATATATATATATATATATATATATATAAAATAAGTATCAATATAAATTTATCACTTAGCTCCAATTAAAATTCATCTTCCTTTTCATAAAATATTCATTTAATCATGATCCATTTCTTTCTGACCAGAGTCATTTGTTCTCAGCAAGAGTGCAAATCTGAGACAGAAAAGGCTTTACTTTCATATTTACCTGATCCAGGAGTTGCGGTGATTCTAGCATCCGTCACAGGCGTCTCCGTCGCAACCTCACTCTTGGTCGTCGCCTCCGCTTCGCTTCCCGTCAAGTAGGTCCAGGGTTTCCATAATGAGCTGACGATGTTGGTGAGCGAACTCTTGGCCTTTTCTTGAGGAGCATCTGAAGGAGCCGCAGGACTCACGGACTGACCGGACAGACCTTCGTCCTCATCCTCTTCCTCTCGGGCCGAACCGCCAGGACTCAGATCCGACCTCAGATCAGGAAGCACCTGTCGGCTGTCTGGGAAGGAGTCCAGCTGGCCGCTCCAGTCCAGAGACGTGTCTCCGGCTCGCAGACGGACCGTCAGATACTCAGCCGACAGCTCGGCGGGTTCAGCGGCCATGAGCGGCTCAACGTCTAAATCCACCTGTCCGGTCCAGTTAGAGGGCTGAAGGTCAGGCGGGTCCGGCTGGCCGGTAGTCTGTGCGTCTGGAATATAGTCAGAGAGGAGCTAGTTTAACATCAAAACAACACATTTAACTTTCAAAATACCACACATTTCCGAAGTTAAACAGGGCGTAAAACAATACCACAACAACATATGCCATGCTTGAAAAGTTTCAGATTTTTTTATGCTTTTGAAAAAGCCTCTTCTGCTCACCAAGGCTGCATTTATTTGATTAAAAATGTGGTAAAATCTGTAAAATTGTGAAATATTATTACAATTTAAAATAACTGCTTTCTATGTAAATATCTGTTAAAATTTAATTTATTTCTGAGGTCAAAGTTGCATTTTCTGCATCATTACTCCAGTCTTAAATGTCACATGATCCTTTAATTGTTTGATCCTTTTAACCATTTAATGGATCCTTGATTAATAAAAGTATTTATTTATTTGTTAAAATTCTTACTGACTTGCCTATAATTCACATAAAACACTTTTGCTGGAGAATATTACTGATTTCTTAACCAAATAATAAAAAAAAATTCATTATTTATTTTTTGACTAATATTATAAGTCAGGCGGGTCCGGCTGGCCGGTAGTCTGTGCGTCTGGAATATAGTCAAAGAGGAACTAGTTTAACATCAAAACAACACATTTAACTTTCAAAATACGACACATTAAAGTTAAACAGGGCATATAACAATACCACAACAACATATGCCACGCTTGAAAAGTTTTTTAAATGTTCAAATTTATTTTATGTTTTTTAAAAGTCTCTTCTTCTCACTAAGGCTGCATTTATTTTTTATTAAAAATATGGTAAAATCCGTAAAATTATTATATTTAAAATAAAATATTATTACAACTTAAAATAAATGTTTTCTATGTGAATATCTGTTCAAATGTAATTTATTTCTGAGGTCAAATTTGGATTTTCAGCATCATTACTCTAGTCTTAAGTGTCACAAGTCATTCTAATATGCTGATTTGCTGTTCAAGAAACATTTTTGATTATTCTCAATGTTAAAAACAGTTGTGCTGCCCAATATTTTTGTGGAAACCGTGATAGATTTTATTTTTCAGGATTCACTGATGAATATAAAGTTTAAAAGAACAGCATTTATTTGAAATAGAAATCCTTTGTAACATTATAAATGTTTTTACTGTCCCTTTTGATTAATATAACGCATCCTCGATGAATAAGCATATTAAATTTCTTTACAGAAAAAATACCAAAAAATTTTAAATGGTAGATTGGCAGAAAGATATCAGCTATAGTTC
>NC_133370.1:3348963-3388861 GCF_049309525.1 Garra rufa
ATAAAAAATAAAATTATTATTGTTATTATTTTACTAGTTTAATTGCATATTATACATTAATATTTTACATTAAATTAGCTTTTAATTTAAATTTATTTAGTGCATAGTAAACGCAATACTATGTTATTTAGTTTATGTATTTATTTAGTAAATAATAAATACTACTACTATTAAATACTACTAAATAATAAATACTACTATTACTACAAATTATATATATATATATATATTAGTTAGAGAAAATTTGCTGTAACATTGTTATTAAATAATAATAATAATAATAATAATAATAATAATAATTTATTATACTTTTAATTAAAAGTGTATAATTGAATTTAGAAAATTAAATTTATATATATTTTTTGTTTCAAATGTATTTATTTAGTACATAGTAAGCTTAATAGTATATTATTTATGAGTATACATAAAATTATTACTACATTTAAATGTATACTTCATAGTATTTTATGTAGTTATTTAGTAAATAAAGTTAATATACATTAAAAATAATTGTATATATGTATTTACTAAACAATAAATATTAAATACATAATATTAAAACATAATATACTATTATTATTATTATTAATAATAATAATAATAATAATAATAATAAATATAATATGTTATATATATATATATAGAAAAAATAAAATTATATATATATATATATTAGGGCTGTCAAAATTAACGCGTTAATAGCGCGTTGACGCAAATTCATTTTAACGGCACTAATTTTATTAACGCAGCACGCATATTCTGTTTGGGAAAACTGCCGCACAGGATTTTTTTCAGTTCTTATTTCATATTACTTTGGTTGTCTGATAACAGAAATATTAAATTATAACAATGGAAACAGTTTTGTTGAGAACTTGGCTGCATCAAATGACAGTATGTGGGCACCGAGAGGCAAACAAATGTAATAATAAATGTACATGTTCAGAAGTGAGCTGCCCTGTCCTGAAAATGATGTAAACAGGCTTGTGTAAGTAAATTGCTCAGTGCAAAGAAAGAGAAGTAATGGGAACCTGGTGT
This sequence comes from Garra rufa, assembly GCF_049309525.1. Lineage (NCBI taxonomy): Eukaryota > Metazoa > Chordata > Actinopteri > Cypriniformes > Cyprinidae > Garra > Garra rufa. The sequence goes on from NC_133370.1 coordinate 3,349,999, forward strand.
TTCTATGTTCTTTTTTCATGTGTCTAATAGACATGAACAAGTTATTTGAAAAACATCTATGACCTTTGAAACAAGTTAGTCTTCATGCTCTATGTCGAGTATGGTTTCACTGATAATAAACACATATGTGACCCTGGACCACAAAACCAGTCATAAGGTTAAATTTTACAAAACTGATATGTATATATAATATGAAAGCTCAGTAAATAAGCTTTCTATTGATGTATGGTTTATTAGGATAGGACAATATTTGGGCGAGATACATCTATTTGAAAATCTGGAATCTGAGGGTGCAAAAAAATCAAAATCCTGAGAAAATCACCTTTAAAGTTGTCCAAATTAGGTTCTTAACAATGCATATTACTAATCAAAAATTACATTTTGATACATTTACAATATGAATTTTACAAAAAATCTTCATGGAACATGATCTTTACTTAATTTCCTAATGATTTTTGGCATAAAAGAAAAATCAATAATTTTGACCCATGCAATGTATTTTTGGCTATTGCTACAAACATACCCCAGCGACTTAAGACTGGTTTTGTGGTCCAGGGTCACATATTTGCTTAAAGCATCCATATTTGTCCATGCCAATGTTGATTATAGTATTAAAAACTTTAAAAAGTATTATTTAAGGTAGATTTAGAATAAAAATAAAAATGTGCGACTAATCACGAGTTAACTCATGACAACCATGCGATTAATCGCGATTAAAAAAACTATATTATAAATTATAAAATTTTCTTTTAGATCAGTTTTTAATTTACATTTATTTAGTAAACTTAATAGTATATTATTTACAATTATACATTGTTACTACATTTAAATGTATACTTAATAGCATATTATTTTATTATTTAGTAAATAAATAGTTAATATACAATAAAAATATAATATTACATTTAATTTAATTAAATTTACTTTACAATTATTTAGTGTTTCAATCCACATCCAACTACATTCATACTATTATTAATACAATAGTTGTATATGGTTTGAAACACATTTGACTGATCCCATTTTCCCACAGTAATCATGTTTTCGGAATCTCACCTTGTATTTCATTGGCGAAACAGTAAACATCAAACAATTCCGAAGGATCCCGTTTCCCATAATTTCTAACCCCTTGAGAAAACTCTGCGTGTCCATAGCAACCGAGCTCAGGTCTCTGTACGGGATACCTGTGGAGAGGAGAAACATCTGCATTGTGAAAACTGTCTGAACCCAGATATCCATATGTACTGTAAATAAAGCTGTGCTGTCATAAAAATGCAAATAAATAATTTCACTGCAATTGTATTATTTATTTACAAAAAAAATCAATGTATTTTATCTATGTGTGTAATTATGTATTTTTTATTTGTTATTTACAAAAAAAAATAAAAAAAAAATATATATATATATATATATACTAAATAAAAAAATGTCAAGACAAACTTTGGCTTGAGAAATCTGGACTAAAAGGTTCTAAAAGTTTTACGGTTGAGTTATGCTTGACATGTTACTAACATATTACTAGCATGAGTAGCATGTTGTTAGCATGATTAGCAAGTTACTAGCATGTTGCTAGCATTATTGACATGTCATTAGTATGTTGTTAGAATGATTAGCTTGTTATTAGCATGTTGCTAACATGATAAGCATGTTGTTATCCATTTTCTAGCATGAGTAGCATGTTACTAGTATGTTGTTAGCATGTTCCCAGCCTGATTAGCATGTCAGTAGCATGTTGCTAACATGATTAACATGTTGCTAGCATGTTTCTAGTATGATTAACATGTTACTAGCATGTTTTTAGCATAATTAGCATGTTGCTAGCATTATTAGCATGTGACTAGTATGTTGTTAGAATGATAAGCATGTAACTAACATGTTTGTAGCATGTTGCTAACATTTGTCTAGCATGAGTAGCATGTTACTAGTATGTTGCTAGCATGTTCCCAGCCTGATTAACATGTTTCTAGCATGTTGTTACCATTATTAGCAAGTTACTAGCATGTTGCTAGCACGATTAACCTTTTTACTAACATGTTTTCAGTATGCTTAACATGCTACTAACATGTTTTCAGCATAATTAGCAAGTTATTAACATGTTGTTAGCTTGTTTTTACCATGAGTATCATGTTGCTAACATGTTTCCAGCCTGATTAACATGTTACTAGCAAATTGTTACCATGATTAGCAAGTTACTAGCATGTTGCTAGTATTATTAGAATGTTGCTAACATGTTTCTAGTATGATTAGCATGTCAGTAGCATGTTGCTAGCATTATTAGAATTTGGCTAACATGTTTCTAGTATGATTAGCATGTCAGTAGCATGTTGCTAGCATGATTAGCAAGTTTTTGGCATGTTGCTAGCATGATTAGAAAGTTACTAGCATTATTAACATGTTGTTATCATGTTTCCAGTATGCTTAACATGTTACTAGCATGTTGTTAACATTATTAGAATGTTGCTAACATGTTTCTAGTATGATTAGCATGTCAGTAGCATGTTGCTAGCATGATTAGCAAATTATTAGCACGTTGCTAGCATGATTAGAAAGTTACTAGCATTATTAACATGTTGCTATCATGTTTCCAGTATGCTTAACATGTTACTAGCATGATTAGAAAAGATAGAAAATACACAGCACACTCGGTCAGGGATTTCAGTAAATTGGTTTCTTAAGCCAACTTAATAATATATTATTAAAGGGGTCATCGGATGCCCATTTTCCACAAGTCCATATTATGATTCTTTAGGGTCTTAATGAAAAGTCTCTAATATACTTTGGTTGAAAATTCTCAATAGTAGTAATAATAACAAAACACCCTTTTACCTTCAAAATCAGCTAAAATATCAACTCATTTTATTGCATGGTCCCTTTAAATGCAAATAAGCTCTGCTGGCCCCGCCCCTCTCTAATGTGGGATTATGAGCCGTAATGTTTACTTGCGTTTACACACAATGGCGATCGGAGTCGGACTGTTTGAGCTCGGTGAGGGCGGGTCTAAGGTAAGGCGCTCGTGTCAATCAACTATCGTGGGAGGGGCCTCTGTCTGTGTGTCGTCACACCCACAAAAAGCTGAGAATGAGCTGATTTTAAAAAGGGGATATTACTTTTAAAGGAACACTCCACTTTTTTTGGAAATAGGCTCATTGTCCAACTCCCCCCGAGTTAATAAGTTGAGTTTTACCGTTTGGAAATCCATTCAGCCGTTCTCCTGTTCTGGCGATATCACTTTTAGCATAGCTTAGCATAGATCATTGAATCCTATTAGACCAATAGCATCGCGTTCAAAAATGACCAACGAGTTTCGATATTTGTCCTATTTAAAACTTGACTCTTCTGTAGTTATATCGTGTACTAAGACCGGTGGAAATGCAAAGCTGTGAGTTTCTAGGCTGATAAGATTAGGAACTACACTTTGATTCCGGCGTAATAGTCAAGGAAGTTTGCTGCCGTAATATGACCGAAGCAGGAGCAGTAATTCCACGCAGCACATGTGCAAATGCTAAACTAGCTGGGAACTCATTTCTGATAATATTCCGCCTGCTTCGGCCATATTACAGCAGCAAACTTCCTTGACTATTACGCCGAAATGGAAGTGTAGTTCCTAATCTTATCAGCCTAGAAACCCGCAGCTTTGCATTTCCACCGGTCTTAGTACACAATATAACTACAGAAGAGTCAAGTTTTAAATACAACAAATATCGAAACTCGTTGGTCATTTTTGAACGCAATGCTATTGGTCTAATAGGATTCAATGATCTATGCTAAGCTATGCTTAAAGTGATATTGCCAGAACAGGAGAACGGCTGAATAGATTTCCAAACGGTAAAAATCAACTTATTAACTCGGGGGGAGTTGGACAATGAGCCTATTTGCAAAAAAAAGTGGAGTGTTGCTTTAAAGATTTAAAAAATACCACTGGGTGGATTTTTATCATTGTAGGGTGATTGTGTACACAAACTGCCAACACACATTAATGTTCAAACAACATGGAAAAGTGAGTTTTGCATCCGATGACCCTCTTTAAGTATATTATGCACTAAATAAATATGTAATTATGTAAATATGACTGCGATAAAGGCTGAAAGCGAGCAACATGTTGTCCGTCTGACCTGACGCTCTGGTCTTTGAGCCATCCGGCCGCACAGCTGTTCATGCTGGAGTGAAACGCCGCCCACAGCTGCTCAGGGGTCGCGACCTCGGCAGAATTCTCCTCACACGCTCGAACGGCCTCCGGGAACGACAGCGAATAACGGTCCGCGGGAGAACGGTAGTGAAACACCACACCTGAAAACACACACAAATATTAACCCTCAGTCACTCAACAAGAGAAAACAACCCAAGGACAGTCAAAGACAAGCACTGAGGATGAGAAATGGTCAATATTAATGTGTTTTTCTCTTTTTTTCTTATACCTTTTTCTTTCAAAGATCAGTTTAGATTAGAAGGGTTTAGGTTAATATTAATCAGTAAAAGTATTATTTAAATGTATTATAAAAATATTATTTTAAATTATTATTATTATTATTAACAATAAGAACAACCATAATAATAACAATAAAACATTATTATTTATTATTATTACTATAAATATTTTTTATTATTATTTTAATTTTTAATTAAATTTGTGTTCCAGGTTACAATAAAGCTTGACTTCTCCTGTAATTTGTGTAGACTTATTACAAAAAAAGTATTAACAAAATATTTAAAATGTTAATATATAATATTAATTAAAAGTATTATTATTATTCTAACTTTTATTATTAATTAAGTATTAGTAGTTTCACAATGACTTTTGTTATGTTTATTATTTTCATTTACAACAACAACTATAACAATAATAAACTAATATTATGATTATTAATATTTTTAATGATTACTTTATTACACATTTAAATTGTTTTCTAGGTTACAATCAAGTTTGACTCGTCCCTCAGTTTGTAAAAAAAAAACATAAATAATAATAATAATAATAATAATAATGCTATATGTATATATGCGTAAGTATTAATAATTATAATGAGTATTATTATAATATTTATTATTTTAAATGATTATGTTTTCATTTACAACATCAGCTGCTACAATTCAAAATGCTTATTATTATTGTTATTATTTAAATATTTTGATTGATTACTTTAATTACTATTTATAAAAAAAATTCCAGGTTACAATCAAGTTTGAGTTCCCCCCGGTTTGCAAAAAAAAAAAAAAAAAAAAACGTAATAATTGTATTTAAAAAAGTATAAAAAATACAATTATTATTGTTATTATTTTACTATTTTAGTTGCATACTATGTATTAAGATTCTACATTAAATTATATAATTTTATTTAAATTTATTTAATACATAGTATACTTAATAGTATATTATTTACCTTATGTATTTATTTAGTAAATAATACATATTGAATACATAAAATTAAAACAATATAAAATTAATAACAAATAATATCAATGCATATTAAATATGAATATAATGATTATTATTATATTTATTATTTTAAATGCTTATTATTTTTATTTACAACAACAACTACAGCAATAAATTATTATTATTATTATTACTTTTATTATTGAAATATTTTGTAAAATATTTTTTCTATTTTTAAATATATTTACTTTAATTACTAATTATTATTGTGTGTGCTTTAGTCAATTATTGTTATTATTTTACTATTTTATTTGCATACTATGTATTAAGATTCTACATTACATTATATTTTTGTATTCAAATTTATTTAATACATAGTATACTTAATAGTATATTATTTACCTTACATGTTTAATAAATAAATATTGAATACATAAAATTAAAACCTAATATACAAATAATATAAAAATTATATCAATTAATATTATTATTATTATAAGTATTAATAATATAATGGTTATTATTATATTTATTATTTTAAATGCATATTATTTTTATTTACAACAACTACAACAATAAATTATTACTGTTTATTATTATTATTATTATTATTATTATTATTGTTATTATTATTATTATATTAACAATATATTTAAATTATTTTTGTTTTTATATTTTTTTCTATTATTAAATATATTTATTTTAATTATTACTTATTATTATTGTGTGTGCTTTAGTAAATTTTTTTTTTTTTTTAGATTTTAACGATTTCTTTACTTCTTTTAATTTCAGTTTTATTAGTTTTGGTACTTCACCTTAAACTTATTTCAGTTTGTTTTTAATTTTATTCATTTCTGACTTAAAGTTTGTTTTTTGTTTTTTAACAAACACTATTTTTCATAGTTTTAGTTAACAATAACGACTATTTCAAGTACCATAATTTATCCTTAAATGTGTGCAATGCTATAAAAATGTGTAAAACGTCCAGGAAAAGTACAATAATTGAATATTAAATCAACTCTATAAAGCAGCTCTACTGAAGACATCAATGTCATTATTTAGATCAATGTTGATTCAATTTAGTTCAATAACAGTGTCAATGCTGCAAAGTTAGTGTCATTATCAGACATTATCATCTGTCAGAATTTCACTTCAAATTTAGTTTTCATCTGATAGTGTCAGCACATTAAATTAATAATATTACTGAATATTAATTGTCTTTTACAGCACACACATTATGTAGAACATTTAAGCTGATTTATTTGCGGTTTAGTGTAATTTCCCTCATTAGGCGTCACCTGTTTTCCTCAGAATTCACAGCAGCCCTCGTTCGCAGGTAATCAATCTCAGCGCTCTAATTAAAGAGTTACAGTCAATTAAGCAGTTAATGAGAGCCTCAGATGAAAATAAAAATAAAGCTGAGCTAAAGTTAGACAGGAAACGAGGGAAAAAGCTGAAATGAATATGATATTGACAGTCTGAAAGGATCTAATGAGAAGGTAATTAATTCACAGCAGACTCCTGGACTCTTAACGAGCCCACGCTTTTCTGCAATGTTTATCTGAAAACCGGCGCTCTGGGTCCGCATTTGCTCACGGTACACTTTAGCCATGCAAAATGACTTTCATAATGATTTTAACTCACTCGCTGGGTGTTTACAGACAAATATATTAAGCTGTAATTTTCTTTTTAATGAACTGCTAAATTAGGACCTTACAGAAGACATTATTACTGCAGTGATTTTCTATAAAGATGTCCACTGTGAAAAGTGCTAAATAAATAAAATTACTATTATTAATAACTATTATTGTGTAAATATTACAAAATGATAAAAAAACATTAGTATTAATAATTATAAAAATATAATTTATGAAAATATAATTTAATTGAATTTAATTATAAAATAATTATAATATAAATATTAACCAAAACTGTATTTTTTGCTGAAATAAAAGAAGCTTGAAGTTCAAAATTAATAATAAAAACTAAAATAAATATAAATATAAAAAAACACAAAAGTCGTTTTATTTTTGTAATTAACTAATCCCATTATATTTTATTCATTTTAGTACTTTAGTTTAATCTTATTTCAGTTCATTTTAAATTTTCTTAGAAATTTTTATCTTAAAGTTACTCACCCAATCTTTAAATATCATTTTAATTTCACCTTCACTTCAATTACAGAAAACAATTTTGAATAGTTTTAGTTAACACTATTTCAATAACCATCAATTTATCCAGAGATGTGTGTAATCCTATAAAATAAATATTAACTAAAACTGTATTTTTTGCTGAAATAAAAGAAGCTTGAAGTTCAAAATTAATAATAAAAAATAAATAAATATAAAAAACACAAAAGTTGTTTTATTTTAGTTCATATTTATGTAATTAACTAATACCATTTTATTTTATTCATTTTAGTACTTTAGTTTAATCTTATTTCAGTTCATTTTAAAATTTTCTTAGAAATTTTTATCTTAAAGTTACTGACCAAATCTTTATATTGCACTTTATTTCAGCTTCATTACAATTACAGAAAACAATTTTGAATAGTTTTAATTAACACTATTTCAAGAACCATCAATTTATCCAGAGATGTGTGTAATCCTATAAAATAAATATTAACCAAAACTATGTTTTGCTGAAATAAAAGAAGCTTGAAGTTCAAAATTAATAATAAAAAACTAAAATAAATATAAATATAAAAAACACAAAAGTCATTTTATTTTAGTTCATATTTATGTAATTAACTAATACCATTTTATTTTATTAATTTTAGTACTTTAGTTTAATCTTATTTCAGTTCATTTTAAAATGTTCTTAGAAATTTTTATCTTAAAGTTATTCACCCAATCTTTAAATATCATTTTAAAGAAAAACAATTTTGAATAGTTTTATTTAACACTATTTCAAGAACTATCATTTATCCAGAGATGTGTGTAATCCTATAAAATAAATTAAAAATATTAACCAAAACTGTACTTTTTTGCTGAAATAAAAGAAGCTTGAAGTTCAAAATTAATAAAAAAAAAAAACTTAAATAAATATAAATATAAAAAATACAAAAGTTGTTTTACTCCAGTTCATATTTATGTAATTAACGAATGCAATTTTATTTTATTAATTTTAGTACTTTAGTTTAATCTTATTTCAGTTCATTTTAAATTTTCTTAGAAATTTTTATCTTAAAGTTACTGACCAAATCTTTATATTGCATTTTATTTCAGCTTCATTACAATTACAGAAAACCATTTTGAATAGTTTTAGTTAACACTATTTCAAGAACCATCAATTTATCCAGAGATGTGTGTAATCCTATAAAATAAATATTAACCAAAACTGTATTTTCTGCTGAAATAAAAGAAGCTTGAAGTTCAAAATTAATAATAAAAAAACTAAAATAAATATAAATATAAAAAACACAAAAGTCATTTTATTTTAGTTCATATTTATGTAATTAACTAATACCATTTAATTTTATTCATTTTAGTACTTTAGTTTAATCTTATTTCAGTTCATTTTAAAATGTTCTTAGAAATTTTTATCTTAAAGTTATTCACCCAATCTTTAAATATCATTTTAAAGAAAAACAATTTTGAATAGTTTTATTTAACACTATTTCAAGAACTATCATTTATCCAGAGATGTGTGTAATCCTATAAAATAAATTAAAAATATTAACCAAAACTGTACTTTTTTGCTGAAATAAAAGAAGCTTGAAGTTCAAAATTATAAAAAAAAAAACTAAAATAAATATAAATATAAAAAATACAAAAGTTGTTTTACTCCAGTTCATATTTATGTAATTAACGAATACCATTTTATTTTATTAATTTTAGTACTTTAGTTTAATCTTATTTCAGTTCATTTTAAATTTTCTTAGAAATTTTTATCTTAAAGTTACTGACCAAATCTTTATATTGCATTTTATTTCAGCTTTATTACAATTACAGAAAACAATTTTGAATAGTTTTAGTTAACACTATTTCAAGAACCATCATTTATCCAGAGATGAATGTGTAATCCTTTCAAATATGTATGAAACAGTCCAGGAAAAGTACAATAATTGAATATTAAATCAGTCGGCTTCATTAGCAGATGATTTCCGGCCGGTTCAGATCTCACCTGTGACCTCCAGGTTGACCGTATCCTGCTCGTAGTTTTCTCCCAGGGCGACGTGGCATTGGAACGTCCCGGAATCATTGGAGCGCAGCTGGGAAAGCGCCAGTGATGCGTTAAGGGGGTCGGCGGAGTATCCGGGCAGACCGACCCGACCCGCGTACGCCTGGTGCACCCTGACCACCCCGTCCCGCGCCGACAGCACCGTCCTCTCCTGCGCTCCGGAGCCGCGGGTCCAGTGGATGTACGGGCCGTGTCCCGGGACGAGGGCGGCCGGCAGGGTGAACACACACGGGAGGAGGGCGGAGTCGGCTAATGGACGCCGCAGGGGAGGATGGGTCACTCTCCGGACCGTCACCGGAGTCTCAGCCCAAATCACACCTGAGAGAACAGAGAGATTGCTGTTTAAATAGTTTCTGGTGTCTCAGGTTAATGTTAATGTTCACTCACAATAATAGTCTTCTTTTAACGTTTTATTTTACATTAATCTCTAGCAGGACAAGCAGGTTTCATATACGCAATTAAATAGACTGATGCCTCAAAATAAAATATTAAGTGACATAGTGCATGGTGCAAAATGGCTTTACAGCAGCTTAAAATAGCTATTTAACAGTGTTATTTTAGTATTAGAAAATAAATAAAATATTTGAAATATTAACTAAAGCTTAAAATAGCTATTTAACAGTGTTATTTTAGTATTAGAAAATAAATAAAATATTTAAAATATTAACTAAAGCTTAAAATAGCTATTTAACAGTGTTATTTTTATATTAGAAAATAAATAAAATATTTAAAATATTAGCCAAAGCTTAAAATAGCTATTCGACAGTGTTATTTTTATACTAGAAAATAAATAAAATATTTAAAATATTAAAAATATTAACTAAAGCTTAAAATAGCTATTTAACAGTGTTATTTTAGTATTAGAAAATAAATAAAATATTAAAAATATTAACTAAAGCTTAAAATAGCTATTTAACAGTGTTATTTTAGTATTAGAAAATAAATAAAATATTTAAAATATTTAAAATATTAGCCAAAGCTTAAAATAGCTATTCGACAGTGTTATTTTTGTATTAGAAAATAAATAAAATATTTAAAATATTTAAAATATTAGCCAAAGCTTAAAATAGCTATTCGACAGTGTTATTTTTATACTAGAAAATAAATAAAATATTAAAAATATTAAAAATATTAACTAAAGCTTAAAATAGCTATTTAACAGTGTTATTTTAGTATTAGAAAATAAATAAAATATTAAAAATATTAACTAAAGCTTAAAATAGCTATTTAACAGTGTTATTTTAGTATTAGAAAATAAATAAAATATTAAAAATATTAACTAAATCTTAAAATAGCTATTTAACAGTGTTATTTTTATATTAGAAAATAAATAAAATATTTAAAATATTAAAAAATATTAGCCAAAGCTTAAAATAGCTATTCAACAGTGTTATTTTTGTATTAGAAAATAAATAAAATATTTAAAATATTTAAAATATTAGCCAAAGCTTAAAATAGCTATTTGACAGTGTTATTTTTGTATTAGAAAATAAATAAAATATTAAAAATATTAACCAAAGCTGGAAGTTGAAAAAAAAAAAAAAAAATTTGCTTTGAGAACTAGCTGAAATAAAAGAAGTTTAAAGTACTAAAATTCATAAAAAAAAAAAAAAACGAAAATAAATGTAAATATACACAATACAAGAAGTTTATTTTATTTTAATTAATATTTATGTAATTAAGTAAAAAAAAAACTAATCGTTTTATTTTTTTAATAATTATTTTAATAAAATAAAAGAAGTTTGAAATACTAAAATAATTACAAAAAAACCTATACCTAAAATATAAATATATATATAAAAAAATACAAAAAATTTTAATTATTTGAATTAATATTTATGTAATTATTAAGTAATAACATTTTTGCTAATTTGAAAATTAGATATTTTGCTTTGGCAAAAAAAGTTTATACATTTACTAAAATAAATATAAATATACAAAATACAAAAAGAATACAAAATGTAATTTTATTTTAGTTAATATTTCTTCAATTAAGTAAAAAAATGTTTTATTTTTTAGTTTTATTTTTTAGTAATTATTTTAATAAATTAAAAGAAGATTGAAATACTACAATTTATTACAAAAAAAAACCTAAAATGTAAATATAAAAAACAAAAAGTTTATTTTATTTTAGTTAACATTTATGTGATTAAGTAATAAGATTTTAGCAATTTTGAAAATTATAAATTTTGCTTTGGCAACTAGCTAAAATAAAAGAAGTTTAAAGTACAAAAAAAACTAAAATAAATATAAAAAATACAAAATGTTTATTTTATTTTAGTTAATATTTATGTAATTAAGTAATAAAATGTTAGAAGATTTGCTTTAGCAACTAACTAAAATAAAAGAAGTTTGAAGTACTAAAATTAATAAAAAAAACTAAAATAAATATAAATAAAAAAATACAAAATGTTTATTTTAGGTAATATTTATGTAATTAAGTTATACAATTTTAGTGATTTTGAAAATTAGAAGTTAATAAATACATACATAGATGTTTGAACCAATAAATAATATAAAGTGCTAGTTAGGGATGATAACTTTGACTTGACAATATTGGATAACATTAATAAATATTTATTTATTTATGAAATTGTAAAATTATTCCAGGAGAAACCTTTTAAAAATGTCCATTAATATATTTTCTGAATAGAAACATTAAAAACATAAAAACATTTTTAAATACATTTTATACTCAATATAACCCATTGAGTCCAGATGTCAGCTGAAGATAAAAGTCGTTTCAGAGCTGGAGTTATTATATTTTGATTAAAGATTATAAAGGCAAAAACTTGGCAAATACACAGATGAATCATTCACAATCTGAACATGAGTGTGATTTAAGAAAGCAAATAGGGTCAAAAAGGGTCAAAGAAAAGTCCAGTTCACTGTTCCTCACAAAACCCAACAGATTATTACAGAAACGGCTTTTGTAATGTCCTCAAACACAGAAAACACATGAATAATATTTGTTCTCCAGCCTGAGCGTCTGCTCTGGATCTCAGCGCAGTTCATTAAATCAGCTGAAACTCTCCAAACACTTCAGAGATGTGAGAGGAATAACACAAAGATGATCTGTGAAGCGTCGGCTCCCAAATTGACACGCAAGTGAGTTTGCTCTTCTAACAATGGGACTTTTTGAAAAGAAAGATATTCTACAGCTGAACTCCATCATATTGATAGACACTCCTATGAACTGGATCTCAGTCTGATGTGTGTTCATGTGGATCTGAAGGATTTTAAGTATCTGCCAGCAGCTTCACTTTTGTTTCATCCCAGTATGAATCAGAATAAACACTGATGGACTGTAGACACAGTACAAACAGTCAAGAATTTGTTGCAATGCAAAAATCTAATGAACAAAACCCAAGAGAAGAGACAGATCCACTATAAATATGAAGATGCAACACCATTATTCAGTCAATTATTGGAAAACAACACTAGGTTATTTATAACTCAAGTATGGGACAGTTGGTATGTTTTTAGTCACCAGGCAATTATTTCAACCTCTTTAATTCCCCAGACTGTATACTGAAACTGTTTACAGTAATACAGTTATTCGAGTTTAAAGAGGGTTTGAAATATGAAGCTTGTATTTTTGTTAAAGATGCCAAGTGAATATTTAATCATGGAACAAGTTTAAAGATGTACACTATCAACTAAAAGGTTGGCATCAGTATGAAATGTATACATTTATTCATGCACTGAATTGATCAAAAGTGACAGTAAATCATGGTTAGCCTAATTTTCTTAAGGGATTTGTAGCCTATTTTCTCTTTTTCTTTGTTTTGTTTTTATAACTTTACAGCCTGAATGGTTTGGTGTTTCATACTTAAAAAGAAAAAGAAAAAAAGATTTGCAAAACACGCTCCGGAGTTCCGATCCTAATCAAATGATTTGCGATCTTAGCTCCGAAGTCTTGATTCAAAGTTCCTATATTAATCAAATGATTCGGGATTCTTTTTTTTCTTCTTCTTCTTTTTTCTTGTTCTTGATTCTTCTTCTTGATTCGTGCTCTAAAGTCCCAATCCAAATGATTCACGCTCCGAAGTTCGGATCTTAATCAAATGATTCGCGATCCATGCTCTAAAGTCCCGATTCAAATGATTCGCGATCCACGGTCCATAGATCGGGTCTTAATCAAAAGATTCCCGATCTGTGCTCTGAAGTCCCGATTCAAATGGTTCACAATGCACAATCCGTAGTTTGGATCTTAATCAAAAGATTCGCAATCCATGCTCCGGATTGCCGATTCAAATGAATCTCGATCCGAAATTCTGATCTGAATCAAATGATTCGCGACCCGAAATTCTGGTTTTAATCAAATGATTCACGCTCCGAAGTTCAGATCTTATTCAAATGATTTGCAATCCCTGCTCCGGCTTTCCGATTCAAATGATTCAAGATCTGAAATTCGGATCTTAATCAAATGATTCACGATCGGCAGTCCTAGTTCGGATCTTAATTAAAAGATTCGCGATCCTTGCTCCGGATTCCCGATTCAAATAATTTGCAATCCGAAATTCAGATCATAATCAAATGATTCGTGATCCGCGCTCTTAAGTCCCAATTCAAATGATCCGCAATCCGTGGTCCATAGATCTTAATCAAAAGATTCGCAATCCATGCTCCGGATTGCAGATTCAAATGAATCTCGATCCGAAATTTGGATATTAATCAAATGATTCGTGCTCCGAAGTTCCTATTCAAATGATTCGCAATCTGTGCTCTGGCTTTCCGATTCAAATGATTCAAGATCCGAAATTCAGATCTTAATCAAAAGATTCACCATCCGTGCTCCGGATTCCCGATTCAAATGATTTGCGATCCGAAATTTGGATCATAATCAAATGATTCGCGACCCGAAATTCTGATTTTAATCAAATGATTCGCACTCCAAAGTTCAGATCTTATTCAAATTATTTGCAATCCCTGCTCCGGCTTTCCGATTCAAATGATTCAAGATCTGAAATTCGGATCTTAATCAAATGATTCACGATCGGCAGTCCTAGTTTGGATCTTAATTAAAAGATTCACCATCCGTGCTCCGGATTCCCGATTCAAATGATTTGCGATCCGAAATTTGGATCATAATCAAATGATTCGTGATCCGCGCTCTTAAGTCCCAATTCAAATGATCTGCGATCCGTGGTCCATAGTTCAGATCTTAATCAAAAGATTTGTGATTCGTATTCGTAATAAAATAATTCGCGATCCATGCTCTGAAGTCTTGATTCAAATGATTCGCGATCCGCAATCCATAGTTCGGATCTTATTTAAAAGATTCCAGATCCGTGCTCCGGATTCCCGATTCAAATGATTTGCGATCCGAAATTCAGATCTTATGATCCATGCTCCAAAGTCCAGATTTGAATCAAATGATTTGCGATCCACGCTGCAATGTTGATCTACATCAAATGACTGGAGAACCCGCTCCGAAGTTTCTTATTTAAATCAAATGATTTGTGATTTGATCGGAGCGCTTCGAAACACTGAATTATTTTGCAATGCTTGCGATGCAATGGTTTAACTGATTTAGAGTTTTGCAAAGCTCTGTTTCACCCATCACTTTACGTGCTTTTTAAAATTACAAGGGATGTTGAAATCCAAAAATGTCTTGCTTGATCTGTGTTTTTTTACCACTGAATCGCTTGAACTGAATGATTTAGGTCATGAGTTTGAAGCGTTTCCAGCGTAAATGACTCACTCAGTTGATTCAGTTCGTCTGTTCTTCCGCTTTTCGAGTCTGCAGCCATGTTTACACGACACTGTCAGCACTACTACTGGCTTAGCTCGCTAGTTTTATTAAATTAACTCAAATAAGCTGAAAGAGTATGATGTTTACAAATAAAACATCAATATTTTCATTCCAAACATAACATCCAACTTCATTAATATGACAAGCTACAGCGCAAAATACATGCTAGATGGAAATATTGTGCATTACGATCGAGTTTGTAGCTTTTTAACATTGATAATAATCAGAAATGTTACTTGAACAGCAAATCAGCATATTAGAATGATTTCTGTGGAGGATGAAGGACATGTGACACTGAAGACTAAAGTAATGATGCTGAAAATTGAGGTTTGATCACAGAAATAAATTACATTTTAACAGATATTGACATAGAAGTCAGTTATATCAAATAAATGCACCCTTGATGATTTATTCTCACAATCTGACAAAGATTTTAATCACAGCAGTTTCTAAATTGGTTTTACTGTTAAAACACTGATATTTCCGTATCTTAAACATTTATTTGTGATGACCTGCCTGCTAGGCTTGCGTTGGAAGTGTATTACTGTAAACAGATTTCCCACTGGCTTTCACGCACAGATGCCGTCCACAGATATGCAAATGTAAATAACCTGGAATATTGCTTTAAGTGAGAGGGAAGATGAACATGCAATATAATCTCCCAAATCCACGCTCTCCGCTGCTACCTGAACAATCTGTAACAGGAAATGCATAGAAAATCAATTGCAGCTCCTTCATTCCATATGGATTTAGGGATGAGTGTATATCCCAGCGTTTGAATAATGATATAAGTGATGAAAGCTCAAATCTGCATTTAGATGGTCTCCATTCACCCCCCACGGGCTTGTCTTTGCACAAAAACCAAGTAATTTTGCTTCTTAATGAGACGTAGCTCAAACACATATGGCTGAATTCCACCAAAACACATCTGACTTACCACAAAAATAAAATAAATCATCATTTGCATAAAGAAAGTGAAGGCAATTTCCTACTTTAATTAACATTAGCATATTGCATGTTGATTCTAAATACTGTATGTAATCTGTTTTTACTCTTATTTGTGTAAAAACTATTTACATGAGTATAAATTATGGAAAAAAACTTAAAATACAATTTACATTTTATTATATCCTCATCATTTTATTATCATTGTTTAATAACTCATCAGAATAATTTTATAATAATTGCATGCAAATAAAAATTGCATGCATTTACATGCAAATTATTATACTGTATAATATTTATTCATTTTTAATGCATTTATTTATGCATTTATATTTTTCTTTTAATATTATGTTGAATTACTAAAACTAAAGTAAGTATAAATGAAAGCTGAATAATTAAAGGTTTTATAAAAAAATATTATATTAAATTATTTTATTTAAAAAAACGAATAAAAAAGGAAAAGCACAATCAATTTCTAAAACTTAAATTAAATAAAAAAACAACAAAAAGGGTATTTCAAATATTTACAAAATAATTTCATTAAAAAATTAAAAAGGCAAAAGCACATAAAAATACAAAAAATGTTGCACTGACAATTAAATGAAATAGCATTTTAAGTTAAAGTAACTAAAATGTAAATTAATATAAATTAAAGGTAAATATTTTTTATAAAAAAAAATAATAATACAAAAACATTTTTAAAACCTAAATTAAATGTAAATACCTGAAAAAATAAAAGGTATTTAAAAATAAAAATGAATAAAAAAGAAAAAGCACATACAATTTCTTAAACTTATATAAACTGTATATAAATAATACTAAAATGAATACAAATATTTTTTTTATTAAAAAAATTAAAAAGGCAAAAGCACATAAAAAAAAGGACAAAAAATGCTGCTTTGGCAACTAAATGAAATAACATTTTAAGTTTAAGTTGAAGTACAAAAATGACTAAAACTAAAATGTAAATAATTTTAAATTAAAGGTAAATATTTTTATTTATTTTATATAAAACTAATAAAAAAATACAAATCACATTATTTTTTTTAAACCTAAATTAAATTTAAACTCCTGAAAAAAAGTAAAGGTATTTAAAATTATTACTAAAACAAAAATGTAAATAAATATATATTAAAGCTAAATATTTATATATATAAAACGAAAAAAAGAGAAAAAGCACATACAATTTCTTAAACTTAAATTAAATAAAAAAACAAAAAATAAATGACATTTAAAAATATTAATAAATAATATAACCGTATATAAATAATACTAAAATACCTAAAAATATTTTCATAAAAATAAAGCTTACATGCAAATAAATATATACTATATTTTTATTTTTAATGCATTTATTAATGCATTAATTTTTAATAGCAGTTCAAATTTGATTTTTATTTTTATTCTTAATTTTAGTGTGAAATATGAGCTGTTCATGTTGTCGCACATACAGCAAACATGACAAACAGCACATTCACATTTACACACGTCACAAAATCAATCCCTCCAGCGGCTTTCATAAATAAGATGCCATCGGACACAGTAGGTAATACACTCTCTCTCTCTCAAACACACACACATTCATTCCCAATAGACTCCCAGAGGGGGGTTACAGATGAATGTATTAAGTGAATAACCTTTCCAGCTCCACACACACGCGCACACACACACACACACACACACACACACACACACACACACACACACACACACACACACGCACACACGCACACATAAACACAGCCGCAGCACCTGCAGTAGTTTACACCTCTCAGCCTCACCATCATAACCATGGCAACCGCTGCTCGGTAACCAGGAGCGACGGGAGGACGGGGGTTTGCTGCTTGGCTCGATACGTTAAATCTGATTCCAGTCGCCAGCCGTCCAAACATTCACAAAGCACTGCTGATCTGCTGAAAGCTCAGGAGCTGCCCATAGAGACAGCAGTTTAAAGAGGCACAGGACCAACGCTGATCCAAAAGACAGGCAGCAGCAGCATGTCGCCTATAAGACACCTCGTTAGTGCCAAAAACGCATGTTATGGCAGAAATGCATGGCCGTTGTGAATAAGGCAATGCCAGAATCAGTGCTGCTATTGTTAGCTAAAACTACAATGAAAACTGCTCAAATAATTTACATTAATTAAAATAAACCTGAAATAAAACATAAATATTACATTAAAAACTTTGAAATGTCACCTTGGGAACTAAATAAAATAAAATAAGCTCAAGTTGAAGTACTAAAATTACTTAAACTGAAATTAATGTAAATTAAAGCTAAAGAAAAATGTCAATAAAAAACTACTAAAAAGGACAAAAACACAACAAAATGACTAATGAAACTAAAACTGAAATAAACATAAATTAAAGCTAAAACACTAAATGATGAAATAACTAAAATGACTGGCACTAAATGAAAAAAAAGTTAAAGTATAATAATAACAAAAAACTAAAATAAATATAAATTAAAGCTATTTTTATATTAAAAAAAAAAAAAAACTACTAAAAAGGACACAAACAAAATGACAAAAAATAAAATAAGTTAAAGTTGAAGTACTAAAATTACCGAATTGGAGGTAAATATAAATGAAAGCTAAATAAAAATATTTTATGTATAAAACTATATGACAAAAATTAATACAAAATAATAATAAAGAGCATAAAAGCACATAAAATGTCTAAAGCTTAAATTAAAATAACCGACAAATAAAAGGTATTTCAAAATATTCATAAATACTATAACTGTATATAAATAATACAAATATTTTCATAAAAAATTAAAAGCACATAAAAACAAATGAAATGAAACAATTTTAAGTTTAAGTTGAAGTACTAAAATTACTAAAACTAAAATGCAAATAAATATAAATTAAAGTTAAATTAAATTATTACAAGAACTAATAAAAAAGGATAAAAGCACATAACATTTCTAAAACTTAAACTAAAATAACTGAAAAAATAAAAGGTATTTCAAAATATTCATAAATACTATAATTGTGTATAAATAATACTAAAATAAATGAAATATTTTCATAAAAAAGAAAAGGAAAAAGAAGAAAAGCCCATAAAAATAAATTAAATGAAAACAAATTTTTTACGTTTAAGTTGAAGTACGAAAATTACTAAAACTAAAATGCAAATAAATATAAAGTTAAATATTTTTTATTACAAAAACTAATAAAAAAGGATAAAAGCACATAAAATGTCTAATAATTAAAAGAAAATAACCGAAAATAAAAGGTATTTCAAAATATTCATAAATGCTATAACTGCCATATAAATAATACTAAAATAAATTAAATATATTTAAGTAAAATAAAAATAAAAAGGACAAAGGCACATTAAAAGAAATTAAATACAATTTTCAGCTTAAGTTGAAGTACTAAAATTACTAAAACTAACATGGAAATAACAAGCTAAATATTTGTATAAAAAATTAATAAAATATAATATTAAATAAATACCTGACAGGTACTTCAAAATATTCATAAATACTATAACCATATAAATAATACTAAAATAAATAAAATATTTTTATAAAAATAAAAAGCACATAAAAAGAAATGAAATGTTTAAGTTAAAGTACTAAAATTACTAAAACTAAAATGGAAATAAATAAAATGTAAGCTAAATATTTTTATTTAAAAAAAGTATAAAAACATGAAAAAAGACATACAAATGTTGCATTGGCACTATTGAGCAATGACACATTTCTTAAAAATAAAATTCCTGCAAAGTCAACAGGGTTGTTTTTTTCTTCAAAATATCTTCTTTTTCACAGAATTTACCAGTTTTTACATTTAACCAGTAGCCTCTTAGTGAACAGCAGCTTTGTGCCTGTCATATATCCTGAAGTCCGTTCTAAAGAGGGCAGGTCTGAGTGTACAGGGGGCATAAATCGTCCTGGCAGGAGGGAGTGATTTCCCATCATCCTTCAAAGCGGCCACCCATCACTAAAGAGCCTAATGAAAGAGCCGCTGACTGAAGCTGCCAGTGAAAACATTTGGCCTATGAAGCATTCTGCACTCGCTCACTCACACACACAGACTGATGTGTTTAAGCGGTAGGAGGGATTCTCAGAGGTGACGGACGGGTTACGAGCGCTCAGGCCTGACGGAGATATTCAGCAGCAGCACAAAGAACCTGCCAGAGAAGCAGCATCTATAGCGAGCCTGCGGTTATACGCCACATCAGACTGGTCGACACGCTGCTGCTCCTGACACACGGAACACTAACACCAGTCAAACAAGAACATTTCTCCTGCTACAGCATTCATTTAAACACAAGCATGATGTTTTAAAAAAACTCCTTCTACACTGTGAAAAAAAAAAAAAAAAAAAAAAAAAAATTTGTTGAGTCAACTTAAAATAATTAGTTACACTGCTGCCTTATAATTTTAAGTTCAGTCCACTCAAATAAGTTTAGTCAACGCAAAATGTTAAGTTGTACTAAAAAAGTGCTGTTTGTTACCCGGCTGCCTTAGTTATTTGAGTTGATTCAACTAAAAAAATTAAGTTGTCACTTAGTAAGACTAAACTTTTTTTTAAGGTTGACTGAACCTAAAATTTTAAGGCAGCGGGGCAACAAATTATTTTGAGTTGACTCAACAATTTTTTTTTTTTACAGTGAAATACTACACTGTTAAAAAAACAACAACAAAAAAAAAACACTATTTGTTGAGTCAACTTAAAACAATTAGTTACACTGCTGCCTTATAATTTTAAGTTCAGTCCACTCAAATAAGTTTAGTCAACGTGAAATGTTAAGTTGTACTAAGTGACAGCTTAGATATTCGAGTTGACTAAACAAAAAATTAGGTTTGTTAAACTTAAAAGTGCTGTTTGTTACCCGGCTGCCTTCGATTTTTTTAGTTGAATCAACTCAAATATCTAAGTTGTCACTTAGTAAGACTAAACTTGTTTTTAAGGTTGACTGAACTTAAAATTTTAAGGCAGCGGGGTAACAAATTATTTTAAGTTCACTCAACAAATTGTTTTTTACATTGTGGAAATACTACACTCTTAAAAAAAACACAATTTGTTGAGTCAACTTAAAATAATTAGTTACACTGCTGCCTTATAATTTTAAGTTCAGTCCACTCAAATAAGTTTAGTCAACGTGAAATGTTAAGTTGTACTAAGTGACAACTTAGATATTCGAGTTGACTAAACAAAAAATTTGGTTTGTTAAACTTAAAAGTGCTGTTTGTTACCTGGCTGCCTTCGATTTTTTAGTTGAATCAACTCAAATATCTAAGTTGTCACTTAGTAAGACTAAACTTGTTTTTAAGGTTGACTGAACTTAAAATTTTAAGGCAGCGGGGTAACAAATTATTTTAAGTTCACTCAACAAATTGTTTTTTACATTGTGGAAATACTACACTCTTAAAAAAAACACAATTTGTTGAGTCAACTTAAAATAATTAGTTACACTGCTGCCTTATAATTTTAAGTTCAGTCCACTCAAATAAGTTTAGTCAACGTGAAATGTTAAGTTGTACTAAGTGACAACTTAGATATTCGAGTTGACTAAACAAAAAATTAGGTTTGTTAAACTTAAAAGTGCTGTTTGTTACCCGGCTGCCTTCGATTTTTTAGTTGAATCAACTCAAATATCTAAGTTGTCACTTAGTAAGACTAAACTTGTTTTTAAGGTTGACTGAACTTAAAATTTTAAGGCAGCGGGGTAACAAATTATTTTAAGTTCACTCAACAAATTGTTTTTTACATTGTGGAAATACTACACTCTTAAAAAAAACACAATTTGTTGAGTCAACTTAAAATAATTAGTTACACTGCTGCCTTATAATTTTAAGTTCAGTCCACTCAAATAAGTTTAGTCAACGTGAAATGTTAAGTTGTACTAAGTGACAACTTAGATATTCGAGTTGACTAAACAAAAAATTTGGTTTGTTAAACTTAAAAGTGCTGTTTGTTACCCGGCTGCCTTAATTTTTTTTAGTTGAATCAACTCAAATATCTAAGTTGTCACTTAGTAAGACTAAATTTGTTTTTAAAGTTGACTGAACTTAAAATTTTAAGGCAGCGGGGTAACAAATTATTTTAAGTTCACTCAACAAATTGTTTTTTTACATTGTGGAAATACTACACTCTTAAAAAAAACACAATTTGTTGAGTCAACTTAAAATAATTAGTTACACTGCTGCCTTATAATTTTAAGTTCAGTCCACTCAAATAAGTTTAGTCAACGTGAAATGTTAAGTTGTACTAAGTGACAACTTAGATATTCGAGTTGACTAAACAAAAAATTTGGTTTGTTAAACTTAAAAGTGCTGTTTGTTACCCGGCTGCCTTAATTTTTTTAGTTGAATCAACTCAAACATCTAAGTTGTCACTTAGTAAGACTAAACTTGTTTTTAAGGTTGACTGAAATTAAAATTTTAAGACAGCGGGGTAACAAATTATTTTAAGTTGACTCAACAAATTGTTTTTTTTCAGTGCACTTTTAAGTTTAACAAACCTGTTTTTTATTTTTTGTTTAGTCAACTCGAACATCTAAGTTGTCACTTAGTACAACTTAACATTTCAAGTTGACTAAACTTACATTATAACTTGCTAATCAAACGAAGAACATGCTAGTAACATGCTAATCATGTGGGGAAAAAATGCTAGCAACATGCTAATCATGTTAACAACATGCTTGCGACATGCTAATCATGTGGAAAAACATGCTAGCAACATGCTAATCGTGTCAGAAATATGATAGCAACATGTTAGTAACTTGTTAATCATGCTAAGAACATGTTAGTAACATGCTAATCATGCTAAGAACATGTTAGTTACATGCTAGTAACTTGCTAATCATGCTAGAAAAAATGCTAGTAACTTGTTAATCATGTTAACAACATGCTAGCGACATGCTAATAATGTGGAAAAACATGCTAGCAACATGCTAATCGTTGTTACAAACATGCTAGCAACATGCTGGTAACATGCTAACCATGTGAAAAACATGCTAGCAACGTGCTAATTGTGTTAGAAACATGCTAGCAATATGTTAGTAACTTGTTAATCATGCTAAGAACATGCTAGTAACATGCTACTCATGCTAGAAACATGTTAATAACTTGCTATTAATGCTAGAAACATGCTAGTAACTTGTTAATCATGTTAACAACATGGTAGTAACATGCTAATTATGCTAGAAACATGCTAGTAACACTAATAATGTTAAGAAAATGCTAGAAACATGCTAGTAACAATAATGCTAAGAAAATGCTAATCATGTAAGAAACAAGCTAGTAACTTGCTAATCATGCTAAGAACATGTTAGTACCATATTAATCATGCTAGCAACATGCTGGTAACTTGCCAATCATGTTAAATTCTTGCTAGTAACTTGCTAATCATGCTAGTTACATGTTAACCATGCTAGCAACATGCTCGTAACTTACTAATCATGCTAGTAACATACTAGCAACATATTAGTAACATGCTCATCATGTTGTCTGGTTGTCTATTTTTCTGATGGACTTTATTGCCTTCAAAACATTTTAAACACTTTAAACTTTAGAACTACTTCAAGCTATTAAAATTTTTTCAACCTCTCATGGCTTTTTCAAGACAAATGTAAAGTTTGTCATCAAACTTTATTCATCTAGTTGTATCTACACTCTTAAAAATAAAGGTGCTTCACAATGAAATAGAAGAACCTTTTTTGTTTAAATTCACACAGCATGATTGAACAGGGCTAAAATATGACTACAATTTCATCAGTTTTCATTGACTGCAACTAAACATCCAGACATTGTCAACTAAAATCTTAATCTCAGGTGTGAATATAATCTTTAAGAAAGAAAAAAAAAGCAATTTTGTCAGTTTTTCATTGTAAAAACTTCTTTTTAAAACATCTTTTGTGTTCTTACAGACGAAATAAGCTACAGCTCTGTCATAATTACAGCAGAAATACCAGCAAAATCTGGACAACTGTGGGCCTTTGAGAACCACTGATAGTCATCAGCTTCACGTTATGCTAACACCATGTCATGTTGCTCTTTCCAGCTGTTATTGAATGCAAGAACATGACCTGAGTGAGCGGCCCCGTACACCATGAGGTCCTGTTTTGGTTCAAAAGCTGTTGTAAGAGAAAGAGTAAACCAGAACTCACCACATTGTGCTGAGAAAATGAGCAAAACTGCTAGAACCTGCAGCCCAGCAGCGCCGACACAAGCCATCCTGTGTAGAGAGCAGAGAAAAGACAAAAAAAGGAGAAAATGATGAGATTTATAAAATACAATACTGACTGTGTCTTAATTCCCATAGCTATTTATGCATGTACTTTACCGACAATGGTATAGTAAACAATTTTGAGTCAATGCCGTATGTACTCCCATGCCATGCATACTTACATAAATTCCATAATTTCTAAATATATATATTTTTAAAAATTGTAAAAATGAACAAACAGTATTTCATATGGCTCTAAAAATGTAATTTTTGTCAAACTTGTAATAAATAGCTGTTAAATTGTACAAGTTTTATGATTTCAATTAATTACACATGCTTTTTGATTAATTAAATTTTATTTAAGCATTTAAACCAAGTCCAAAAAAAATTTAAACGGGGAAAAACACGAAATCCATAAAATTAAAATGGAAATTCAAAGTTTGAATTTTTTTTTAAATGTGCAGACAGTCAAACACACCCTGAACTTTTCTGCACGCACATGCATACTAAAATTCAAGTGCACTAATACAAAAAAAGTACACAAAAGAAACAGTGTGCAGATGGAAAATGACAGAGGTTTATTAGGCAGACTGTGTGTCCTTTATAAAGGAGATGAAGGAGAATATGAATATTAATGCAGTGGCAGGACGCTGGTAAGGAAGGTTTTTATTTTGTAATCCAGCACTAGCCACCCGTCAGACACACCAACAACAACACTCTCAGAATAGCAATCAGCCCCCTCCCATTGTTTTACTGAACTTCCCCTCGCTGTATGTCTATCTCTGTGGGTGGTCTGTCTTTCAGTATCCTTCAGGCTGTCTCTAATCCTGCTCAAACAGGAAATGTCTGGCTTCTGGAAAACTGCTCTCTATATTCCATTCTTTTAAGTGTAATGATTAACGCTCACCCACACAGCAGCACAAACCAGTTACAGTCTGGTACCAGCAACAGAACACCATAATAAACACTTATATATTCATTAGGGTGTTTCTAGGTTGTTGTGGGTTGTTACTAGAGTGTAACCTAGACCTAGAAACAGCAACAACCTAGAAACTACCCAGAATCCCATAGTAACTGCTAATCAACACCCTGACGATGACCCAGATTATTTAACAACCACCCAGTAAAGCCTTAGCGACCACTCAAAACCCCCTACCACCCAGCAACAACCTAGAAACTACCCAGAACCCATTAGTAACAACACCCTAGTAACCACCTAGAAATGGCCTAGCTACCACCCACAATAATAAAACCACCTAGCAATATACTAGTATCCATCCAGAACCTCCTATTAACTTAGCAACACCCTAGCAACCACAAAGAATACCGTACCACCTAACAAATCCCTAGTAACCATCCAGAACCCCTTTGCAACACCCTAGCGACCACCTAGTACCCCCTTAGTAACCGTTTAGCAACACTCTAGCAACACTGTAACCACCTGGTGATGCCCTGGTAACTACCCAGAAACCCCTAGTAACTTAGCAACAGCCTAGTGACCACCCAGGATCCCCTTAGTAACTGCTACAATCAACACCCTACAGACCACAGAGACCCCCTCACAATAACCTTAGCAATACCTTAGTAACCCTCAGGACCATCTTGTAACTGCTTAGCAACACCCTAGCGACCACCCAGGACACAATAACCACCTAGTAATACCCTAGTGACCACCATGTACCCCAGTAACTGCTAATCAACACCCTAGAGACCACCTAAAACCCCCAAACAACAACCTAGCAACACCTTAGTAACTTTCAGAAGACACTTGTAACTGCTTAGCAACACTCTAACGACCACCCAGAACACAATAAACACCTAGCAACACCGTAGTGACCACCTAGTACACAAACAACTGCTAATCAACACCTAGAGACCACCTAGAACCCTCTAATAACAATCTAGCAAGACTGTAGTAACGCCCAGAACGTCCTAGAAACTACCCAACAATGCCGTAATTAACCAGAACCCCATAGTAACTGCTAATCAACACTTTAATCAACTGCTAATCCAAAACTTCGAACCCCCTAACAACACCTTAGTAACTCCCAGAACGCCCTAGTAAGTGCTTAGCAACACCCTAGTGACTAACCAGAACACCATAACCACATAGCAATACCCTAGTAACCCCCAAAATCCCCTAAAACCTGTTTAGCAACACCATAACCACCAAGCCATACCCTAGTTACCCCCAGAATAACCTTATAACTGCTTAGCAACACCCTGATGATGACAAAGAACTCCCTAACAACCACCTAGTAAAGCCCTAGTGACCACTCAGAGCTCCATAGTAACTTAGCAACACCCTAACGATCACTCAGAACACCATAACTACCTAGCAACACCCTAGTGACCACCTAGTACGCCAGTATCTGCACCCTAGTAACCCCCAGAATCTCCAAAAACCTGTTTAGCAACACCATAACCAGGGGCGGACTGGCCGTCTGGACGTTCTGGAGAATACCAGAACGGCCGCTGCAGCAGGACGGCTGTCGGCTGTTTTTTTTTTTTCTTGCTTATAATTTACTGTTGTTCCATGTCAAGACCGATAGGTGGCAACAATGCGCCAATTCTGCTCTTAATTCTGCTCTTGCTTAGTATATAAGTCTCAAAACAAGATCAAAAATACTTTTTAGCTGGAAACAAGATTTTTTGACTTGGTTAGATGAACAGTTTTTGCAGTGCCGTATGTTTTTGCACAAATTAATTAAGAGATTATTAAGTAATAAATATAGTTTAAGATTGCATGGAATAGATGGCGTAACACATAAACCCTGTTTTTTTCACCTGCATATTTTTCAGCAGAGAGACATTAAAAGAGTGCTGTTTATTTCTGTGAGTATTCTACACTATGCTTTTAACACATCTTTTAGTCAACATCAGAGATAATGCTGTAATTTGGAAGGTAAAACATCATGGGTTAAGATTTAAGTATTTTGAGACCCGTGTCTGCTGCTGATTAGCTTTCACACACATCTGTTGATGTGGGCTGAGCCGAGTCAAAGTCCAGGGCTGTTTTTTAGTCCCAGTCCGCCACTGACCATAACTACCTAGCAATAACATAGTTACCCCAAAACAACCTTATAACTGCTTAGCAACAAGCCCTAGTGACCAGCCAGAACTCCATAGTAACTTAGCAACACCCCAACGATCACCCAAAATACCATAACCACATAGCAACACCCTAGTGACCACCTAGTATCCCAGTAACTCCCATAATGCCCAAGTAAGTGCTTAGCAACACTCTAGTGACCAATCAGAACACCATAACCACATAGCAAAACCCTAGTAACCCCCAAAACGACCTTGTAACTGCTTAGAAACACCATAACGACCACTCAGAACACCACAAACACCTAGCAACACCATAGTGACCACCTAGTACCACTGTAACTGCAAATCAACACCCTAGAGACCACCTAAAACCCCCTAACAAGAAAATACCAACACCTTAATTACTCCCAGAATGCCCTAGTAATTGCTTAGCAACACCCTAGCAATAACCCAGAACACCATATCTACCTAACAACACCCTAGCAACCACCCTGACTACCAGTACTAGTTTAGCAACACCTTAGCGACCACCCATAACATCCGAGCAATAAATTAGTTAAGAAAAGCTGTCTTGCTCAATTTCATGGAGCTGTAATGAGCATGAGTATAAGGTGTCCTCAGCAGGTTCACGAGAGGCTGAGAGATCAAGAGGGTGTGAATCTGGTATCAGTCAGCAGGACTTGTAAAGTGATTTTATGCCCTCTATCCATTATGCATGCGGCGAGGACTTGCTCCCTGATCTCTCTCGACTGGCACCCGCATCCCAACACTCGGCTTACAGCTCACAAACGCTCTGCCAACAGCACCTCCACAGGGAAACATGGAGAAAGGAGGAAAAGAGCCAGAATTTAAGAGCCAAACAGCACCAGAGACAGCCAGAGAGAGAGAAAAAGACGGAAATAAAAGGGACGGCAGACTTATTTACAGGCATGGGAAGGTCGTGCACCAGCTCAGCTCCAGCATTGAAATGTCAGATGGGTTTCTGAGCGAGTGAGCAGCTATTCTCTCTACTGTAAACGCAAACTCGCTGATGCTCCAGGCATTTAGCATTTCAATTCCTGAAGGATTCAGCAGCGTTTTTGTCAGAGGTGATTTAACTCGCGTCGGTTAGCTGTGCTATTTAGAGCGGTAACTAGAGACACAGCTGAGGCCGATTTGTGAGCAGGACTTTATCAAACTACGCTACTGGAACTGCAGCATTTATGATAAGCAAACGCGAGCAGGACTGTGTGTTTATGGGACGTATCAAAGGCGTCTTATAGCCCATGGCCGTTTGATGCAGACTGCACACTAAAACAACAAGCACACAGCTTTTCTTATCAGCCCGCCTGGAAACAACAAGGCTGATACAGCAAGGAAGAAGTAATCACTGGATTTCTGTTCTAAATGAGCAGTTCTTGCCAAAATAAAGCCCAAATCTGGCAAACAACTTATATACAAAAAAAGATAATAAAATAAAATACAATTTTATTTTATTCAGCAAGCATGCATTAAACTGACCAAAAGTGGCAGTGAAGACATTTATAATGTTACAAAAGATTTCTATTTCAAATAAATGCTGTTCTTCTGAATTTTCTGTTTATATGTGAATCCTGAAAAATAAAATGAATCACTGTTACACAAAAATATAATTTGTTATGAAGCTAATAATCAGAAATGTTTCTTTAAGCAGCAAGTCAGCATATCAGAATGATTTCTGAATGCTCATGTGACACTGAAGACTATGTAATGATGCTGAAAATTCAGCTTTGATCACAGAAATAAATTATATTTTAATGTATATTCACATAGAAAAAAAGCTATTTTAAATTGTAATAATATTTCACAATTTTACTGTATTTCAGATCAAATAAATACAACCTTGGTGAGCATAAGAGACTTCTAAAACATTTTTTTTTTTAAATCTTACTGACCCCTATGGTTTGAACAAAAGTGCAATAATAAGTTTACAAAAATATATTAATGAATCATACATTGTATTTTATAAAAACATAGAAAAAAAGTGATAAAAACTACTATTTCACAACAAAATGAGACATAAGGACTGCTGGAAATATTACTGAACAATGACTCAAATTAATCACTGAGCATTTTTATAGATTACTTGACAATATATAAATAAATAAATGCAGCAGAAGAGACTGCTAAAACAAAACACAGCTGCCTTAAATTTTTTTAGTTGAATCAACTCAAATATCTAAGTTTACACTAAGTAAAACTTAACATTTCAAGTTGACTAAACTTTTTTTAAGGTTGACTGAACTTAACATTTTAAGGCTGCTGCTTAAAATTATTTTAAGTTCAACAATTTCAGTTTTTTACAGTGTGGAAATACTACTGAACAATGGCTCAAATGAATCAGTGAGTCGTTTATACTGATTACTTGACATTATATAAATGAATAAATGCAGCCTTGGTGACCAGAAGAGACTTCTACAAACACAAAAAAACTTAACTTTTGAACAGTGTATAGGTGTAAAATAAAAATGTAAAAATATATTAATAAAGCATACATTCCCTTTTCCAAAATAAGGATAAAAGATATAACTAGTGTAACTTCAGCAAAAGGACTCCAGCACTGTAAAAAAACAACACAAAATTCGTTGAGTCAACTTAAAATATTTAGTTACACTGCTGCCTTTTAAGTTAAGTTTCAGTCAACTCAAATAAGTTTAGTCAACTTGAAATGTTAAGTTGTACTAAGTGACAACTTAGATATTTGAGTTGACTAAACAAAAAATTAGGTTTGTTAAACTTAAAAGTGTTGTTTGTTACCTGACTGCCTTAAAAAAAATTTGTTGAATCAACTCAAATATCTAAGTTGTCACTTAGTAACATTTTTGGTTGACTGAAGTTAAAATTTTAAGGCAGCGGGGTAACAAATTATTTTAAGTTGACTCAACAAATTGTTTTTTACAGTGTGGAAATACTACTGAAAAATGGCTCAAATGAATAAGTGAGCCATTTATACAGATTACTTAGCATTATATAAATAAATAAATGCAGCCTTGGTGAGTAGAAGGGACTTCTAAAACATTTAATAGTGCATAGGTGTACAATAAAATATATATATATATAACTGTAAAAAAAAACAACACACAATTTGTTGAGTCAACTTAAAATAATTAGTTAAACTGTTCAATGTCAATGTCAACTTAACATAATTAGTTACACTGCTGCTTTATAATTTTAGGTTCAGTCGACTCAAATAAGTTTAGTCAACTTGAAATGTTAAGTTGTACTAAGTGACAACTTAGATATTCGAGTTGACTAAACAAAAAATTAGGTTTGTTAAACTTAAAAGTGGTGTTTGAAACCCAGCTGCTATTTGAATCAACTCAAATATCTAAGTTGTCACTTAGTAAGACTAAACTTTTTATTAAGGTTGACTGAACTTAAAATTTCAAGGCAGCGGGGTAACAAATTATTTTAAGTTGACTCAACAAATAGTTTTTTACATTGTGGAAATACTATCGAACAATGGCTCAATTGAGCCAGCGAGTCATTTGTTCCGATTACTTGACATGATTCATCATAATGAGTGGCTTTACTAAAATAACTCATACTGGATATAGAGGAGATTGTGTTTGATTACTGATCAGCTCACTCTGTGCAACACAAAGTGACATAAACAGCAAACACAGCCTTTTCAGTAAAGCAGCTTGTTACTGAAGAAGCTGTATTTTTCAGATAAGCTACTGTCACACTGACAAATGCTAGTAGCGCTCTTACTTTAAGTTAACAGCCTCTCCAGCACTAGTGAGTGTGTGACAGACAGATTCAGTTTAGAGAAAACGACAAGTGTGATATCTGATCATCACATGTACACTGCAGTGCACTGTGGGAGGATTTGGCTAAAGATGTAAACAGAGTCTCAATATGAACTCAAATATTTCTCCTCTGATGATCTGAGCTGCTCTCAGCATTTGTTTTTTGTTTGTCTTTTTATGAAATTTTAAGAGAAGGATTCGATATGGAAGCTATGTACGCACAACATCTGAGCAGTAAAACATGAAGAAAATGATAAAGATGGTTGATTGACAGCTTGCAAAACAAGTTATATGTCAGACAGGCTGAGATATTGCTGATATTCGTCTGAAATGTCAGTTGAGTCACTTTATGGGAGTACAAACACAATGAGCTTTTTTTGTTTTGTTTTCATCTGCGTTTTAAGCAAAAGAAGGGGAAGGAAGTTTAAAAATAAATCAGAGTAAATGAAATCAATAAAATGTGACATTTTAAATATATACACATTTTTTTTCAGAATAGCACAAGGAAGAAAAACAGTATGACAATAATAAAAATGACTAAGTTTTACTTTTAACATTTATATTCTGCCATCATGATCTCAAAGGCTGTGGAAAGTGATATGAAAGTCATGCACAGAGACAAACAGGACTCTTAAAATGTTTTAAAGCAATAATTTAATACAATATTTAATATTTATCTGGCACGAAAATAATTAGGTTACATCTACAAAACGTAAGTCACACATTTGCACTAAATACAACTAATAAAACAAATTTATATACACCTAACGTTCAAAATTTTGGGTCATTTTATTTATTTATTTATTATCAAGGATGCATGAAATAGATCAAAAGTGACAGTAAAGACTTTTATAATAGTAAAGATTTCTATTTTAAATAAATGCTGTTCTTTTGAACTTTGTATTCATCTGTGAATCCTGAAAAATAAAATAAATCACAGTTTACACACTAATATTGGGCAGCAGAACTGTTTTGAACACTGATAATAATCAGAAAGTCTCTAGAGCAGCAAATCAGAATATTACAATGATTTCTGAAGGATCATGTGACACTGAAGACCGGAGTAAAAATGTAGAAAATTTTGCTGAATATGTACATTTGATCACAGGAATAAATTACATTTTTACATATATTCACTTAGAAAACAGCTATTTTAAATTAAAATAAGTTTTCACAATTTTACAGTTTTTACTGTATTTTTAATCAAACGCATTCTTGGTGATCAACAAGAGACTTTTTCAAAAACATAATTTGTCCATGATGTATAACTTTATAAACGCACACAAAGTTGCACAGAAGAAGAAACGGTGGTCAATCTAAACTTTGAGTAATAATGCTGAAAATTCAGGTTTGATCACAAAAATAAATTACATTTTAATATACATTCACATAGAAAAGATATATTTTAAATTGAAATAATTTTTCACAATTTTACAGTTTTTACTGTAATTGTAATCAAATAAATGTGTTCAAAATTCTAAACAGTACTTCCTAAACTACAGTAGATAGTCTACCAAACTTTAAGAGTGAAATAAAATAAAATAAAATAAAACAAAATGGCATTAAATTAAATTAAATTATTAGATGAAAAATGTAAACTTAAAACATTTCTAAAAGTTTACATTTTTCCATCTATTTTTTTTTAGTAAAAAAAAAAGTTTTTAATAATTGAAATAAAAAATAAATACAATAAAATAAAAAGATGGAAAAGATAAAAAGATTTTTTTAGGGGGGAAATAAAATACGGTAAAAGACACAAAGAAGAAGAAATGGTGGTCAATCTAAACTTTGAGTAATGATGCTAAAAATCCAGGTTTGATCACAGAAATAAATTACATTTTAATATTCAATAATTGAAAAATAAAATAAAATAAAATAAAATAAAATAAAATAAAATAAAATAAAGATGAAAAATGTAAACTTAAAAACTTAAACAAAAATTAGAAACGTTTTTTTTTTTTTTTGAGGGGGAAATAAAATACTGTAATTTTAAGTTGAAGTAATACATTTGAAAATAAATCTAAAGCTAAATAGACGGATCAAACCCTATAACAAAATTATTTTAATTTTATTCTATTTTGTTTTTAGCCTTGGTGAGCAATAAGAGACTTCTTCAAAAAACAAACAAAAAAAATGTTATTCAAAATCAGAAAAGTGTCATAAAGAAGCATGACTTTATAAACACACACGAAGTTGCACAGAAGAAGAACTGGTGTTCAATCTAAACTTTGAGTTAAAGCTGAAGGCATTGAGTAAGTTTGAGTTCAGACATGACTGACAGTTTCTCAAGGCCGTCACGAATCAAGGCAGCTTGACCACAATCCACCAGCTCAGACTAGTTCAACTCTCATCAGACTCTCATTGTGAAGCCAATATAAAGCCCGGAGGCGCTTTGCATGTCTAACGTCTGTGATGGATTTCGCGGCTCTTAATTCCACTTGGCATTTTCTGATTAAATCAGCGTCTGTGTTTTCCAGGCCAAACACCCACTGCTCAAACGCAGCGCTCCCCATGTGACTTCATCAAAGCGAGACGCGGCCGACACTGACGCTGTCAGGATTGGGCCGGACGCGGCGGCTGCGGTAATTGGCGGCCGGATGGCTCTCTCTGTGTCGCTGCTGCTTCATGCTGTCGGTGTTTGATTGGTTTGTGTGCGTCTGCACTCAGCGCCGCTTCGTCTGAGGGAATGAGTGGATGTGAGGATACGAGCTTCTGGGAAATCAGCAGGTTAAAACACAGAAAGTCATGAAGAGAAACCAGTCTGTGGGCTGAAATCTAAACTTCAAACCTAATGAAACAACTCTATAAACTCAAACACATTTTACTGAAACTTTGCCTGTACAAAATGCATTTGATTAGATGTTTTTCATTTATGCATCAATTTGTTTGTTTGTTTGCTAATTCACAATTAAGACCCTTCTTATGTGTGACCCTGGACCACAAAACCAGTCTTAAGTCGCTGGGGTATGTTTGTAGCAATAGCCAAAAATACATAGTATGGGTCAAAATTATTGACTTTTCTTTTATGTCAAAAATCATTAGGAAATTAAGTAAAGATCATGTTACATTAAGATTTTTTGTAAAATTCCTACTGTAAACATATCAAAATGTAATTTTTGATTAGTAATATGCATTGTTAAGTACTTAATTTGGACAACTTTAAAGGGGATTTTCTCAATATTTTGATTTTTTTGCACCCTCAGATTCCAGATTTTCAAATAGATGTATCTCGGCCAAATATTGTCCTATCCTAACAAACCATACATCAATAGAAAGCTTATTTATTGAGCTTTCATATGATGTATATATCTCAGTTTTGTAAAATTTAACCTTATGACTGGTTTTGTGGTCCAGGGTCACATATTTCATGCAATATTAAATGTAAATGCACACTAGTATAATTCAGATTATCATTGAGACTATTATAGTTTAATTAGTAATTTTTCTGCATTTTTGTCATTTTTAATAGGTTTTTATTGTTTTTAAATGTCTATGTAATTTTTATTTCAGTTTTAGTTTTAGTTATTTTAATGCTTCAACTTTGACTAAATGAAAAGGAGAAATTTTGCCATTTCTTTTAAAATAATAATTGGAAAAAAATATAAATAAAATAAAATAATGTAAATTTAAAGTTAAACAAAACATTTTTAATTTTTGTTTGTTGTTTATGTTTATATTTTTCCATCTACTATTTTATTTTATTTTAAATAACAAAAATGTTTTAAGGTTTTAGTATTAGTTAACTATAATAACCCTGATTAAAACAATTATTATTTTTACAAAATATTTTTTTAAATAATAATTGAAATAATATAAAATAATTAGATGGAAATGTTAATTTAAACTTAAACAAAACATTGTTTTATTTAAGTTTTTTAAGTTTACATTTTTCCATCTAGTTATTTTATTTTATTTTATTTTATTTTATTTTATTTTATAGCAACAAAAAATAGTTAATTATAATAACCCTGATTAAAACACAATTATTTCTTAAAATTTTGTAAATTAAATTAAATTAAATAAATGGAAAAATCTAAACT
This sequence comes from Garra rufa, assembly GCF_049309525.1. Lineage (NCBI taxonomy): Eukaryota > Metazoa > Chordata > Actinopteri > Cypriniformes > Cyprinidae > Garra > Garra rufa. Next base: position 3,385,307 of record NC_133370.1, read on the forward strand.
TAAAAAAACGTAAAAATTAGAAATGTTTTTTTGGCAAATAAAATACTGGAAATAAAATACTGTCATTTTAGGTTGAAATACTAAACAGGCAAAAAAGAATAAAAGATAAAATTCTATAACAAATTTAATTTAATTTAATTTAATTTAATTTAATCTGAAGTAACAAAAATGTTTTTATGGTTTTTAGATAACTACCTGATTAAACCAATTATTATTGAACCCTGATTAAAACAATTTTTTTTTTTAAATAATTGAAATAAAATAAAATAATTTGATGGAAAAATTTTTTTTTAATAAATCTAAAGCTAAATAGACTAAGAAAAGGAATAAAAGACATAATCCTATTTTTTTATATTTTAATAATTAAAAATATTAAGAAATAATTTAATAGCATATTATTAATACTAAAGTACTAAATTACTAAAACTAAGTTGAATAAAAACATTCAAAAAAAATGACAATTGCATAATAAAATTAATAAACCTAAACTGAAACTAAAATGAAAACAAAATATAAAAACTACAAAAATAATAAAAATCAAAAGTGCATTATTTTACCCAATATTTGTGCTTACAATGTATTTTTAAAGCATACAGTTGACTCCATCCCTAGTCCACACAATTATTACTTCTTGTTGCTAAGTGATAGATGCAAATATGCATACAAATGCTGTTGAAATGTTATGTTGCTAAGTAGCGTATTGTTATTCATTTTTGATTACTGCATCCTAAGCATTGCAACAAACTAAAGCTATATGTGTGCTGCCTATGTAGATTGTTTCATGATGTTTCACTTCACTACAGACAGTATGCAGTTTAAGGCGGCTCACTAGGGTGCTTTAGTCTCTCTGTAGTCTCACTGTGAGCATTTTTGATGAACGGTTCAGAGAGTTTTCTGCCTCTTTATGAAAGTCTAATGGACTCAAGCAGCTCATCAGCACATCTGAGAGAAGGTAATGAGAGATAATGAGCATTAATGAGCATTTCGCTCCACTCCAATGCCTCTTCAGACTCAAAGAGGGGCGAGACATTAAAACAACAAACAGCCTCGAATATAACACACCTCGAGAGGCCAAATGCCATCAAACTCTACTGACGGAAACTTCATTTTCCTAGACCAACATCACTGACACCATATTAAATATTATAGAGTAAGGGAGTTCAGTGATTGTTTCTGAAGCAATTACTACTTTTATTCAGCAAGGATGCATTAAAATGATCAAAAGTGACAGTAAAGACATTTATAATGTTACACAAGATTTCTATTTCAAATAAATGCTGTTCTTTTGAACTTTCTATTGATCAAATAATACTGAAAAATAAAATGTGTAATGGTTCCCACAAATAATAAATTACATTTTAACATATATTTATATAGAGAAGAGTTAGATTTGTAATATTTCACAATTTTACATGTATTTTAATCAAATACATGCAGCCCTGGTGAGCAGAAAATACTTTTTAAATCATTTAAAATATATATATATATTTTTCAAATTAAATATTATTCAAAGAAAATACAATTTCAATATTTTTATGTTATTTTTTTAAATTAAATTACATTTGATTTAGTGTATCATTTGCCCTTTTTGTAATTATTAGTGAAATTTGCCAGCAATTTCTGATATAAAATTAAATTAAATTAAATTAAATTAAATTAAAATAATAAAATAAAATTATATTAAATTAAATTAAATTAAATTAAATCAAATTAAAACCATATTAAATATTATAAAGAGCCGTTTTTAAAGTAACATGTACAATACTGTTCAAAAGTTTGGGATTTTTTTTAAAAAACAATTAATACTTTTATTTAGCAAGGATGCATTAATTTAATCAAAAGTGACAGTAAAGACATTTACATTTTTTTTTAAATTCCAAATATATATATTATATTTGTATATATATATATATATATATATATATATATATATATATATATATATATATATATATATATATGTATTATTATTATTATTATTATAAAAAAATCAAATAAAACAAACATAAATTAAATTAAGAATTTTTTTGGGCCAATAAAATACTAGAAATAAAATACTGTCATATATATATATATATATATATATATATATATATAAAAATACTGTTAACAAATACATAAATATTATTACAAATATTTTTGTAAATTTAAATCTGATATAATATTTTTATATCATTAAAACGTTACAAATAGAAAATAAGAAAAAATATATAAATGAAAACCTAATGTTTCTAAACAAAATAGCAAAATAGTAAATTAAAAAGTATTAAAAACAAGGTATATATATTACAAATCTTACATAAATTAAATATATATATATATCTTAATTATTCAAAAATTTGTTATATATTACACACTTTTAAATAAACAATTAGATTATGTTTTACAAGAAAATATTATTTCAATATTTTTACTTCCATTTTTTTTTTATTAAATTCCATTTAATTCAGTGTGTTACTTGCTCTTTTTGTAATTATTAGTGAAATTTTCCAGCAACTTCTAAAATAAAATAAAATAGATGAAAAATGTAAACTTAAAAAACTTAAATCATGTTTTTTGGCAAATAAAATACTGTAATTTTAAGTTGAAGTACTAAAATGTAAAATAAATCTAAAGATAAATAAAGGAATGGAACAAAGAAAAAGAAAGAAAGAAAGAAAGAAAGAAAGAAAGAAAGAAAGAAAGAAAGAAAGAAAGAAAGAAAGAAAGAAAGAAAGAAAGAAAGAAAGAAAGAAAGAAAGAAAGAAAGAAAGAAAGAAAGAGAATAAAAGACAAAATCCTACAACAAAATAATTTTAAACTACTAATAAATTACTAAAAGGAAATTTAAAATATTTAAATAATTCAAAATATTAATAAGTAATTTAAAAGTATATAAATAATACTATTAAAATGTGTTTAATAGTAACCGGAATATATGTATATAATGTAATGTTTTCATTTGCAAGGCATGCAAACACACATGAAGCCTTACTTACATTTGGAAACACTGTGAGCTGGATTTCATGGAGGTGTGGGTGTATGACATCATTCATATGTGCTGGCATTATGGAAAACACATCAGAAATCATAAACTTTGAGAAATCATCTTTGCATTGAGTTTTGGTTTTAACCTCTTAAAGACAAAATATGGTGCAACTAAACCCATAATAAAATACAAAAAAAAAAACAGATGTTCAGACACATGCATGTACACAAACACACCGCTCTGTGTTTCTAACATACTGCCTCTATTTACAGCTCAGTCTCGCTCAGACAGACAGACAGAGATTCAGACAGACAGCACTCCTTACCTCACATGCCCACACACACCAGAATGAAGCGTCTCTCTTATTCAAACCGGTCTAAATCTAATCCGGTTCTGGAGCAGCGCTGACATTTACATGCAGGAAAGTCTGTGGGAGTCAAAACCACCCACAGAAAAGACAAACCACACGTCTGTGTAATATCTGCTCTAGACAGCAATGAGATCTAATGGAGAGCAAGCAGAAACATTTCTCCCGAGACAGAGATCTTAAAATGAACTTAAATATTTCTCATCCAGTGATCTGAGCC
>NC_133370.1:3389361-3399361 GCF_049309525.1 Garra rufa
CATACAAAAGATGCTACATAGTGTATTTCACAATGCACATTGTTTCATGCTTGAAAGTAAAAATAAGAAAAAAATAAATGTAATCTTTTATTTTCAAAGAGAAAATAAGTGGTATGGTAATATTTGTTGTACTGGGTTTAATTTATGCTGAATTTATTATTTTAACCAAAATCCTTTTTTTCTGGTGATGAGAACAGGATTTTTTTCGATGTTGTTTTTTTATTTATTTGAGGGGGAATTTACTTGAGACGCAAAAATATTAGTATTAAAATTAAGTGAGTTTATGCTTAAAACAAGAAAAAATATCTGCAAATTGGAGAAGAAAAATTAAACTTATTAAATTAAAATATTTCTTGTTTTAAGCATAAACAATTAACTTTTGTTAATTTTTTTTTTTTTTTTTTTTTTTTAGAAAACATAAGATTCAAAGCAGAAAATGTTCTTAATATCTTTATGCCTTATACTGGAGTTGCATTTAGCTGATTTGATCTAAGCAATACTATAATGTACATTTTGCGACAATAAAGCTGTTGCAATTTGACATACATGTATATATAGCGCAAGTATACTGTATCTACACTGCAAAAATTACTTTCTTAGTATCTTATTTTCCAGTATTTTTAAAATTGTATTTAAATAATAAGTTGTATTATTGTTCACAATGCAAAAAAAAAAAAGCAAAAAAAAAAAAAAAAAAAAAAAAAAAAGATTTTCTTCCTCAGTGTTTTTGTTTTGTTTTCACATTTCTATGAGAGATGAGATTTGCTATATGTGACCCTGGACCACAAAACCAGTCTTAAGTAGCACGGATATATTTGTAGCAATGACCAAAAATGCATTGTATGGGTCAAAATTATCCATTTTTCTTTCATGCCAAAAATCATTAGGATATTTAGTAAAGATCATGTTCCATGAAAATATTTTGTAAATTTCCTACCGTAAATATATCAAAACATAATTATTGCTTAGTAATGTGCATTGCTAAGAACTTCATTTGGACAATTTTAAAGGCAATTTTCTCAATATTTAGATTTTTTTGCACCCTCAGATTCCATATTTTCAAATAGTTGTATCAATAGAAAGCTTATTTATTAATCTTTTTTATTCAAAATTGACCCTTATCACTGGTTTTGTGGTCCAGGGTCACATATATAGTATTTTGTATGTACCCAGGTAAAGTAAGTTGTATTATAAATACATGTTTTAATGTATATGCATGCATTTTTTTTGATGATATGATAATAAAACAGGTGCCATCTTAATATTTTTAAGGCTCATACTCATCAAATAGGAGACTCACATTTAGTGCAGATGATCTTTGGTCTTTCCCAGGTCCCGTTGGGTCGGCAGCGGACAGTCGGTATGTGTCTCTGAAAGAAGCCGTCGGCGCACTGGTACCGAACAACCGAATGGATGTCGTAGTGTGACCGTCTGCGGCCAACTAGATAGGCGTTATCTACCGCTGGCGGAGTCCCACACATCACTGAAACACACAGACATTTCATAGTTCAGAAACGATTCTCCCTCAACATGCAAAAAAATGGAAAATAAAACATTAAACATGCAACATTATGCTTCAAGCCTGCATTTACTTGATCAAAAATACAGAACAAAATGTAACATTGTGAAATATTATTAATTTTAAATAATGGTGTTCTGTATTAATACATTATAATACAATTTATTTCTGTGACGCAAAGCTGAATTTTTACCATTCATTTTATTTTCAGTGTCACATGATTCTTCAAAAATTATTTTAATATGCTGATATGCTGCTTAATATTTGTATTTGTAATATTTTGATACTTTTTCAGGATTCTTGATGAATAAAAAATGTTAAAAAGAACAGCATTTATTCAAAATATAAATCTTTTCTAACAATATAAGTTTTAAATATAAAAATGTACTAAACCCAAACTTTTAGATGGTAGATATTGTCACAAAAGATTTCTATTTTAAATAAATGCTGTTTTTTTTTTTTTTTTTTTTACTTTTTATTTATTAAAGAAACCTGGAATAAAAAAATAATAATCACAGATTCCAAAAAAAAAATTAAGCAACACAACTGTTTTCAACATTAATAATAAATCAGTATATTAGAATGATTTCTGAAGGATCACGTGACACTGAAGACTGGAGTAATGATGCTGAAAATTCAGCTTTGATCACAGAAATGAATTACATTTTAAAATATATTCACACAGAAAACAGTTATTTTAAATTGAAATAATATTTCACAATATTAAATTTTTTTTCTGTATTTTTGATCAAATAAAAAAATTAAATCTTACTGATCCCAAATATATTTAATTTATATTTAAATTTACATTAAAAATATATTTACATTTATATTTAAATATACATTTATAAAGTAGCAAAACTGAAAAATTGTTACTGATGAGAACAGGATTTTATTCTTGTTTGGATATTTAAATGAAGGGAAAATGTGATTAAATGTCACAATGCAAATGAAATCATAATGGTTTTCATTTCCATTATGCAAAATAGAATTACTTAAGTTTTTCTTTTAATTTTGGTGTGAGCTGGACAATGCTGTTCTTCATGAGATTCACTCATTTATGAACGTAAGAGAATTCTAGTCCAAAATTTCACAAGAATTCAAGATTGGTGATAGAAACCATCAATAGGTCAAATAGGTTGAAAAACTAAATATCAAAAACAACCTTTGGCTGATTTTCTGACTTAAAACTCAAGTAGAAGCAGAAACAGCGAATACAGAGTCAAATTTACGTCTTAAATTGTATAAGTTCTCATGCATTTAATGTTCTAAGATTTTCTGCGTGCAAACCATGTATATTGAAGTAACCAAAATTTATACAGCCTTTACAAAACACATCTAAGTGTCACATCTTTTGCATGCTCATTCATGAACCTAAATGTGACCCTGGACCACAAAAACAGTCATAAAGTTAAATTTTACAAAACTGAGATGTATACATCATATGAAAGATCAATAAATAAACTTTCTATTGCCGTATGGTTTGTTAGGATAGAGGCCGAGATACATTTATTTGAAAATCAGGAATCTGAGGGTGCAAAAAAATCTAAATGCTGAGAAAGTCATCTTTAAAGTTGTCCAAATTAAGGTCTTAGCAATGCATTTTACTAATCAAAAATTACATTTTGATATATTTATAGCAGGAATTTTACAAAATATCTTCATGGAACATGATCTTTACTTAATTTCCTAATGATTTTTGGCATAAAAGAAAAATTGATAATTTTGACCCATACAATGTATTTTTGGCTATTGCTACAAATATACCCCAGCGACTTAAGACTGGTTTTGTGGTCCAGGGTCACAAATGAGAAAAATTGACAAAACAATAAATAGTTTAACCAGTGGAATAAGGGCCAAAACACAACTGATCACTTATAAACCTTTATACTTTAAGTACTAATGTGTATTCATGAGGTTCCAGGAGGACAAATTAAATTTTTTAAATGTTAACCTTTTCAATTTAAATGAAATGAAATCCTGAAGTCCTGGCACAAACGCTCCGTCTCCAGACAATGAGCCTGATTTCCATAGGCAGGAAGCCACTAGCAGTAAATCTGTCATCTGGCGTCACTGCCACAGGAAACAACTAGAGCTACTGGATGCGCCACAAAGGACGGCATCGTGGGAAATGTAGTGCAGAGCCCAGAGCTTAAATCCCCAATCTGAGCCCGCCTCAATGGGGTCTGAATACTCACACCCTAAAAACTGAGACCTCGTTGTGTGCAGGACTGAAAGCGGAATTTAGAGCCTCAACGTCTCTCATTCAGAGTCCATTGAGATGCCACACAGAGCTCATGAAGCAGGTCTGAGATGCTAAACGCCAGAGTTTTGCCTTTAGACTCATATAAGAACATTCTGCGTTAGTTTGAGATTTACTCAAATAAAAATTCATAATATCAGCAAATTTGCATTCCACCATTTAACAGCATCACATTTTATTCAGCGAAATAGTAACGTAGAAGAATTTCTAAATATGTATCAATAAAATTTAATTTATATTTAAACATAATCTAATAAATATAGTGTTTGTTCAAATTTAAATTAATAATATAATTTAATTTATTTAAATATAAAAAAATTATAATTTTGAATGTATAAATATGATTTAATTTATAATTATAATAATTATTGAATTATTTAAATATAAATTAAATATAAATTCTCTCTCTCTCTCTCTCTCTCTCTATATATATATATATATATATAATATATTAGAATAATATTAATAATTTAATTTAATTTAAATGCCAGAGTTTTGCCTTTAGACTCATATAAGAACATTCTGCGTTAGTTTGAGATTTACTCAAATAAAAATTCATAATATCAGCAAATTTGCATTCCACCATTTAACAGCATCACATTTTATTCAGCGAAATAGTAACGTAGAAGAATTTCTAAATATGTATCAATAAAATTTAATTTATATTTAAACATAATCTAATAAATATAGTGTTTGTTCAAATTTAAATTAATAATATAATTTAATTTATTTAAATATAAAAAATTATAATTTTGAATGTATAAATATGATTTAATTTATAATTATAATAATTATTGAATTATTTAAATATAAATTAAATATAAATTCTCTCTCTCTCTCTCTCTCTCTCTCTCTCTCTCTCTCTCTCTCTCTCTCTCTATATATAATATATTAGAATAATATTAATAATTTAATTTAATTTAAATGCCAGAGTTTTGCCTTTAGACTCATACGAGAACATTCTGCGTTAGTTTGAGATTTACTCAAATAAAAATTCATAATATCAGCAAATTTGCATTCCACCATTTAACAGCATCACATTTTATTCAGCGAAATAGTAACGTAGAAGAATTTCTAAATATGTATCAATATAATTTAATTTAGATTATTTAAACATAATCTAATAAATATAGTGTTTGTTCAGATTTAAATTAATAATATAATTTAGTTTATTTAAATATAAAAAATAATAATTTTGAATGTATAACTATGATTTAATTTATAATTATAATAATTATTGAATTATTTAAATATAAATTAAATATAAATTCTATCTCTCTCTCTCTCTCTATATATATATATATATATATATATATATAATATATTATAATAATATTAATAATTTAATTTAATTTAATTTAATTTAAACACCAGAGTTTTGCCTTTAGACTCATATAAGAACATTCTGCGTTAGTTTGAGATTTACTCAAATAAAAATTCATAATATCAGCAAATTTGCATTCCACCATTTAACAGCATCACATTTTATTCAGCGAAATAGTAATGAATAAGAATTTCTAAATATGTATCAATATAATTTAATTTATATTTAAACAATCTAATAAATATAGTGTTTGTTCAAATTTAAATTAATAATATAATTTAGTTTATTTAAATATAAAAAAAATATAATTTTGAATGTATAACTATGATTTAATTTATAATTATAATAATTATTGAATTATTTAAATATAAATTAAATATAAATTCTCTATCTCTCTATAATATATTAGAATAATATTAATAATTTAATTTAATTAAAACGCCAGAGTTTTGCCTTTAGACTCATATAAGAACATTCTGCGTTAGTTTGAGATTTACTCAAATAAAAATTCATAATATCAGCAAATTTGCATTCCACCATTTAACAGCATCACATTTTATTCAGCGAAATAGTAACGTATAATAATTTCTAAATATGTATCAATATAATTTAATTTATATTTAAACATAATCTAATAAATATAGTGTTTGTTCAAATTTAAATTAATAATATAATTTAGTTTATTTAAATATAAAAAAATAATAATTTTGAATGTATAAATATGATTTAATTTATAATTATAATAATTATTGAATTATTTAAATATAAATTAAATATAAATTCTCTCTCTCTCTCTCTCTCTCTCTCTCTCTCTCTCTCTCTCTCTCTATATATATATATATATATATATATAATATATTAGAATAATATTAATAATTTAATTTAATTTAAATGCCAGAGTTTTGCCTTTAGACTCATATAAGAACATTCTGCGTTAGTTTGAGATTTACTCAAATAAAAATTCATAATATCAGCAAATTTGCATTCCACCATTTAACAGCATCACATTTTATTCAGCGAAATAGTAACGTATAATAATTTCTAAATATGTATCAATATAATTTAATTTATATTTAAACATAATCTAATAAATATAGTGTTTGTTCAGATTTAAATTAATAATATAATTTAGTTTATTTAAATATAAAAATAATAATTTTGAATGTATAAATATGATTTAATTTATAATTATAATAATTATTGAATTATTTAAATATAAATCAAATATAAATTCTCTCTCTCTCTCTCTCTCTCTCTATATATATATATATATATATATATATATAATATATTAGAATAATATTAATAATTTAATTTAATTAAAACGCCAGAGTTTTGCCTTTAGACTCATATAAGAACATTCTGCATTAGATTGAGATTTACTCAAATAAAAATTCATAATATCAGCAAATTTGCATTCCACCATTTAACAGCATCACATTTTATTCAGCGAAATAGTAACGTATAAGAATTTCTAAATATGTATCAATATAATTTAATTTAGATTATTTAAACATAATCTAATAAATATAGTGTTTGTTCAGATTTAAATTAATAATATAATTTAGTTTATTTAAATATAAAAAAATAATAATTTTGAATGTATAAATATGATTTAATTTATAATTATAATAATTATTGAATTATTTAAATATAAATTAAATATAAATTCTATCTCTCTCTCTCTCTCTCTCTCTCTCTCTATATATATATATATATAATATATTATAATAATATTAATAATTTAATTTAATTTAATTTAATTTAAACACCAGAGTTTTGCCTTTAGACTCATATAAGAACATTCTGCGTTAGTTTGAGATTTACTCAAATAAAAATTCATAATATCAGCAAATTTGCATTCCACCATTTAACAGCATCACATTTTATTCAGCGAAATAGTAATGAATAAGAATTTCTAAATATGTATCAATATAATTTAATTTATATTTAAACAATCTAATAAATATAGTGTTTGTTCAAATTTAAATTAATAATATAATTTAGTTTATTTAAATATAAAAAATAATAATTTTGAATGTATAAATATGATTTAATTTATAATTATAATAATTATTGAATTATTTAAATATAAATTAAATATAAATTCTCTCTTTCTCTCTCTCTCTCTCTATATATATATATAAATATAATATATTAGAATAATATTAATAATTTAATTTAATTTAATTTAAATGGCAGAGTTTTGCCTTTAGACTCATACGAGAACATTCTACGTTAGTTTGAGATTTACAGAGGAATCAATGGACACATCATTTAATCTGAGTTACTGTCGAGAGTGAAACTGATACAGAAGATGACAGTCAATGTGACACTGAGATGTTCTTGCAGTTTATTAGATGATCAATAACCACTTCAACTGGAAAACAGTCTATTCTGAGGTGTGTGTCAGTGAAGTGTGTGGGGAATGTATTAAAGCTTTAAAGGAATAGTTGACTTCAAGAATATAAATTTGCAGATAATGTACTCCGATGTCAACCAAGATGTTCATGTCTTTCTTTCTTCAGTCGTAAAGGAGGAAACAGATTTCAGGACTCCTCTCCATATAATGGACTTCTATGGTGCCCTCGAGTTTAAACTTCCAAAACTGCAGCTTTAATCGAGGAATAAATGTGTTATCGAGCGAAAGGATCTGCTGTTTTCTAAAAAATATATGCTTTTTAACATTCATTCTGTGTATTCCGGTTCAAGACAGTTAGGGTATATGTCAAAAAACTCCCATTAAATTTTCTCCTCCAACTTCATAATCATCCTACATCGCTGAAGTACCGACCCAGTGTTTACAAAGTGAGCGCCCTTTACAAAAAAGGTAAAACAGCAATGTAAGATGATTTTGACGTTGGAGGAAAAAATGAGATGGGAGTTTTTCAACATACCCTAACTGTCTTGAACTGGAATACACAGAATGCATGAAGAGCTAGATAAGAGGTTAAAAAGTATAAAAATTGTAAATTATTTTTAGAAAATAACCAGCTAGATAAGCCAATTCCTCGACTGGGACGGTTTTGACTTTTTTGAAGCTGCAAACTCGGGGGCACCATAAGAGTCCACTATATGGAGAATATTCCAGAAATGTTTTCCTCAAAAAACATAATTTCTTTACTACTGAAGAAATAAAGACATGAATATCTTGGATGAATACATTTTCTGGAAGTGAAATAATCCTTTAAATAGTCAGAGAACAGTATTGACTGCCAATTCAACTTTACAGTGTTTATACAAGTTTAACCCTATCCCCTGGTTTCACAGACAAGGCTTAAGCCTAGTCCTAGACTAAAATGTACGTCTGAGCTGTTTCAACTGAAAGAAACTTGCACTGAGTGATCTTAAAATATATCAGTGCCTTTGTTTTGTCTCAAGATTCACAACAGAACAGTTTTTCTTTAAGGCAGGTTTATAAAAATGACTTAAATGTCCTAATTAAACTATGGTCTAATTCTAGCTTAGGCTAAGCCCTGTCTACGAAACCGGGCCTGTAAAACCAAGTAAACAAAATATAAGGAATAAATTAAAGGAGCAAAATGTGATAGGATAAGAGCTATTGTTTACAGTGATTATGTAATTAAAATAATAACTAAAATAAATCTGCAAATGGGTTAAAAAAATAAACAAGTTTCCAGCCCCCACTGACAGATTTGTTCTTGTTTTAAGCATTAACTCGGTTCATTTTGTTTAGTATTTCAAGACTTCAGTTTATATCTGCATCTAAAGTAAATATGAATTTTTCAATGCGTGCAGCATGTATTGCCATATACATTATATTGTTAAAAGTATTGAGACACCCCCTTCTAATGAAAAGGTTTAACTACTTTAGTAATTTCCATGAGTGCAAATCTTAATGTTTAAGCATATAATGATATTCTAGGGAATTGTGTGCTTCTAATTTTATAGCAACAGTTTGGACAGCACCCTTTTCTGTTCCAACACGACAATGCCTCTGTATAAGACAAGGTTCAAAAAGAAATGATTGATTCAGTCAGTGTGGAAGAACGTGACTGGTCTGCAGAAAGCAAAGTCCTAATCCCAGCTGAACACCTCTGGTATGACTTTAAATGCAGACCTTGAGCCAAAAACTCATCAGCAAGCACCAATGATGAGTTGGTATTGGGACACCCCCTTCTTTAGAACAGAAACATGCACTTCTGAAACTGTCCAAACCAAAGATGGAAACGTAATTCATGTATTTAACATTTTTATTTCTAGCTCTGTTTCAACAGTTTTGGACGAGTCTAAAATGACTGTATCCATATGTACAAGTCATTGGTGTTTGGTGATGAGTTTTTGGCACAAGGTCTGCATTTAAAGTCACTCCAGAGGTGTTCAGATTGGATTAGGACTTTGCTTTACCAGTCAAGTTCTTCCACACTGACTGAATCAATCATTTCTATTTGAACGTTGCTTTATATGCAAAGGCACTGTCATTTCAGAATAGAAAAGGGTCCTATCCAAACTGTTGCTATAAAATTAGAAGCACACAATTCCCTAGAATATCATTATATGCCTAAACATTAAGATTTGCACTCATGGAAATTACTAACATAGTCAAACCTGTTCATTCAAAAGGGGTGGTCCAATACTTTTGGCAATATAATGTATGTGTGCACTTTAAAAGTTTGTTTTTTTTGAAAGATGACTTTTCTGATCACCAAGGATGCATTTATTTAATCAAAAATACAGTAAAATCAGTAAAAATTGTAAAATATTTTTACATTTCAAAATGACAGTTTTCTATGTGAATATCTGTTAAAATGTAATTTATTTCTGTGATCAAATCTGAATTTTCTGCATCATTACTGCAGTCTTCAGCGTCACATGATCCTTCAGAAATCATTCTAATATTCTGATTTGCTGCTCAAGAAACATTTCTAATTAT
>NC_133370.1:3404361-3410075 GCF_049309525.1 Garra rufa
TGTGTGTGTCTTCTGCGGTTAAATTTGAATGAAGGCCACCAGAGACCTGCTATTAAAGCAGCACACAGATGTAATTAAGTCTCTATCAGTGGAGGGGCGGAAGAAACACAGAACACAGAGGTCGCATACGTGTGGATAATAAATGAGGGATAATGTACAAACCGCCTGTCATTACTGCAAAATAACCCTGAATGGGGTTTATTTTGTGATAATGACCAGCTGACTGAACATAATCCTGCTTATTAAATGAATACTTATAAAATAAACGAAAATATAAATGGATATGAAACATCGATACGAGTGAAAATGATTCACTGTGTGAGAAGAAAAAGAGCTAAACTTGCATATTGCACATGCATACTAATTTGATTATAAAGTAAAAGGGGAAATGATGCTCTGAGAAGTCACTGTTGCGCTCTATTGGAAACATCTCAGATTAAACAAACATCCAATGGACTGTGAAATGAATGTCCATCAGCCTCATCTGAATCTCTAGCATCGTAACTATGATGAAGCGTCTTCCAAATACACAAGCAATAAAGCGTCTGATACAGCGCAGTTCTGTGCCATCAGCCAACTGCATTATTAGCAGTAATGCATCATCGTTAGAATCGCTGTCGCCATGGGACACAGAAGAGGGCGAGCGGATGCTCATGAGTCTGCAAAACCACTGAGATGAATGCCACAATGTGTTACAAAGAGAGAGAGAGAGAGAGAGAGAGAGAGAGAGTGGTCAGCATAATGAAACATGCACACCACACCTCCGAGACGCTGACAAACAATGTAAAACACTAATGAGGGGAATGAAAAGACCTGGCAGAACTCACTAGACTCGCCGGCGTTTGTTTTCTTTATTAATATTACTAGCGGACTCCATTTACATTCTCATTTTACTTATTTGACAGATTTTTGCACACTGCCAATGCGCATATGCAATATAATATTAACTTGAAACAATATTTGCAAGATATTATTGCATGTTATTTTGACAGATTTTTGCACAATACATATTTGCAGATGCAGATATATGCAAATATGCATATGCAAGACATTACTGCATATTGCATATGCAATAAAATATTAATTTGAAACATTGGGAATATTTAATATTTGCAAGATATTAATGCATATTAGTTCGACAGATTTTGCATAATACAAATATGCATATGCAGTAACATGCAAATATGCATATGCAATATATTAATGTGACAGATTTTTTCAAAATGCAAGAAAATGCATATTGCACAAGCAATACATTAATTTGATTTTTTTATTTTGCACAATGCAAATATGCAATAAAACATCAATTTGAAACATTGGGAATATTCAATATTCACAAGATATTATTGCATATGCAATATTATTTGACAGATTTTTGCACAATACAAATTTGCAGATGCAAATATATGCAAATATGCATATGCAAGACATTACTGCATATTGCATATGCAATATGTGACCCTGGAGCACAAAACCTTTCTTAAGTAGCACGGGTATGTTTGTAGCAATATCGAAAAATACATTGTATGGGTCAAAATTATAAATTTTTCTTTTATGCCAAAAATCATTAGCATATTAAGTAAAGATCATGTTCCGTGAAGATATTTTGTAAATTTTCTACCATAAATATATAGAAACTTGATTTTTCATTAGTAATATGCATGGCTAAGAAATTCATTTGGACAACTTTAGAGGCGATTTTCTCAATATTTAGATTTTTTTGCACCCTCAGATTCCAGGTTTTCAAATAGTTGTATCTCAGACAAACATCGTCCAATTTTAACAAACATATTACAAAAAATATATATGTTAGAGTTTTGGGCAATGCAAATATCTATACACAACATATGCAAGATATCACTGCATACGGCATAAGCAATGCATTAATTTCACTGATTATTTTGCACAATGCAAATATGCATATGCAGTAGATTACTGCATATTGCACATGCAATTTAACATAAATATGAAAGTTTCTAACATTTCCAGATATTATTGCATATGCATTATTAATTAGATTTTTGCACAATACAAATATGCATATGCAGTTATATGCAAATATGCAATATATTATTGCACATGCAATTAATTAATTTGATAGATTATTTTGCACAATGCAAATATGCACATGCAATGTATGCAAGATATTACTGCATATACAATTTATTAATTTGACAAATTTTTGCACAATGCAAAATATAAGCATGTGCAATATATGCAAGAAATTACTGCATATTGTATATGCAATATATCAATTAGATTTATTTTTGCACAATGCGAATATGCATATGCAAGATATTGCATACTGGACATGCAATATATTAGATAAATCTGCATCTTGCATATGCAATATATTAATTGGGTCATGAAATAAAACAAAGAGGTAGTGATGCCTATGGCAGTTAGAGACTTTGTACAAATAATTGTATGCATCATTTATCAGCTCCATGCACTTGTATATATCTTAAATGCATATCTGCACAGAATTAAAAATGGTGCAAAAGTAAGTTAAATAGAGTAAAATTAATGCACAGTAAAGCAAGTAATATTAGCAAATAAAATATAATCAGTCATATAAACAGAATTTATTTATGCAGTGAAGGTGTCGAAATCTCCCACCTCAACCAGTTAAAAAGTGCCTAAAACTCTTCTAAAACCAGCCTAACCAGTTTTTTAGGCTTTACAACAAGAATAACCTTCATCTTGGTGAAGACCTTAAAGATATCAGAATGATTGACAGGCAAAGAGTGTTTCTGATTGGCTAAAAGGCTGGGCTACTCCCCTTTCCTCCTAGGACCGTCACAATGTCAGTGATTTTACTAATACTAGAGATTTTTTTTATGTGTGCTGTTCCACAAACATCACGTCCAGCACCTTCAGGCTTATTTAAGAAGGATTTCCCAGCAGGGAATGGCTTAAAATCTTAAAGCTCTCCTCAATTTGAGTAGAATATGAGTCAGGCTGCAGGAAAGGATCAGATAAAGGGGTGTTTGCAGATGTTTTCTAAACTCATGCTTGGGTTGTGTGTGTTGTCTCAGGCGTCTCACCTCTTTCACAACGGTCTCCGCTGTAACTCGGCAAACAGAGACACACAAACGAGTCCTCTTTATCGATACAGGTGCCGCCGTTCTCACAGGGGTTGGACTGGCAGTCATCCACATCTGAAACAACAACAATCATCACACAGTCAGAAACAATCACTCAGGAGTCTCTCTGCGTCCCACAGCAAAACTACTTCTCAGCTCTTCTATTTAAATATTAACTGTATCCCAAAAGTTTCTCCCAAAGTTCCCTAGTAGAAATAAATTATACACATTATGGGTCTTTTTCTCTGCAGAAACAATGACTTCAGCAAATATCTGCATACATATGTACTGTATATTTGTATATACAAACCCATTTAAAACCATTTTTAATTTTTTTTTCTTGTAAATAATAAAGTTGACATATAAATAGCAGTTAAAAAGTCAAAAGAAAAAAAGTTAAAAAAGGAAACTTATTAATGAAATTATAAATATTATGAAAAATGCTGCCTTGGCCAAAAACTGAAATAAAAATAAAGCTTTGTAAAAATAATAATAATAAAACAAACACAAATCTAACCTAAAAACTAATAAAAATGACAAAAACACATGGAAAATTAACAAATCAAATAAAAAAATTAATACAAATGAGAAAAGTACACGAAAAATTATCATATACACTGCTTCTCAAAAGTTTGGGATCAGTAAGATTTTAATGCTTTTTTTAAGGAGAACTTTCTGCTCATCAAGGCTGTGTTTATTTGATTAAAGATACAGAAAAAAAACTGTAACACTGTGAAATATTAATGCAATTTAAAATAGTGGTTTTCTATTTTAATATACTTTAAAATATAATTTATTCCTGTGATGCAAAGCTGAATTTGAATTTGTCACACGATCCTTCAGAAATCAATCTAATATGCCAATTTATTATCAGTGTTGGAAACAGTTTTGGCTCCTTAATTAATTTTTGGAATCTGTGATACTTTTTTTCAGGATTCTTTAATAAACAAAACTTCAAAAACAACAGCATTTATTTAATACAAAAACTTTTGTAACAATAAACACCTCGTTCAAAGTTTAGGGTAAGTTTTGCATTTTTTCTTCCTTTCTCTCTTTGAAAGAAATTAATACTTTTAATCAGCAAGGATGTGTCAAATTGATAAAAAGTGATAGTAAAGACTTATTGACTTCACTGCAATACATGTTTTAAAGCATTCCAGTTACACTACCATTGAATAGTTTGGGTTCAGTAAGATGAAATAAGACTTTTCTGCTCGGCAAAGCTGCATTTATTTGATCAAAAATACAGTAAAAATACTAAAATATTATTAGAATTTAAAACAACTGTTTTCTATGTGAATCTTTGTTAAAATGTAATTTATTCCTGTGATCAAAGCTGAATTTTCAGCATCATTACTGCAGTCTTCAGTGTCACATGATCCTTCAGAAATCATTCTAATATGCTGATTTGCTGCTCAAGAAACATTTCTGATTATTATCAGTGTTGAAAACAGTTGTGCTGCATAATATATTTGTGGAAACTGCTACATTTTATTATTTCAAGATTCTTTGATGAATAGAAAGTTCAAAAGAACAGCATTTATTTAAAATATTTTCTAACATAAATGCCTTTACTGTCACTTTTGATCAATTTAATGCATCTCTGAGAAATAAAAGCATTAATTTCTTTCCAAAAACCTTAAGTTTCACGGGTGTTCTGTAAACCTCCTTAATCATGGTAAAAGCACAACAAATTTACACTCATTCAGAGTAATAAACTGTCAGGATTGTGAACATAGTGCCAAAATATTTACAGAAGCAAGCAGTTGCTGTCAGATTTCATTAAAACCAGGAGAAACGGATCATTCTGGGACCGAATGGCTCTAAACGAGAGCCCACACAAACACCCACAGACATCATATGATGCTTCCTGATGAAGAAAGACACAAAGCATCCATCTGCGGGTCAGAGGCCTGAGCGAATGAAGATCTGACTCAACCATGATCTCCTCTGAGACCCGACGCTGACGACTGCGGCTGTTAAACACGCTCAGCACCTGATCAATTCATGATTGGCTCATAAAGACTTAAAGGAACAGTTCACACTAAAATTATTGTTATTCCAAACCTGTACAATATGGAAGCCCATTTCTGCCACAGAAAAAAAAAAAGAATAAAAAACTTCTATTAACTTTTAATATAATTCAGAAATTTTTTTTTTCTGAGAATATTGAGTCTATATCTCACAATTTTTTTTTTCTGAGAATTGAGAGATAGACAGAATTGGGAGATAAATGCAGAATTGCAAGATATAAATAAATAATTGTGATGAAAAAAGTTGCAATAACTGGATATAAACTTATAATTTTGAGAAAAAAAGTCAGAATTACCAGATTTAAACTCAGTCTTTCTTGCAATTCTGAGTTTATATCTTTATAAAACCCAGCAAAATTACAAATTACAATTTGAGTGAATTAAAAACTATAACAGTATGTTATTGATACTAAAAAAACACTGGAATATAGTTCACACATCTGACTATTTAATGTTGTTTTTAAGAGCATAACTAAAACAAACTTTCTTTTTTTTACTTAAAAGAAATGTTAACTATAAAATAATTAAAAAAAAATACTATAAAATATGTAAAACTGATCAAATGTCAAAAGCACAGCAAATTGACTTTATAACT
>NC_133370.1:3410575-3440119 GCF_049309525.1 Garra rufa
ATCGATTTTAATAAAATATAATGTCTTGTTATGAAAAATTCTCTCAAATTAAATATCCAAACATTAATAAAATATGTTCTCATCACTGTGCCCAGAAAAAAGTTTTTAAATAAAGTAATAAATGTAACATAAGTAATTATAACTATAATTACTTAATATAATACTTTAAAATTGACTTTACACTTTAAATTTATTATTATTATTAATATTATTATTATTACATTATATGGGTAATTGTAGCATGTTTAATTGTCAAAAAAAGTTATTTACACCAGTGTAATTTTTATTATTTTCAATCAGTTTATATTTTTGCATTTTCCGTTTTTATTTTATTGTACTTAGTTTTAGTGATTTTGTGGTGTTTTTCCATTTTAGTAGTTTTGTGTGTGTGTGTGTGTGTGTGTGTGTGTGTGTGTGTGTGTATATATATATATATATATATATAATGTATGTATGTATGTATGTTAAATTCAAGTAAATTTCCCCTCAAATGAAAAAAAAAAAACATTAAAAAAATCCTGTTCCCAAAAAATTTAAATTGAAAAATTTGAAAACCTGAAAAAGTTTCTTATTTTTAGTTGTTTTAAGCATAAACTTGCTTAATTTTAATCATATTTTCCTTAATATTTTAAGTAACTTTACCAAGTAATTGAGTCTTGATTTATGAAGAATGTTTAGATGTTTGTACTGGAAAACAAGACAAAAATACTGAGTAAGTCATTTTTTTGCAGTTCAGGATCTGTTCCTAAACCTAGTGAGCTTCCTAACTAGACCACTTAAAGATGCAACTTCCTTAAGATTTGTTAATAACACTTTGATAGAGAAATCAATGTCAGAATGCATTGCATCAAGCTCAGTTAAATCTAATGCAGTATGTGGGATGAAGTTAAAAATACATTCATTTATTGGTGCGAAATCTTGATCAAAATTAATTCTAATGAATGCATTATTTTATCCATTATTTATGATCCTGGACCACAAAACCAGTCATAAGGAGTTTTTAAATTAAATAAATAAGCTTTCTATTGATGTATGGTTTGTTAGAGAGGACAATAATTGGTCGAGATACTATTTGAAAATCTGAAATCTAAGGGTGCCAAAAAATCTAAATATTGAGAATCGCCTTTAAATCGCCTTTAAAATTGTCCAAATGAAGTTCTCAGCGATGCATATTACTAATCAAAAATTAAGTTTGAATATATTTACAGTAGGACATGTACAAAATATCTTCATGGAACATGATCTTTACTGAATATCCTAATGATTTTTGGCATAAAAAGTATGTATTTTTGGCTATTGTCTCAAATATACCCGTGCTATTTAAGACCGGTTTGTGTTCCAGGGTCACTTTTGTGCATTTATTTTTGTTAAAATGCAAGGTTTTTAACATCAAATTCTTAAAATCAAATGTGCTTCCGAATCTCTCACTTGTGAGTTTCCATCTCAGTTAGGATGCTGCCTATGTAGGGAGCACTAGGTTTTGCAGCAGATGTGTTTGTTAGACGGAATAACCCAGTGTGGATCAGATCAGTATTGTCTGTTTGCTCTGTGTGTTTATTTAATAACATGTATTCTTTAGTGAACATGATGATAAATAATCCATAACACACTAGCGTCCATAAGCTCACTCTTCTGTTTGCTCTGAGCTTATAGATCCCCTTTCTTCTGTAAATAAATAGTCCTCACTCATTGATTCTTTCATAACATGATTGTTTACTTGCTTTTAATGACAACACTGATGATTGTCCTTAACTCCGTTTTTTATTCTAGTATCTGATCACGTTTTATCATCCTATTCAGTATTGTTTTTGTACAATAACTAGCAGAAGTGACATGGAGATGTGTGTTTCACACACTAACATGAGCGAATGTTTGGATCTCTTTATTAAACCCTTATTAAAACGGCCGTCCAGTGAGAGAAGGTCAAACTTTGATGTTTTTATGGCTTCACTTCTCGTTTGTTGATGTGTTTTTGTTCTTTATTAAACTTGAAAACAAACCAACAATAAAACTGATTGGATCAAAACTGATGTCTTTTCAGATGTTTTGTTTGAATGTCCTGCTTCCTAGTGTTAAAACTGAATTTAGATTCTCTTTTTATGCCAACAGAAATGAGTAATACTTCAGACTAAAATTGTACAAATCCATTTAATGGAGTGTTTCCATGATGCATTTTGGTCATTTTTAGGTGCATCAATTCTAAATAAGCTATTTAGGGGCCAAGCACTGACGTTGGAAAGGCACCTATTGCATCCATTGGCTCTAACTCAAACTTTCTAGCGCCACCACTTGTCCAAACTTTCATGTTTATGCTAATAACTTTTGAATCATAAGGTACAGAAGGAAAATTAATTTGTCCTCTGATTCCTTGGCTCATGTTGATTTAAAAACCTTTAAGGCATGCTGACAAAAGTCATGGAATTCAAGTTGATTAGTCAAACTGTTCTGGAATAACGTACAAACAAATTCTACGAAAAATCACACAAGAATAGATGTGAGTCTATATCTCCACAACGGTTTGGCATATTGAGACCAAACTTGGTTTGTGATATAATAAGCATGACTTGATGCTACCTGCAGTGTTTCAGCACTGTGCCATGTAGTGATCAGCATATATGATAATGGCTATTTTTGCTTATAACTTCTGAATGATTTGACCAAAAATCACAGAACTGGACTCCTTAGATTCAGAGGAGCCGATCGATACCCAAATATGTCAGCCATTTAGAATTTTGTCATAAAATGCTATATTTTACAAACACATTGGCGTTAAATCTAATGCAATATGTGTGATAAAGTTAAAAATACATTCATTTATTGGTGCAAAATATTGATAAAAAATGGATTCCAGTGAATTAATGCATTATTTTATCCATTGTTTTGACCCTGGACCAAAAGGGTCAGTAATAAATAAGCTTTCCATTGATGTATGGTTTGTCAGGATATGACAATATTTGGCTGAGATACAACTATTTATAGAAATGTCAAAAAATACTGATAGCATGATTTCATAGAAATGAAAGTGATCTCAATATATTCCTTGGGCCATGCCAAGAAAATCGATACCAATTATGCCAAAATTGGCCAAATGTCCTATCCGCCATTTGATTACTGTTAAAAACCTACTTTTTCGAACTCCTCCTAGAGTATTGGTCCGATTTTCACTAAATTTGACTCAGATCATCTTCAGACCATGCTGACAAAAAAGTTATGGATTTTATGTGAAAATACGAAACTGCTTTGACATATTGACAGCATG
Source organism: Garra rufa (assembly GCF_049309525.1). Lineage (NCBI taxonomy): Eukaryota > Metazoa > Chordata > Actinopteri > Cypriniformes > Cyprinidae > Garra > Garra rufa. Next base: position 3,413,835 of record NC_133370.1, read on the forward strand.
CCACATCAATTTGGTAACAGCGCCACCTATTGGTGAAGAGTGATAAACCATTCATTAACCATTAATTAGGAAATGTCCAAAAATCCCAATTACTTTTGATTGCATTAGCCTATTGTAATCAAAGTCTCAATATATTCCTTGGGTCATGCTGAGAACATCGATACCAGTTATGCCAAAATTGGCCAAATTTCCTATCGGCCATTTTGATTAATGTTAAAAACCTACTTTTTCAAACTCCTCCTAGAGTATTGGTCCGATTTTCACTAAATTTGACTCAGATCATCTTAAGACCATGCTGGCAAAAAGTTATGGATTTCATGTCACAATACGAAACTGTCACGTTACAGCCAAGGAGGTCTGGGTCCAGATGCAGGTAAGTATTTTATTAACAGAAAATAAACAAAACAAAAGGCCAACACGGCACAAACGTAACAAACTGAAACACTAAATAAACTAAACAGGGAACATGATCTTGAGCCAGGAATTCAGAGTGAACAGACAAAACAGGAGACATAAGACAATGCAGACCTGAAAACGGAATGAAGTGTGAGTGTTCTTATACAGAGTCCAGATTGTGAACAGCTGTGTGTGAATCAGTGGTAATGACAAAACAGACGTGATGAATCAGAGTGCAGTGCAAACAGCGACCTCAGGTGGCTGAGGGAAAACCCACAGCCCCGATCATGACAGTACCCCCTCTCTAGGGAACGGCTACCAGACGTTCCCAAAACAAAATTTCTGGAGGGAGGAGGAACGGTGGAAGGTGCATAAGGGGGAGGGATGGCGGGCCAGGCCCGTGCAGCGGAGGGACGTGAGCGGACACCGCCGCCAGAGGAACGTGAGCTGGCCTCGCCGCCAGTGGAACGTGAGCTGGCCTCGCCGCCAGAGGAACTTCAGCGGTCACCGCCGCGTCCGGAGCAGAGAGAGCGGTCACCGCCGCGTCCGGAGCAGAGAGAGCGGTCAACGCCGCGTCCGGAGCAGAGAGAGCGGTCAACGCCGCGTCCGGAGCAGAGAGAGCGGTCAACGCCGCGTCCGGAACAGAGAGAGCGGTCACCGCCGCGTCCGGAACAGAGAGAGCGGTCAACGCCGCGTCCGGAGCAGAGAGAGCGGTCAACGCCGCGTCCGGAACAGAGAGAGCGGTCAACGCCGCGTCCGGAGCAGAGAGAGCGGTCAACGCCGCTTCCGGAACAGAGAGAGCGGTCAACGCCGCGTCCGGAGCAGAGAGAGCGGTCAACGCCGCGTCCGGAGCAGAGAGAGCGGTCAACGCCGCGTCCGGAGCAGAGAGAGCGGTCACCGCCGCGTCCGGAACAGAGAGAGCGGTCAACGCCGCGTCCGGAGCAGAGAGAGCGGTCAACGCCGCGTCCGGAGCAGAGAGAGCGGTCACCGCCGCGTCCGGAACAGAGAGAGCGGTCAACGCCGCGTCCGGAGCAGAGAGAGCGGTCAACGCCGCGTCCGGAGCAGAGAGAGCGGTCAACGCCGCGTCCGGAACAGAGAGAGCGGTCAACGCCGCGTCCGGAGCAGAGAGAGCGGTCAACGCCGCGTCCGGAGCAGAGAGAGCGGTCAACGCCGCGTCCGGAGCAGAGAGAGCGGTCAACGCCGCGTCCGGAGCAGAGAGAGCGGTCAACGCCGCGTCCGGAGCAGAGAGAGCGGTCAACGCCGCGTCCGGAGCAGAGAGAGCGGTCACCGCCGCGTCCGGAGCAGAGAGAGCGGTCACCGCCGCGTCAGGAGCAGAGAGAGCGGTCACCGCCGCGTCCGTAGCAGAGAGCGCGGTCACCGCCGCGTCCGGAACAGATAGCGCGGTCACCGCCGCGTCCGGAACAGATAGCGCGGTCACCGCCGCGTCCGGAACAGAGAGAGCGGTCGACGCCGCGTCCGGCACAGAGAGAGCGGTCGCCCTCTCCCGAAAAAACGCCTCCGCCCTGGCCCTATAGTAGGGGCGCTTCCGCTCCGCCTCAGCGTTAATGGCCTCCATCGCCGCCAAACAGGCGTAGATGGTCTCAAAGCGGGTGGCCGACGCTGCCTCCGCCTCCTCAGAAAAAAAAAAATTACTCCCCGCTGGACCCATCAGAGAGGTCTGCATTCTGTCACGTTACAGCCAAGGAGGTCTGGGTCCAGATGCAGGTAAGTATTTTATTAACAGAAAATAAACAAAACAAAAGGCCAACACGGCACAAACGTAACAAACTGAAACACTAAATAAACTAAACAGGGAACATGATCTTGAGCCAGGAATTCAGAGTGAACAGACAAAACAGGAGACATAAGACAATGCAGACCTGAAAACGGAATGAAGTGTGAGTGTTCTTATACAGAGTCCAGATTGTGAACAGCTGTGTGTGAATCAGTGGTAATGACAAAACAGACGTGATGAATCAGAGTGCAGTGCAAACAGCGACCTCAGGTGGCTGAGGGAAAACCCACAGCCCCGATCATGACAGAAACTGCTTTGACAGTTTGACAGTTTTGATCAGTTTGGTTACAGCGCCACCTATTGATGAAGAGTGATAAACCATTCATTAACCATTAATTATGAAATTTCCATTAATGCTAATAATTTTTGAATGCATTAGCCTATTTAATGAAACTGGTCTCAAAATATTCCTTGGGTCATGTCAAAAACATACCAATTATGCCAAAGCTGGCCGAACGCCCTGTCCGCTATTTTCAATTATGTTTCAAGCCTGCTTTTTCGACCTCCTCCACAATCGTTCATCGTTTTCACCTAAATCGAGTCAGATCATCTTCAGTCTGTGCTGACTAAAAGTTATGGATTTCATGTTGACAGATGAAACCGTTTTCATATAGCACCACTACAAATTTGAGGCACCAAACTTTGTGTGTTATTATCAACTCATCGACTTGATAGCAGTGCCACCTGTTTGGTCAAAATTGATAACCCATTAAATCATATTACTAGTGGTTGACATAACCCATTCTGAATAAAATAATCCTAAAATGGCTTCAATTATTCATTGCTTTAGTTGCTCTGATGCTTGCTGCCTTGCTTGCCTAGTGCTTGACCCCATAATTGCTGACTGCAGCTATATTGTTATAATATATTTTGTGATTATGAGTGTCTGAGAAGCTGTTTCTACATGGTTAATTTTAGTATGCTGTGCTGTTTTCTTGCTCATTTTTGCTCTATTAGGACTCATCCATTGGAAAGACACATTCATTATGTGATTTTAGGCCAGAAACAAGCTTTATGCATACATATTTTAAAAAAAATAGTTTAAGAAAAATTAATATATGCTCACTCTGAGACTATCTAAGATGTAGATGAGTTTGCTTCTTCATCAAATTTGGAGAAATGTAGCATTTCATCACTTGCTCACCAATGGATCCTCTATCAGTGAATGGGTGCCGTCAGAATGGGAGTCCAAACAGCTGATAAAAGCATCACTCCAGTCCATCATGATGCAGTTAACGTCTTGAGAAGGCAAAAGCTGAGACAAAAGTGTATCTTGGTTATGAAAAAGAAGAAATGACCATTTGAAGTGAATGCACATTTAGTCTTTTCAACATTTAGAATTTCACTGGTAAAGCCCTGTTTAATTATCTAATTAATGGTAAATTCTGATTTTAAAACGTTGCATTTTCTCCTCAAGGTAATCTGTATCTGAGGTGTAAATGGACGTATAAATGGTCAGTTTATTTGGTTGGTTTGAGCCCTTCGTGTGTTTTCAAAGACTAATCAGATTCAGCTTTAAGCTAATGAACGTCTTCAATCGACCAATCGCTGTGAGCAGCTTGTGTTGCCCCGGTTACGGCCCACATCAAAGCATTCCGTTTTGCAAACGCAATAGTTAAAAATGCTCTTTGTAAATCCAGAAAAACTAGCCAGCATCATTCAGCTTTTGAAATCCTAATGAGATGATCTGAGAGATGTCTGTTTGACTTGCATTCATACGCCCTCAAAACAGGGTTAAAGACTCATTTGAGCTGATTCAGAATTCATTAATAGTTTATTAACATAAGGAACAACCACCAAAACATCCTACATCAAGTTATTTGAGGTATTATCCACCTTATTTTTGCCATTAGAGCGTATATATGTAAATTTGTAAATTTGTAAATTTCATGGCTTCCAGTCTAGCTGTACAAAAAAGCTTGCTTTGCTGCTTGATATTGCAAACTAGTGTATTTCATATTATTTTAATGTATAATCCTAATTATGAACACAGTAGTCTAAAGAGTTTTACCGTTTACTGCACATTGTTATTCTTCTCGTTATTTCCCTATAGCAGAAAATGAACCGGAAGTCTCGCTCATATGATTACTTCCGCATTGAAGAATAAATTGTATAGATTAAGAATTAAGAAATGCTTTTGTCTCAATGCATCTTTTTTTCAGAATTTAATCACTGTAATCATTTTTTTACGCATTATTATTATAATAATATCAGCTAAACTCAATATAACCCATACCAGAGAACGTTCTCAGTGCTAAGTAGAAACTGATTACATGTAATCCAAAAATAAAGTACTTGTAATTAGATTATATTACATTTTAAAATGCTCATAATCAGGTTAGTTACACAAATGCTGTAAGTTATTCATGATTTATTTATAGTTTAACCGTGCTGTAATGTAATATTTAATGCATTTTTTTTTATTGATATGATGCACAGTAATCCCATTCAAATCTAAATATCTTCATTGAATGTTTTTGGCATGAAAGAAAAATCAGTCATTTTGACCCATATGATGTAGGTGACTTTGTTTCCTCAGCAAAACACAAACGAAGATTTTTAACGAAAACCGGTGCAGCCTGCCAGCCAAATAATGGCAGTTGATGGGCACCAGACATTTAAAAGTAAAAAAAAAAAAACATGCCCAGACAAATCCAAATTACACCCTGCGACTCGTAATGATACATTGATGTCTTAAGACATAAAACGATCGTTTTTTGCGAGAAACTGAACAGTATTTATATCATTTTTTACCTTTGATAAACAGCCACGTCCATCTGTCATGAGCACAAGCTCATCATCCGGCTTGTTACATGTGTGCGCACTCTGGCGTGGTATACGCAAACGCCGTAAGGAGAAATCGGTGAAAAGTCCCGGATGAGTTTATGCAAACAAACATAATCTTTTAGCTTTAAATCGGTTTGAATCATCAGGATAAGTGCAAGTAATTACCATTTTGAATAGCCGCTATACCCACAATCTCTGTGCACTGTGTAAACAATGAGTGTCATGTACAAGCGACAGATCGCTTCCAGTGTTTGCGTATTCTACGCCAGAGTGCGTATATGTGTAACGAGCCTGATGCTAAACTCGTGCTCATGACAGATGGACGTGGCTGTGTATCAAAGGTAAAAAAATGATATAAATACTGTTCAGTTTTTCGCAAAAAACGATCGTTTCGTGTCTTAGGACATCAGTGTATCATCACGAGCAGCAGGGTTTAATTTGGATTTGTCTGTGCATGTTTTTTTTGTTTTTTTTACTTTTAAAGGTTTGCCATTATATGACTGACAGACTGCACCGGTTTGAGTTAAAAATCTTGGTTTGTGTTCTGCTGAGGAAACAAAGTCACCTACATCTTGGATGCCCTGGGGGTAAGCAGATAAACATCAAATTTTCATTTTTGGGTGAACTATCCCTTTAAGACTGGTTTCATTGGTCCAGGTTCACATATGTGTAATCCAAATTATATTACTAACTGCATTTTCATGTAATTTGTCAGTAAAGGACTATATTTGTAAGTAATCTGAATGTTATTAATAAACATTGTTCCGGAATGTTTGTTTAAAGTTATCAGTGCTTTAAAAATGTTCTCAAAAAGTCCGAAAAAATAAACATTATTAATATAACATGTTTCTAAAATATTTGAGTTGGATGTTCTTTATAAAATGTATTTAAATTATAATATTTATTAGTTTTATATGGCTCAGAGAACATTCAAAAGTGGTATGTATGCCAAATGAAATGTTGCCTTAATGTTGCAAATGTTTACATTGAACATTTTTTAAACATTTTTCAAAATTATTTTTTAAAGATGTTTTGAACATTCAGAGAACATCCAGAAATAGCATTTTCATAACTTAGAAAAACATTAGCAGGAAGTCATTTTTAGAATTGCAACTCAAAACAAAACAAACATTTTAAATAATGCAGCATGACGTCATTATTTTTAATGTCTACACCATTTAATTCGATTATAATCTTATCCTCAGGAACATTGCAGATACAGTGTTACAACTGATGTAATCAGGCTTCATTCATCTGTGTGAAAGATCATTGGGCCAGCGACACTGCAATCATCCTGATGATGTCATCAGCTACAGAGCAAAGGTCAGAGATCTGATTGGCCGAGGAAGAAATATGATCTCCTCACATCTTGATATCTTTACATGAATCGTTAATTTAGTTTCACTGTGTTGCAATGCTATAAATATCTCTCCCTGTTGAACCCGTGCCCCGGCGTCCCCTTTGGAGCCCGACGTGAGGAATAATAAACAGCGCATTTCACAAGAATTTCACAAGAGATATGAGAGTTCATGACAGGCAAGAGCACACGTATGACAGAAAAGTGTTTGGAAACACAACACAACAGATTTACTACAACAGATACAAAATATAGCTGCAAGCAGCAATTATGTGGCCAAGCACTAGGCAAGCAAGCATCAGAGCAACTGAAGCAATGAGTAATTGAAGTCATTTTAAGATGATTTTAGTCAAAACGGGCAAAAAATCATAAAAACAACCACTAGTAATATGATTAAATGGGTTATCACTTTTGACCAATAGGAGGCGCTGTTATAAAATCGATGTGGTGTGTTTAGTGTGAGGTGGCAATGACACACACAAAGTTTGGTGTCAATATGTCAAAGCTTTGCAGAGATAAAGCCTCAGAGTCATTTTGGCATCATGGCTCAAATTTGTTGCAGTGCTATACAAAAATGGTTTCGTCTATCAACACAAATCCATAACTTTGTGTCAGCACAGTCTGAAGATGATGTAACTCGGTTTTGCTGAAAATCGGACAAACGGTCTAGGATTAGTTCGAACATCAGACATAAATCAAAATGGCGGACAGGAAGCTCAGCCAACTATGGTATAATTGGTATCTATGTTGTCGGCATGACCCAAGGAATATTTTGAGACCAATAGGTCATTACAATAGGTTAATGCAATCAAAAGTTATTCGAATTTTTGGAAATTTCATGATTAATAGTTAATGGTTTATTATCACTTTTACCAAATTGACGTGGTGTGGTCCGTGTGGGGTGACAATGGCACATACAAAATTAACGAAATCCATAACTTTTTGCCAGCATGGTCTAAAGATGATACGAATGAAATTTGGTGAAAATCGGACCAACGTTCTAGAAGGAGTTAGAAAAAGTAGGTTTTCAACATTAATCAAAATAATGGACAGGAAGTTCCAATTACATCATTAGTAGTATCGATGTTCTCGGCATGACCCAAGGAATTTATAAAGACCATTCATTACAATAGGCTAATATAAATAAAATATATTTGCATTTGTCTCCATACTTTTTGAATAGTGTCAGGGCAAGGTTCCGAAGAAACATATAGAGTTTCGTAATAATATGTCAATGTGTTTGTAAAATATACCATTTTGCAACAAAATTCAAATTGGCCACTGCCCAAAATGGCTGGCATGGAAAAACTGGGTATGCTCAGCCGAATCTAAAGAGCTCAGTTTTTTTTTTTTTTTTTTATTGTAATTTTGTAATTTTTTGGCCAAACCCTTGAGAAGTTATAAGCAAAATAGCCATTTTTCATATCTTCTGACCACTAGGAGGTGCTGCACAGAAACCGCCAAACCGTTGTCGAGATATACCTCATATCCATTTTTCTTGCTTTTCGTCAAATTCGTTGGTGCGTTATTCGAAAGTGGTTTGACTAATCAACTTGAACTCTGTAACTTTTTACCAGCATGGTCTAAAGATGATCTAAGCCAATTTTGGTGCAAATTAGACAAACCGTCTAGGACGAGATCGAAAAGTAGGTTTTTCAAACTATTAAAAATAGCAAAAAAAAAACTAAACCTTACGATTTTGAAATATTGGTGTCCATTTGATTCAGCATGAGCCAAGGATTCAGAGGAAACAATAATTTTTCATCTGAACCTTATAAACCTTATGATTCAAAAGTTATTAGCATAAACATGAGTGAAAGTTTGGACAAGTGGTGGCGCTAGAGAGTTTGCATTAGAGACTCTAAACTTGCTATAGTTAATGTTGAGACTGTTCTCTATCAATGTGCCAAATTTCATAACTTTCTCGCAAGCGATTCTATGGGCTGCCATAGACTCAAGAGCGGAAGAAGAAATGGAAATGGAAGAAGAAGAATAGGAACACCAACGGATACCCTAATGATAATAAAGAAACATTTGGGTCAATCTGCCATGAACACGTTTAGGTCATATTCCAGCATTTGACAAAGAAACATCATATATATAATCTGAGAAAAAAAGTTTTTATGACTATTTCAATCCTGTATTTCACCCTGGATTAGTTTTTTGTGAGATTCACCCAATCAGGCAGTGTATTAATAATGTAAACTAGTTTAAAAATGATTTTAGTGAATGAAATACATTCCTCGCAGCAAGAAACTACTAAACACACACACAGACAGGCATGATCAGGACACACCCTGAGTGTTGACGGCCTTCAAACATCTCTGAGAGTGATGTAAACTAGTCCAGAGTCCATATTTATTGAGATTTCACCAACTGACCAGAGATAAAAAACCTGGACGAGATCAGAAGTTTGAAGTGTTTTACACATTACACTTTCACAAAGCTGCAAAACACCATGTAATAAAGCATAAAAAACCACAAATGATTGACATATTGCTCAAAACCAATAACCGATAATTATTTTATTATGGTCGATAATAATATTTTAAATCCACACTTTTTTGTACACACGGTGTCATGCTTATAATAAAATAAATAAAATCAGGCATCTGTCTGATATCATTCTAATCACACTGATACTGACAATAAAAAATGTGTGACTGTTATAACCTAGCATAAAAAAAATGAATTTACTGATAAATTGGAAAAAATAATCCCAAATACTTCTGCATCTGCTTATAATATCCCAGCTAAAAGGGAATGTTGGTATGCTCAATATGTATGATAAAAGATCTTCTAGTAACATTAATAGAATATGGATACATCAAAATGATACATTGTAGTTTGTCTGATGTTTTTTAAACGTTACAGTTTGTTTCAGAATGGTAACAAACGTAACATTTCATTAATGTTACAAAATGATAAAATGGAATGCTCCATTACTGTAACATTTTAACTGGATGTTTTGAACTTAATGCAGAATGTATTTTTCTTAGCTGGGATCAGACTGAAAGGCTCTGTGAAAATTTCAAACCCACTAATATTGGCAAATACAGATGTAGTCACTGATATATTGATGCTTTTACAAATAATGTATCTATGGCAGTTTTAGGTGACAGCAGAGTCTCTCTTCTGAAACGCTCTGTAAAAAAGATGCATGTTCTTGTATGTGAATAGTGATTGTTTTAATTCTTCTTCTTGCCATTGCTGGTCTGTTCCTGAGGAACGTTCTTCATGAAGAAGGTCTGATCCATGTAGCAGCGAACGGCGAGGAGGACTGGCACGGCGGCGTACAGCAGGTTCAGCGTCACAATCTGTTTCCACTCGTCTCTAGGGATGCGGTAGGTGAACGGCGTGCGGGAGTGAACAGATGCGCCCAGGTAAGTCCATTGCATCTGTGCAAAAATCACATGGTTAATATATTTGAATATATTTTAATATTTAATATTTTTTTGGCGACCAGCACTTATCTGAATTGTAAACAGATCATTTTTGTCCCAGTGAGACAGCAAAAAACTGATTACGATTCCAGTTTGAAAAGTGTTATATAGTAACAATTCCAATTTTTAGATCAAAGGTTAATTGTGAAGAGATTTTTTCCTACCAAAACTGTATAAATTGATATTGGACTGTCATATCAGTTATCTGGCATAAAAAAAATAGTTCTTAATCACTGTATCTGAAAAAATATTAATCGTAATTTCTTCATTTAATGTTTTTATTCTGATCTATGACCAGTTTTCAAACTAAAACCAAAACTACAATGATTATTTGTCTAATAAAACTATACAATTATACATAATTATATAATTAAATTATTGTAAATTCAAAAAAAACGTTTTGAATAATTCAAAACGAAATTCTCATATCTTCTCAGTGTTATTATAGGATTATATATATATTATTATAGTATTTATTAATATTTTAAATTAATTTTTATTGTTAAATATTGTGTAATATATTATCATAATATATAAATATTTTGTAAAACAAGTTTTGCATTTTTTTATTTTGAGATTTAGATTGTTTTTGTTTTTGTTTTGTGATTTCATTATTTTTTTTAATATTTCTATTTCTATTTGAAATTTTGAATTTTTTAAAAGCATTTTTGTTTTATGATTTTGTGATTTTATAATTTTTTAATATTTCTATTTTGAAATTAAAAATTTTTCTAAAAAAAGTAATTTTGTTTTATAATTTTGTAATTTTATTTTTTCTATTTTTATTTGAAATTTAGATTTTTTTAAAAAGCTGTTTTGTTTCATGATTTTGTGATTGTATTATTTTTTATATTTATATTTATATTTGAAATTTTGAATTTTTTTAAAGCAATTTTGTTTTTTTATGATTTTATTTTATTTTTTTATAATTTCTATTTCTATTTTGAAATTAAAAAATTTTTAAAAAGTAATTTTGTTTTATAATTTTGTAATTTTATTTTTAATTTTTCTATTTTTATTTGAAATTTAGATTTTTTTAAAAAAAAAGCTATTTTGTTTCATGATTTTGTGATTTTATTTTTTTAATATTTCTACTTCTACTTGAAATTAGGAATTTAAAGCCATTTTATTGTGTGCTTTTATTATTATTTTACAAATATTTATATGTTTTGTGTATTATGTTTTGTGACTGTGATTTTGTTATTTTTAATATTTCTATTTCTATTTGAAATTTTGAATTTAAAGCAATTTTGTGATTTTATTTTTATAATATTTCTATTTGGCTTTAATTTATTTTATTTCACTTTTAGTTATTTTAGCACTTCAACTTAAAACTGATTTGATATCATTGAATTGTCAAGACAACATGTTTAGTTTCTTAAGTTTAAGTTTTCATGTAATAAAAAGCTTAAAAACGAATCATTTATTAATTTATATTGATAAAATATTTTAATAAATAATTGCAGAATTTAAAAAATCACAAATTATTTCTAATAATTTCAGTTAACAATAAAAGCATTGATTCCTATATAAGTACCTGAGCTACAGCTCCTGCGAGGACCAATGTCCAGTCCAACATCCATGTGCATCCAGGAGCATAAAGCCCATAAACACACGCCGTCAGAAGCGGCAAAACATAGAAGAGGAACACCAGCATCTACAAGACACAACAATGCTTTCATCTCAGTGATATCAAATAGTAGTGCATCTCAAAGCATAAAAATAGCGTGATAAGTGTGACTCACTGTGAGTTTGGGAAAGCCAACGCTGTCTTTCATATACGGCTCATACTGGAAGATATAGGTGAAACAAAAATCCAGAGAACATTCAAGAACAACCTGTTGAAGAGAAAAGCAGGAAAAGAGTGAGTGATGGAATAAAGAGTTAAATAAACAGACACAAAAATACTTACAAAGCCTCTGAATGCAGTGAAGATGATGCTTCCTATGAGGCCCAGCGTGAGCAGCAGGTCTGTGGGACGATAAAGCAGAGCTTTCTTCTGCTCGACCTCCACCTACAAACCACATCAAAGCCGTTTGTCAACTCAACTAGTACTTCCACATTAGTAGAAACTTCCCTCAACCACAAGTGGTTTGAAAGTGGAACTTGTAATACAAGATCAAATCTTTTTGAGCTTTTATTTTCTGTTCTGATCAGTGGATCTTGAATCAGTACTGTTCTGTCAGTCAACTGGATTTTTACCTTGTCGGCAGGAATGATTGACAGCTCTCTCGGCCTGTTCAAAAGCTTTGCCGCCACCCAAACGGCTAAAACCAGAGAAGGGCCATTTCTCCAGAAAGCAGGAAGGAGGTTTTTTCCATATTTACCTGAAACACAGAATCAAAGACACTGATATACGACTGAGTTTGACCTCACAGATTACAGACATGGGTTAAAGTGGGATGTTAAAATTTACAAAAATTATTTGATGTCCAAAGCACATTAAATGTAAGTAAAGTATCTGCTTTTAAGGTTTCAAATGAGTTTTTGGAGAATAAAATGTCAAAATTTGGTTTAAATAATGTTGCATTGTAATTCACTGTCACAATATTTATGTAAAAGTTCAAACAACATGCTTATTCTGACTTGCACATATGTGACCCTGGACCACAAAACCAGTCATAAGGTTAAATTTTACAAAACTGAGATATATACAGCATATGAAAGCTCAATAAATAAGCTTTCTATTGATGTATGGTTTGTTAGATAGGACAATATTTGGCCGAGATACATCTGTTTGAAAATCTGGAATCTAAGGGTGCAAGAAATCAAAATACTGAGAAAATCACCTTTAAAGTTGTCCAAATTAAGTTCTTAGCAATGAATATTACTAATCAAAAATTACATTTTGATAGGTTTACAGTAGGGATTTTACAAAAAAATCTTCATGGAACATGATCTTTACTTAATTTCCTAATGATTTTTGACATAAAAGAAAAATCAATAATTTTGACCCATACAATGTATTTTTGCTATTGCTACAAATATACCCCAGCGACTTAAGACTGGTTTTGTGGTCCAGGGTCACATATTAAAATATATTAAAGAATAAGGGAGCATATTAAATTTTGTGGTGTTTTAAATTAATAGTGACAAATGGGCTAGGATAGTAGCAAATTTGAAAACTAATTCATATTTGGGGTGAAAGTAATTCACGTTCATTTTTTTCATGCACCGGTCAAGTTTGAGATTTTGGGCTTTTTGGTTTTTCATAAAGTGTTTTTTATAGTAGAAAGAAAACATCTGAAAGACACTGTTAAGTGTTTCTTTTATAGCACTTTATCTAATTGTGTCAATAGATTTCAATTACAATCCATATTTTTAAAGGCTGTTTTCTCAAAATGATTTTTTTTCTCCTACACTGAGCCATAAATCTCCACTTCAGTAGCACTTACACACACCAAACTTTACATTTTTATTCCTGTCTATACACTGAAGGTTTTTACAGAGAGATTTGTTCATATAGAATTTATTTGATTTTTTATACATTTTATTTCCCCCAAAATTGAAAAAAGGATTGTTTTCTTTCTGTTCCACAAAATGAGATACCCAAAACCCCCTCTGTAAAAACATTTGACTCTAATATGTCAAAAAAAAGACTTCATACAGTGTTTAGATTTTTGTACTAGAAATGTATGCAAATTAGTGCATATTTCATTAAACAATGCCTCACTGGGATATTTAAACCTAACGTTTTAGAAAATTTGTGATACAAAAAATGTTTGCAATTATCAATGTAATCAATCAGCTGGGTAAGTAAAGTGATAACTTTTTGTTGTTGTTGTTGTTATTACCCTATTCACCTGTCAAATAGATTTTTGTTGTAAATATGGCTGACAAGATTGTTACACTGAATTACATTCTAGTGGGTGTCTTCTGTAAATTAGGGGAAAATGTATGATATTTATTTTTTGCTTAGAAAAACAAAAACAAAAATGCAATTAAATTGAACAGAAAACTTTTTAATATTTTTTGGGAAAAACAACAATAATGTAAAGCAGTATCACACTTATTGTTTTACATTCAAATGACAATTAACAACAATTTTAACAACAAATGCATACTTTCAGTAGTAAACTTTGTTGAAATTTGGCTTGTGATTTTAGTTTGGAGAAGTTGAGTTTCTTACCTACTACAATGCCTGTGATTAAAACGATCTCACTGGCAATCATGGATCCGGCCCATACGAGAGCAAAACTACGAAACGGCTTCCTGTATGGAGAAAAAGCCAACACCATGACATCTCAAACACTATTGCTTTTAATATAAATGTGTATATATACAAGTTTGTTGCATTATTGAGCAACAGGTCATCTGTAGAAATCACAGACTAATATATTGACTAGGATGGATAATTATCTATTATTTTAAATATTGTGTAAAATAAGTGATAAATATTTTGTAAAAACTAATATTCTATATATAAAGAGAGAAAGAGAAAAGAAAACAACTAATATTTGGAAATTGGTCATTTTAAACAGTGTGTAATATTTTATCATTATATAAACATTGTGACAAATAAATAAGTTTTATTTGTCACAATGTTCAAGACAATGTTCAGAAATCTCTCTAATATGCTGATTTATTATTAGTTTTGGAAGCAGTTTTGGAACCTGTGATACAGAAAAAAAACAGTAATATTGTGAAATATTATTAAAATATAAAATAGATGTTTTGCATGTGATTATATTGTAAAATGTAATTTATTTCTGTGATGCAAAGCTGAATTTTCAGCATCATTACTCCAGTCTTCAGTGTCACATGATCCTTCAGAAATCAATATGCTGATTTATTATCAGTGTTGGAAGTGGTTTTTTGGAACCTGTGATACAGAAAAAAATCTGTAATATTGTGAAATATTATTACAATTCAAAATAGCTGTTTTCTATGTGCATATCTATTAAATTGTAATTTATTTCTGTGATCAAAGCTGAATTTTCAGCATCAATACTCCAGTCTTCAGTGTCACATTCAGTGTCACATGATCCTTCAGAAATCATTATAATATGCTGATTTGAGTTCAAGCAACATTTCTGATTGTTATCAATGTTGGAATATTCAAAATAGAAATCTTTTCTAATAATAAAAGTCTTAACTATCACTTTTTATTAAAATAATACACCCTTAATTAATTAGTAAATTACTGATTTCTTTAAAAGAACAAAATTGAACTTTTGAACATAGTACATCTTGATTAAAAGAACAAAAGTGTTCTATTTTGAATAAATGCTTTATCCTTTTAATCTTGAAAAAAGTATCACATGTTCCAAAACTGATTCAAAATTAAAAAAAAATCAGCATATTAGAACGATTTCTGAGGGATAATGTAACACTGAAGACTGGAGTAATGATGCTGAAAATTCAGGTTTGATCACAGAAATAAATTACAGTTTGACAGATATGCACATTGAAAACAGCTATTTTGAATTGTAATAATATTTCACAATTTTACATTTTTTCTGTATTTTTGATCACATAAATGCAGTCTTTATATGTAACACAATGCAGCCTTTCTGATCCTAAATTTTAATCAGCTTTTGAACATTCATCAGGAGAGTAGAGCATCACTCTTCAACTTCCCAAAAGTATTTGATGTCAACTCATCATATCAATATTTGACATTGATGTATTACTGTGTTTATGTAGTTGTAATGATGATTTTTATTTACCCTGCAGTTATGCGATGGACCATGAAGAGGAGCAGACCGTAGTGAACCACGCCGTCCCAGTAGCTCATCATGATGCCGTGGGCTGTGCTCAGGTACGGCTCTCCCTGTAACACATTGTATGAGAGGATAACTTCAGTGTGTGTTCTTTTGAAATGAGACATTTGATTTGTAATCCAAGAATTATCCCTGTTTTAGTTTAAGTGTGAGTTTGAATTGGCTGCGGAACAGAGGAAATCCATTAATCCGACAAAACATAAGTAATCATCATTATAACTCGGCCCTGCATCATATTTGCTAAATGAAATCCAATTTTTGTTAAAAACTGCTGTGCTGATTCCAAAAAATAGTGTCTGTTTTGCTGGAGCATGTCACACTTTTTCTGAAAATATGATGCATTTAATAGCATTTTTTGCTTTTGACAAGCATATGTTGAATAAGTCAAACACATGATTCCTGTCTGAGCCAGATTACAACTATCTGTTCAATTCTCAGCCCGTTTTCACGTGGCATAATTTTATGCCTAATCCTGATTTCAAAATCAGAATTATAGCCAGAGACACATTAAAGATGATATATAATTTAGAAAAATCTTTATTCTTAATCTCTAAAAAAAACAATTCTATTGATATTTTTGAGCTCAGCATCATCTAATTAAATTAATATCATGCCTGTTTCGCTGTGTAATAAATCTCATTTCACATAATTTTGAGAAATATTACAGAAAATGTATGTTATTATGAAAACATGTTTGTGTAATTCATGATGAAAAATCACATGCATTATTATTTACAGCAATGTTTTTTGTGACTAATTCCATCTTAAAGGGCAATTCTGCATCATGTTGCTGCCTGAATTCATATTTAACCCTGCAAAAAAATTACTTTCTTTACACTCTCTATAAAAAGTATTTTCTTAGTACATTTGTGACGCTGGACCACAAAACCATTCATATTTTTTTTTTATTTAGACTTATACATCATCACTATAAATAAGCTTTCCATGGACGTATGGTTTGTTAGGATAGGACAATATTTGGCTGAGATATCTATTATTAATTTTAAACTAAATTATTCAATTATTTTCAACTATTTGTAAATTTGAAATCTGAGGGTGCCAAAAAACTTAAATATTGAGAAAATCACCTTAAAATTGTCCAAATGAAGTTCTTAGCAATGCATTTTACTAATCCAAAATGAAGTTTTAATATATTTACTGTACATTTACTAAATATCTTCATGGAACATGATCTGATTTTTGGCATAAAAGAAGTATCAATATTTTTGACCTATAATTAAGAAGTTTTGTGGTCCAGGGTCACAATTATCTATTTTGAATACTGCTTTCTGTCATTAAAACTTGAAGCTCTTGACATTTGACTGCTTTTGTTGTTTTTATACGTACATTTAAGCCGACAAATATGTTTTTAATAATGTGAAGGAAAAAAAATGTGGAAAATGTTAGAGACCATGTATGTTATTATGTCAACATGTTTATGTGTAATTCATGTGTAATTCATTATTTAAAGCAATCATATTTTTTGTTACAAATTCCATCTTAAATTGCAATTCTGCATCATCTTTGCTTAGTATTTTTGTCTTGTTTTCCAATACAAATAGCTAAACATTCCTAAATCAAGATACAATTATTTAAGAAGTAAAATGACTTGCAATATTTGGCCTTGTTTACTCAAAACAAAAATAGGGTAAGAAAAATAAACTTAATCCAAAGGGTAACACTTTATTTTAATGACCAATTCTCACTATTAACTAGTTGGCTGTTTATTAGTACCTATGAAGCACATATTAATAACTTATTCTGCATGACAATAATTTAGATCATTAATCCACCCCATGCATAAACTTAAAAACTACCTCACTAACTATTAATAAACAGCAAAGTAGTTTATTGAGGCAAAGTCAGAATTAGTAGTTAGTTAATCATGAGAATTGGTCTCTACACTGTAAAAAACAAAACAAAAAAACACAATTTGTTGAGTTAACTTAAAATAATTCGTTACCCTGCTGCCTTAATTTGTTTTTAAGTTGAATCAACTCAAATATCTAAGTTGTCACTTAGTACAACTTTTTATTTCAAGTTGATTAAACTTTTTTGAATGGAATGAACTTAAAATGTTAAGGCAGCCAGGTAACAAACTATTTTAAGTTGACTCAACAAGTGTGAACTAAAGTATGACAGTATTATTTTCCTGATTTTTGTTTTAACCCTTGTGCGACCTTATGGACATTTTTGACCATTTCAGTTTTGTTTTTTGTTATAAGTGTGCCTGTGTTAATGCCAACTGCATAAATTTTGGCTTAGGTGTTGATTTTTATTGAAATGTTAATATTTCACCCTCATTTCCCTCAAAAAAAATCAATTTTACCCTCTGAACAAAATCTACTCACACTCAGGACCTTAAGGACAAAACTGTCCACATTGGAACCCATGAAAATTGCAATTTTTTAACCCAGGACCATTTGACTATAAAATGATGCAATATTTGCTAATAGGCATTCATTCTATAGGCAAGGCTTCAGATTTCACATTTTTACCATTTTTTTGCTAGATTGTGGCTTTTTTTTTTTTTTTTAAATTTGGCGTATACTTTTTTTTTTTTAAATCTAACACTACATAAAAATATAAATGCCTCAAAATTAATGTTGTTGTTCCTCACTGACACACCCAAGAATCTAATAAGCAAATAAAAAAAATCTGCTTCACATTTAGCATATGGAAACTACTACTATTTTTCTTTTCTTTTTTTCATAAAAAACACTTATATGCAAACAAACCAGCATTTAAAGGGTTACAATTCTGAAAAAATTAATGAATGTTTGGAATCTATGGATAGAACAGATGCTGGTAAAAAAAAAATCAACATCAGTGAAAGTGGAAAAAAAAAATGAATAAATCATATTTTTATGACAGTTTTTGCACCTATGTATAACTTTTTGTTTTGAATGCGCAAGGGTTAATCATGAAGCCACTTCATTTTGCTACATTTTTTAGGAAGCAAGATTTATCTTGTGTCATTTTGCCTTTTAAGTATTTTGAAGTAAGAATATTTAGATGTTAGCAGTGGAAAGCAAGACAGAAATGCTGAGAAAGAAAATAATATTTTGCACTTCAGAACTGAGCATGTATGTGTGTGTGAGATCTAACCTTGCTTATATAAAAGTCCATAAAGCCCTTGATAAATCCATCGTGCTGCAGAGCATTGGTGATGCTGACAACAGAGGTGAAGGAAAACACGGCAAACACTGAAACACACAGAGATTGGAAACATCAGCACATCTCTCACCCCACTCTCTCTCTCTCTCTCTCTCTCTCTTCATCAAACCCAAACAGCACCTCTCTCCTCTCCATCTCTTATTCTCTGTCTGGCTTTCACTTTCTTTTCCTCGCCAGCTATTGATTTCTCTCCCAAACAGCGAGTTAATGATGGCTCACGGTTGTCCAGGTGAAGGTGGATTTCGATCATGCGGTCCTCAGACCAGAGTTTCCTCATTCCCAAGTGGAAAAGTCGCCTTGCTTTTGGATTCAAGCATGCATTAGCGCTGGCAGCCGGACAGATAGAGGCCGGAGAAACTTTAGAGGAGCTGAGATCACACATGGATTGATCACAGGGCTGATTTAGTGGCTGTCCAACGACTCAAGAGATGTCAATAACAGCGACACGGCCAACATAAAAATGTATTGCCTTTGGAGTCCAGTTAGTCCACTTTGTCTCCAAATTGTCTTCTAATGAGCTTGAGTAATATTTGATTGGCACACTTTGGTATATCTTGACAGATCTGAGCACTGAAATCTCTTCTGAAACTCTTGATTTTCTCAAAAGAATTATGAGCAGAATTAAATGTCAGTTTGCTATACATTCAGTTCTGTTGATGCAGTGTTTGTACACTGAAAAAAGTCAATTTTCACAAACAATTACAAAAAAATATATTCAAAGCTGAAAATCAGTTAAATGAAATTCCAGGACTTTTCAAGCAGTGCTTTTTTTATTTTTTAAGGACTTCAGTCAGAGATCTCATTTACAGTGCCTTGCAAAAGTATTCATACTCCTTTTTTTTTTGGTACGTTTGGTAGCTATGTTGCAGCCTTATGTTAAACTGCTTTAAATTACTTTTTTTCCCACATCAGTCTACATCTCATACACCATAATGACAAACAGGGTTGTAACAACTTTCTAATTAATTAGAAATAAAAAAACTGAAAAGATCCCGTTGCATAAGTATTCATACCCTTTTCTGAGACACTCGAAATTTAGCTCAGGCGCATTCATATTGCTTCTAGATGTTCCTACACTTGGAGTGGAGTTAAACTGTGGCAAATTCATTTGAATGAGTCTGATTTAGAAAGGCACACACCTCTCAGAAAAGGTCTAACAGCTGAAAATGCATATCAGAGCAAAAACCTGAGGTCAAGATAACTGCCTGTAGAGCTCAGTGACAGACTTGTGTTAAGGCGATGATCTAGAGAAGAGTTCAGAAACAAATCTGCTGCATTGAAGGTTGACAGAAACGTTATCCATAATGGAAGACGATTGGAACAACTAGGACTCTAGAAAATGTCTGCCAGCCCCCATCCAAGCTGACAGAGATGGAGAGGTGAAAAGGTGAGGCAAAGAATGGCAGATAATTGCCAAATGCAGATGTGCAAAGATGGTCACATCAGACCCAAAAAGACTTGAGGCTGTAAAGGTGCTTCAACTATGTACTGAGTTAAGGGTATGAATACTTATGCAATGTACTTATCTCAGTGTTTTATTTTTAATAAATTTGTAAAATTTGCAAATCTGGTTTTTGCTTTGTCATTATTATGGTGTATGGAGTGTAAATTGATGTGGGGAAAACCAATTTAAAGCAGTTTAACATAATGCTGCAACAAAACAAAATGTGAAAAAAAATGAAGGGGTATAAATCCTTTTGCAAGGCACTGTATTAAACAATGTCTTCTCTTTCAAATTCTAAAAAAGATAAATAAATAAAAATATAGTAAAATAAAGTGCAGCACATGCAAAGTACAAATGATGAATTTTCACTCAGTTGCAAGTAAATTTTACAAACAATTACAAAGAAATATATTTAAAGCTGAAAAACACAAAAAATCAGGGTTCATGCAGTTACTGTAAAATTAAACTCCAGGACTTTTCAAGCTCAACTTCAGTCAATGATTTCATTTATTAAGCAATGTTTTGTCTATCAAATATTAAAAGAATAGATAAATAGATAAATAAAAATATACTAAAACAAAACAGCAAAAATGAAGCACATGCAAAGTAAAGGATGTCAACTTTAAGAACAAAAAGAGAAAGAGGAATAAAGTGAGATGTAATTATATGAATGTAAAACCATGGTTAATTTTCTTAAGGAATTTATTTGTGTATACTTTCTTTCTTTTGTTTTGTTTTTATAACTGTACTGCCCTAGTGGCTTGATGTTTTGTACTGTTTCATAAAAAAAGAAAAAGAAAAAAAAATATTTGTGAAACTGCTTTGAAATCCCAAACTGAATCAATTGATACGCAATACGCGTTTCAGAGTCCCAATCTGAATAATGATTTGCAGACATCATTTCAGATCATGACTCGAAACGTCGATCACGAATCATTCAATTTAAATCAAATGATTCGGGATACGCGGTCCGAAGTCCCGATCTGAATCAAATGATTCGAGAACTCGACGAAGTTCCGATCTGAATCAATTGATTCCTGATCTGCGTTTCAAAGTCCCGATCTGAATAATGATTCGCAAAACATTATTTCATATCAGGACTGGAAACATGGATCGCAAATCATTAAATTTAAATCAAATGATTCGGGATACGCGGTCCGAAGTCCCGATCTGAATCAAATGATTCGAGAACTCGACGAAGTTCTGATCTGAATCAAATGATTCGCGATCTGCGTTTCAAAGTCCCGATCTGAATAATGATTCGCAAAACATTATTTCATATCAGGACTGGAAACATGGATCGCAAATCATTAAATTTAAATCAAATGATTCGGGATACGCGGTCCGAAGTCCCGATCTGAATCAAATGATTCGAGAACTCGACGAAGTTCCGATCTGAATCAATTGATTCCCGATCTGCGTTTCAAAGTCCCGATCTGAATAATGATTCGCAAAACATTATTTCATATCAGGACTGGAAACATGGATCGCAAATCATTAAATTTAAATCAAATGATTCGGGATACGCGGTCCGAAGTCCCGATCTGAATCAAATGATTCGAGAACTCGACGAAGTTCCGATCTGAATCAAATGATTCGCGATCTGCGTTTCAAAGTCCCGATCTGAATAATGATTCGCAAAACATTATTTCATATCAGGACTGGAAACATGGATCGCAAATCATTAAATTTAAATCAAATGATTCGGGATACGCGGTCCGAAGTCCCGATCTGAATCAAATGATTCGAGAACTCGACGAAGTTCTGATCTGAATCAAATGATTCGCGATCTGCGTTTCAAAGTCCCGATCTGAATAATGATTCGCAAAACATTATTTCATATCAGGACTGGAAACATGGATCGCAAATCATTAAATTTAAATCAAATGATTCGGGATACGCGGTCCGAAGTCCCGATCTGAATCAAATGATTCGAGAACTCGACGAAGTTCCGATCTGAATCAATTGATTCCCGATCTGCGTTTCAAAGTCCCGATCTGAATAATGATTCGCAAAACATTATTTCATATCAGGACTGGAAACATGGATCGCAAATCATTAAATTTAAATCAAATGATTCGGGATACGCGGTCCGAAGTCCCGATCTGAATCAAATGATTCGAGAACTCGACGAAGTTCCGATCTGAATCAAATGATTCGCGATCTGAGTTTCAAAGTCCCAGTCTGAATAATGATTCGCAAAACATTATTTCATATCAGGACTTGAAACATGGATCGCAAATCATTAAATTTAAATCAAATGATTCGGGATACGCGGTCCGAAGTCCCGATCTGAATCAAATGATTCGCGATCTGAGTTTCAAAGTCCCAGTCTGAATAATGATTCGCTAAACATTATTTCAAATTAGGACTCTAAACGTGGATTGCGAATCATTCAATTCGCGAAATGATTCACAAGCCCCGTCCGAAGCCTTGATCTGAATCAAATGATTTGCAATCTGCGTTTCAAAGTCCCATCTGAATAATCAATTGATTCACGTTCTGCGTTTCAAAGTCCCGATCTGAATAATGATGCGCAAAACATTATTTCAGATCATGACTCAAAACGTGGATCACGAATCATTAAATTTAAATCAAATGATTCGGGATACGCGGTCCGAAGTCCCGATCTGAATCAAATGATTCGAGAACTCGACGAAGTTCCGATCTGAATCAAATGATTCGCGATCTGCGTTTCAAAGTCCCGATCTGAATAATGATTCGCAAAACATTATTTCATATCAGGACTGGAAACATGGATCGCAAATCATTAAATTTAAATCAAATGATTCGGGATACGCGGTCCGAAGTCCCGATCTGAATCAAATGATTCGAGAACTCGACGAAGTCCCGATCTGAATCAGATGATTCGCAATCTGAGTTTCAAAGTCCCGATCTGAATAATGATTCACAAAACGTCATTTCAGATCAGGACTCGAAACGTGGATTGCGAATCATTCAATTCGCGAAATGATTCACAAACCCCGTCCGAAGCCTCGATCTGAATCAAATGATTCGCAATCTGAGTTTCAACCATCACTACGAGCTTTTTAAAATCGTTACAAGCAATATCAAAATTCGAAAATGAATAGCTCTTTTAATTTGATCTCTTTTTTTTTTTGCTAGTGAATCGCTTGAAATGAATGATCAAAGTCACAAGTTTGAATCAACCGGAAATGACTCGCTCAGTTGATTCGGTTTGTCTGTTTCTATTTTCGCATCTTCAGCCATGTTTACGAGACACTGTCAGTTCTACCAACTGGCTTATCTCGCTGGTTTTATGACATTAACTGAAATGAATAAAAAATTTGAATAATTCAAGCACTTTTCAAGTACCTCTGCAGGAATATTGCTATTTTCAAGGGGTTTCCAGGCCTTCAATTTCTAAAAGTCAAATTCAAGTACTTCAAGCACTTTAAGCACCATGTATGAACCCCCGGAAAAACTCCAGTAATTTTTATTTACACATTTTACAATCATTTTCACAGTGTTTACCCTTTTATTTCAGTCTGTCTGGAAAACATAATGTTGGGGTATTTTGTATTTGTCACTATTGGTCTTACCGTAGAAAAGAGGGTCTGTGGATTTTTTACTCTTGACACTGAGGTTTGCCAGGAGAAGTATTGTTGTAAGAACCGTAATACCTATTGCCAGAATAACCTGTGGACTGAATGAGAAAACACGTCATTTCATTCATAATGCAGAGTGAGTCTATAGTCCAGGTGTGGAAATGAGATTATCAGAGAAAACGTATCCGGGTAATATTTCACCCCAAAAAGAAATGAAAAATAAGAAGTTATAATTTACATATGTAACTATAAATCACTCAAAGTAGATTTTCTTTAAATTTGGATGAGTGTAATGCAGTCAATTTTTAAAAAGCTGCAACACATTTGAAATAAAATCAGCATAAATTAAAAGTAGTACTTTGCTATAATAAATATTAATATATTCAATAAATATAATATATTTAATATTTAAATACAAAAATGTGTATGATGTACTGTATAAATAATTTACAACATAAATAATATATTTTTTCCGCATTAATGAAGAATAAGGCTGTAGTTCTAACTTGGAAATGAGATTATCAGAGGCTTGTTTTTATCTTACATGATCAATGACAAACTGAGTCTCACAAAAACTTATCCAGGTCATATTTCACCACCAAAACCAGAAAAGAAAATCTTTTTTAGGACTTTGAAACAGTTGTTTTTACTGCATTGCACTGAAATGCTGCAGTACATTTCTTAAATTAAATCGGTACAAAATATTTAATATAATACATAAAAAGTTATTTAATAAATAAAATATATTTTATATGTAAATATGTTTGTGTAATCATAATCAATGTTAAACTAAATCTTATTCTGAAACAACTGAAAAAGTTATGATTTAATGTAATTTTCATTATTGTCAAAGTTGATTTCCATTACATTCATAACTGTTATACAGTCAGTTGTATTATATTATACTAAAATGTTGCAATGCATTTTTTAATGTAAAATAATCAATATAAATAAAACCTAGAATATTTACTATAATAATATATTTAGTATATTTTTAAATAAATATATTCAGTGTTTAAATATGACGTATTTGTAGAATGTATATAATAAATATTATATTTATTGTATTAATATAAGATATATCTTTTTCTGCATTAATGAAGAATAACGTTGTAGTCCAACTATATAAATTAGATTATTAGAGCAACATTTCTTTTAAAAACAAGAAAATGAAGCCTATTTTAGGACCATATGCTATTCTCATTATTGTCAAGGTTGATTTCCATTTAATTCTTATGACTGTAATACAGTAAATTTTATTGAATTACAGTAAAAATCCTGCAATAATTTCAAAAATAAAATTAGCAGAATTTAAAAGCATTTTAATATAATAAAAATGACTATATTTAGATATAAAATATTTGCATGATGTACAAACAATTTGCAATTTAAATAATAGATTTTTCTTCATTATGTTAATGGGAATGTTAAGAGTGGAACTGTATTGAATTTTAATGATATCTTGATATGGGATTGACCAATGATATCTATGAAGCAATGTCAGTTCATTGATCAGATCACCTCAGAATGACTTGATAAAATAAAGTAGAGGTTGATTGCCCTCTTTTGGCCAAATCATGTCATTAAAACCTCATAAAAAGTTTTTAAAGTCACACTTTTAAACATAAAATAAATTTGTAAAACATTATCGATTTGCATAGTTTGTCAATGCAATGTTCTGTTTCATGCATTATTGTAAAAAATACTATTAAATAAAATTCAAACTTACTCTTGTAAGAAGGACACATGGTTGATTGTGTAGAGAATAAAAGGTGCTGTCAGAGACAATATGAAAACACTGATCTCTGGAGGAAAATCCATTTGAGTGAAACCAAGAATCCACAAATATGAAATCAGCTGAGCTCTGTTTAACTACTCCACCAAAAAGCAATGTATAAAAAAATAATAAATAGCTCTTAAATAGCTGTTAAAATAAATATCTAAAAACTGCAATAACGCATCCTGTGTCTTGATTTCCCTGAGCTTGAAGTGAGAAGTTGCTGTGTGTCGCTGTGTGTCGTGTCATTCACTCAGCACTGATGATGATGGAATCAACATGAAATCAGGGCAAACCTTTCAAAGTCCATGGACTCTGAACTATTACCGCCCATTAGTTTAAAGAAAGAGTCCCATCAATAAACCTCCGTATGGAGGCGCAACCATGATCAAACACATTTCTGACTTTACAGACATTTACCCTACTAACAAAATCACTAAAATAGTTACTACAGTTTTTTGTTGCAGTAAATATATTATAAAGTGATATTAGCCACAACTTTTATAAAAATAATAAATAATGCAAAAATAAAATAATGTGTAAACTAAAATAAAATAGAATAAAATGATTGCATGAATTAAAAACAAACAAATGAATTAATTAATAAAATAAAATATATACATAAACATAATCCTGACAACTGTTTAAGGTTCTGTATTAATTATTGTGATATTATAGTCCACTTTTCCACAAATAGTAAGTATCATATTATTATTTTAATAATTATTTAAAAAAAAATTAAATTTAAATTTAAAATTATATTATTATATTAATTAATTTATAATATATATATATATATATATATATATATATATAT
>NC_133370.1:3440619-3516013 GCF_049309525.1 Garra rufa
ACCAAACGACTTATTATTATTTTTTCCTCTTCTTTTTCTCTTTTTTCCTCTTTTTCCCCTTTCTTTATAGTTTTATTTTCAAACAAAATGTGAAACAAAACATATTTAAACATATTTATCATTTTCTTTTTGAATGCACAAAATGCACCTAGCGTAAAATATCTGCAAGCGTTCCGTTCCCGATCCGCGGTGACGTCAGCGGAAGAGTCCTCCTTCTTTTAGATCAAGATGGCGACGTTGACCAGGAAGTAGGTAAACAACCGTACAGGGGTAGAAAAATATGGATTAACCCCTCCAATTTGCCTTTACCGATCAAGAAAAACCCAGATTGAGTGGTCGTTAGTGCTCGTGGAAGGGGTTCGCGGACAGGGGGGTTTAATTAACGCGCGGTGAGTGAGTTTTCTGTCAGGTTAGCATGTTAGCACGAATCAAACAATAGCGCTCCATTGAGTCAAGCAGAAAAACACGCAGACAGTTGATCAATTCGTTAATAAATCAATTACGTTAGTCTTTAATAATCAATACGAGTTGGTGATCATATCAAAACGACGTGCTCGAGGGCTCAGTACTGTTTGGTTAATGGTTTTCAGGTTGACAAACGCTCAGACAGGTCATTTTATCATAATCTGGTAAACAGTTAAAGGTTTTTTAGTGTGATATTATCTTTTAGGAAGGGTGAGGTTGTATTATAGAGGTCAGAATAAAACTGACACACACTTAAAGTGTAATTCCCTTCAAACTTTCACACAGACAAGGCCTGTATCACATATTTAATATATTATATGTTAACCCATTAGTTTTGTCTGTTTGTCCTATCTCTGTCTCGCATTCTATTTGTTTATCCATCTGTTAGCTTTCTATCGGAAATAGCGCTTTATTTCATATTTATACCAGTCATATGTTTGTTTTTAAAGAAGTCTCTTCTGCTCACCAAGCCTGCATTTATTTGATTCAGAGTATAGCAAAAGTGCTAAAATTGTTATATATTGTTACTATTTAAAATAACAGTGTTCTATTTGAATATATTTTAAAATGTAATGCATTTCTTTGATTTCAAAGCTGAATTTTTAGCAGTCTTCAGTGTCACATGATCCTTCAGAAATCATTCTAATGTGCTGTTTTGCTGCTCAGGAAACATTCTTTATTGTTATAATGTTGAAAACAGCGAAGGAGATTTTTTTCAGGTTTCTTTGAAGAATAGAAATCTTTTAGTAACTTGATAAATGTATTTTGATCATCACTTTTGATTAGTTAAATCAAAATCCTTTCTAAATAAAAGTATTAGTTTCTATAATTTCTATATATTTAGCAACCCCAAGCTTTTGAATAGTATAGTGTATAATGTTACAAAAGCTTTTTATTTCAGATAAATGCTGATCTTTGAATCTTTCTATTCATCAAAAAATCCTGACAAAATGTGCTTCGCTGTATTAAATATTGATAATAATAATAGTTAATGTTTCTTGAGCAGCAAATTATATTAGAATGATTTCTGAAGGATCATGTGACACCAAAAGACTGGAGTAATGATGCTAAAAATTCAGCTTTGATCACATGAATAAATTACATTTTAAAATATATTCAAATAGAAAGCAGTTATTTGAAATAGTAAAAATATTTCATATTTTTACTGTTTTTGCTGTGTTTGGATGAAATAAATTCAGGCTTTGGTGAGCAGAAGAGACTTTTTGGTAGTATATAATAAATGTCAACAAAAGAGTATTTTTTGCATACAGATCATCTGGTAAGGTAACATAATTTATAATAATAAAAAAAGCAGAATAGAACAAATTATTTTAAAACAAATGCATACATTTATTTGTATCTTGTACGTTTTATTTTGCTAGTAATCAGCCAGTTTAGTTACAGGTCAAACAAACCTGGAAGGTTCAGGTTGTCACTTGTGGATGCCTATAGCATCACCAGCATCATATGGTCATACATTCTGCTTTATCCTCAATGCAAGATGACTTTGCAACAGGACTCATCAATCTGAATTATAAACACTGTAACAAATAGATTATCATGCTGACTGTTATCTCTCTCTCACTCTCTTTTAGAGATGGCTGGAGAATGACAGGGGTTTGACACGTGACCATGTTTCTGCTCGGAGCCTGATGCCCACTCTTGCCAAGTCTGTTGTCATGGACACGGAGGACTTTCTGCACCCTGAGGGCCCTCAGTTGGGGAGCCCAAAGTTCAGCGCTCCCAGTCCTCCTCTCACAAGTTCCATGGAGGTACATACTTACTGCACCCTAAAATGTCTAAACATCTGCACACGTTTTACATTAAGACACATTGTTTGCTGTAAATGTTACGGTTACCCCTATATAAAGAGTCTCAGGCTAAAGATCTGCACATGTTTGAACCTGAATCCTGAACCTGACTCAAATGTTAAGACCAAACCAAAAATTGACTGGTGGAACAAGCCCATAGGGGGGAAAAGCTATACATCTAAAACCTAACCTAAAAAACGCTCTTCATATTTTTATATATTTTGTGTAATTTTACTGTTAAGTTTAATTTCTTGTGAAATTTCATTTAGTTATTTTATTTTAATTAATTCATTCATTTATTTATTTTTCAGTTGTTTGAGATCCACTTAGAAATCACAAATGTTCAGTACAAAATTGGTTAAAATCTATGTATTTTGTATATTTATATGTAATTATATTTTCTATCATTTTTAATGAATTACAAACTTTACAACTTAACAATTCCAAAAATTACAAAATTTGCCATGAAAATGTCACAGTGTAATTTTTTTAATGGTCCTAAATATAGACGTTTCAGTTTTTTATGTATATATTGAATAAATGTTTACAACTAAGCTTAACTAAAAAATCACTGCAAAATGTATTTTAAAAAGCAAAAAAATGTAATGAAAATGTCACTATAGGCTTTTCTAGTTTTGTATATTTTGAGTTATTTTACTGTTAAGTATAATTTTTTGTAAAATTTATTTTATTTTTCAGTTTTTGGGAGATAACCCAGGAATTACGAATTGAAGTTGGTTAAAAATTGAAGTACTTTTATAGATATGTAATTATATTTTATATACTTTTTTTTCTAGAATCATGAACTTGAACCCAAATTTTGGAGAGAATTTGTCATGAAAATATCATGGAGCAAAATGTTTTTAAAGGTCCTAAATATAGACGCTTCTGTTCTTCTATACATATATTTTTAAATGAATGTTAACAGTTAAGCTTAATTGTAAAATCACTGCAAAAGTAGTCAAAAATAAATACATTTCTTTTTCAGGAATTACAAACTTGAATCCAAATTTTGGGAATAAAATGTCATGAAAATGTACCAATGCCATAAAATCTGTTTTTTTGTGATCCTAAAAACAAGCAACTTTTTCTATTTTTATATAATTTTACAATTCAATTTCAATGCAAGCTTGAAATTAGACATGAAAATCTCTCCCAAACCTTTCTGAATCCAGGTTTGATAGCATATTGAACTATTGATAGCATATTGAATATACAAACCTACAGGAGTCTATTTGATGCTGCACTAATGTCACTGTCATGATGACAAATTTCCTTAATCTGATTTAATCTGCCGTTTTGAACTACAGTTTTGTCTTCATCATAGCTGTAGCTGGTCTTGAACCTTGTCCAAAATGGGATGGACCTGGAGTGCTTTGGTAGCCAATGGTAATCATCTCTGTAGAACCAGTAGTCTCATGTCACCTGGTTTATGGTGGTTTATTTGGTGGACTGTGTGTGCACGGTTGTGTCTGGTCTCACCCACCATGTCAAGATGAGTCACTAAATCATCAGCACTGCCAGTAAATATTTGGGGTGATGGGTAATATCTCAGCTGAACAGTGTTTCCAAAGGGGCACTTCCTGTGTCAAATGTGCTGTTTGTTTCCTGTTTCCCTAGAGTCAGCTGTATCCGTCTAACTCATGGACGTACCCACAGCAAACTCAATACAACCAGCACTATCCTATGCAATCTGGGAGGTGAGTGGCGCACACTTTTTTTTTCATCTCAACAACCAAAAACAAAAGCTTTGTGAATTGTGTTATATATTAATAATAATGTATTAACAATAAATAGTCAACACAACAGTGTTTGTTTCCTCACTGACTGTTCAATCTGCATACGTCACCAGGTGTTTCACTTCAAGATCCAATTATGACTTTCTGATTAAACATAAGATACAAAAAAATGTAACATGAAAAACCGTGTTCGGTAATCGGCCTTCAGCCCATTGTTTAATTTTATTCGGCTTTTGCCAAGAATTTTCATTTCGGTGCATCCCTAGTAATATGCATTGCTAAGAACTTCATTTGGACAAAGTTAAAGGTGGTTTTCTCAATATTTAGATTATTTTGCGCCCTCAGATTACAGATTTTCAAATATTTCCCAAATATTGTCGTATCCCAACAAAACATACATCAATGGAAAGCTTATTTATTCCAATTATACAGCTTTCAGACCAATTTAAACCTCAATTTAAAAAAAAAATTGACCCTTATGACTGGTTTTGTGGTCCAAAGTCACATATACAGTATGTCGTGAGTTAATGAAATGTGACAATTCTTTAACATGTATCAGTGATCTGATAAAATATTTTAGGGGTGTAACTGTACATAGAAATTATGTTTCAATACATCCCTCAGCTTTGAAGTCACGGTTCAGTACATTTTCAGTATAGTAGGAGGAAAATAAAATGGAACATAAAATAGCTTCTTCTTTTTTTGTTTTTTACTTAAACAGTGTTTTACTGATCAAAATGTGCCTCTGTCTCTAAATAAATTAAATTACAATCAGAATTTTTTTAGAAATAAAATATCTATCTCAGCTAATGCTCCTAACTATATAGGAAGCCCTATTACTTCCATGTTAGTATAATATTAAAGTTTTCTATTACCAGATTCAAACTATTAAGTTCAGCTGACGTTTATTTTAGATATAAGCAAAACAAAAAAAAACATTTCCAGCTTGTATTTCCTGAAGAATTCAACAAAATTTGTAAGATAACACTGTTCTTCTTACCGGAAGTAATCTTTACACAGCTTATTGAAAAAAAATAGACGGGAGGCCTGCTATATAATGTCTAGTTAGGTTTTATTCACACATCAACTGAAACCGCATAGACTAAAAGATCGATATTGGGATTTAAGAATCAAAATCGATTCATTATAATTTAGATATGTGTCCCTGGACCACAAAACCAGTCATAAGGGTCAGTTTTATGAAATTGAGATTTATACATCATCTGAAAGGTGAATAGAGCTTTCAATTGACGTATAGTTTGTTAGGATAGGACAATATTTGGCTGAGATACAACTACTTGAAAATCTGGTATTTGAGGGTGCAAAAAAAATCTAAATATTGAGAAAATTGTCTTTACAGTTGTCCAAATGAAGTTCTTAACAGTGGTGGACAGTAACGAAGTAGTTGTACTTCGTTACTGTACTTAAGTACATTTTTCAAGTACCTGTACTTTACTGGAGTAGTTTTGTTTTGAGCAACTTTTACTTTTACTTCACTACATTCATAAAACATGTCGTTACTCCTTATAATATATCACGTGCTCCGAGATGCAGAAGCGGTGTCTGATTAATGAACAAACTGATTCTTTTCAAGGAACCTGTTGAATCGGTTCGCAAATCGCAACAAACGATTGATTCACGAATTAGACTGATCCAATTGCAGCTCTTCTTGAGTCGACAACTCACTGCTTCAAATGAGCTGTTTAGAGCGAGTCTCCAGTCAACTGAATTCACAAATAAGAACCGGGAGATATTGTGAGCGCGCACACACGACTGATGCTGCGAAAAGTAATTTATAATGTCGATTTTAAGGATTAATTATTGTAACACTCAGTTGTTTGCGAACTAAATCTGCTGTAAAGGGTGATATATTTAAGCCCACTGAATGCTTGAATGCAGACGCATCAACATCGTTGTCTCAATGTTTTAGGTCAAAAAACGAAACAAAAATAACACAGATTGAATAAAATAATTCATGCACGTTAATATTCATCGTTGCTGTAACCTTAACAGTTTTATTAAAATGCTATGCATTTAGTCCTATGTGACGTCTGTTTTTATATTGTTCATTAACGGTATAATTTTTTATATTGTTTGGATCAACTAGCCTAGTAGACAGATATAAATGTTTATTCATAACCATACTGAAAATAAGTAAATATTGTTAGCCGATGCTAACTGTCTAGCTAACAAGCTTGCTGGTGCTAAGTTGAGGTGATTTTCAGATATGAAGTCCAAATATAATCAACCACCTAGACAGATTACATCTGAGGGAAAAAGAAAAGAACATTCAAAAATATGGTAACTAGTAGTTATCAAAGTGGGAAGTGATGCCCTCATTTGGCCAGGGGTGTTTTTACACCACAGACAATGTTTGAGAAAACAGAAACATATTATGACAATATAATTATATTTTCCTCAAAATGTTCTTCCTAACTTCAGGCCTTATTCTCATATAACCTAATGTAACCTAACCTAACCCTGGACCACAAAACCAGTCATAAGGTTAAATTTGACAAAACTGAGATTTATACATTTATACATTTATACATATGAAAGCTCAATAAATAAGCTTTCTATTGATGTATGGTTTGTTAGGATAGGACAATATTTGGCTGAGATACATCTATTTGAAATCAGAAATCTGAGGATGCAAAAAAATCAAAAATACTGAGAAAATCACCTTTAAAGTTGTCCAAATTAGGTTCTTAACAATGCATATTACAAATCAAAAATTACATTTTGATATATTTACAGTAGGAATTTTACAAAAAATATTCATGGATATTTTTTTTTCTTATCAGTTTTCTCTTAGGTACATCACAATGTAAGCTTCACAGTGAACATTATCACTCTTGTTGACGTAGTCCATATCAACAACAAAAATATATCTTGACTCCATATAGGCTGGTGGTTATTTTGGGAAAATCCAAGGCTTTTTGAACTGTAGGATTATAAAAAATATATGCTAATATAAAATTAAATTAAGTAGCCTATATAAATGCAAAATAGTTCAGTACTTTTTTACTTAAGTACACAAAAAAGGTAGTACTTTTGTACTTTCACTCGAGTAAAATTGAAAAAGGAGCACTTTTACTGGAGTAATATTGTATTATACGTATCTGTAGTTTTACTCAAGTACTTGATTTGTGTACTTCATCCACCACTGGTTCTTAATGCATATGTGACCCTGGACCACAAAACCAGTCATAAGTGTAAATTTGTCGAAATTGAGATTCTTACGTCATCTGAAAGCTGAGTACATAAGCTTTCGATTGATATATTGTTTGTTAAAATAGGACAATGTTTGTCTGAGATACAACTATTTGAAAACCTGGAATCTGAGGGTGCAAAAAAATCTAAATATTGAGAAAATCGCCTTAAAAGTTGTCCAAATGAAGTTCTTAGCAATGCATATGACTAATCAAAAATCAAGTTTTTATATATTTATGGTAGAAAATTTACAAAATATCTTCATGGAACGTGATCTTTACTTAATATGCTAATGATTTTTGGCATAAAAGAAAAATCGATAATTTTGACCCATGCAATGTATTTTTGGCTATTGCTACAAATATACCTGTGCTACTTAAGACTGGTTTTGTGGTCCAGGGTCACATATTACTAATCAAAAATTAAGTTTTGATATATTTACGGTTGGAAATTTACAAAATATCTTCATAAAGCATCCTAATAATTTTTGGCATAAAAGAAAAATCTATAATTTTGTCCCATACAATGTATTTTTGGCTATTGGTACTTAACACTTTTGTGGTCCAGGGTAGGGCTGGGCGATTAATCGAAAAATAATCGAAATCGACATTCAGAACCTATAATCGTTAAAATTTTTCCAGGAAGATTATTTCAATTACTTTCCCTTTAAAAAACACTAGCGCTCCGTTCCGTTATTCCGCCGACATGTCGATGGAGAGCTTAAACAGTATTTATACAGTAAAAAGTATTTACAGGATATACAAGGGTAATTTTATTTAGAGGAGATACTGCTTATTTTCTACTTTTAATATGAAAAACATTGAAAATTATTTATTTTGTTTCCAATAGTGCAAGTTATTTATTTTCACTAATTTAAGAAAAATGTGACTTTTCGTTTTAAGCAATGCTTGCTTTAATTTCAGTTGTTCAACACTGATGTTCAATTAATAATCATAGATCGTAGATAGTGTGTTTCCTTCAATTATTTTAAAATCAAGTAATGCACCCTTCATCCAAAAATCTCGCTTGTAATATGTGAACATATTTACTGTACAAAACTTGTCAGTGAACTATGAGGGCAAAAAAATAAATATTATATAAATATAATTAAATATAATTTTATTAATAAATAAAATAATCGTTCATTAATCGTAATCGGGTTAAAATGTTCAATTAATCGAGATTTTGATTCTAAGCCAAATTGCCCAGCCCTAGTCCAGGGTCACATATATGTGAAGAGGTGTACAGTTACACCCCTAAAATATTCCGAATTAATATGTATTCTAGTAGTACTTGAGTATTTTGCTGTCTGTGTGCTTGTTCCTGATCTCTCTCCTATTATTAATCAGGCAGCTCCAGCCGAACCCGTCGTCTGTGAACCTGGACCTGTCTGACATGGACTTTCAAGACCTTGTGCAGAATGGCGATTTCTCCCAGGTAAGATCAGATCCTGGTCCTTTGCTTTTTACTATATTATTGGCTGTGGCTGAACTCACCAGAACCATTGAGAAATTAATTCAGAAATATGCACTGAATGTGTCATTTTCCCTTTTTTGTATTAGTTCCTGGTTTGTGAGAATTTTCTCTGGTAAATCTGACTGAAAATTTTTCCTAAAGAGAAAAACTCTACAGTTCGGAAGAATTTATTTGTTACTTGCAGTCATGTCACATGAGGACAGAAGATCCTCATGTTTTTCGTTTTCGAAATCGTACTCAAAGGAAGGAAAGGAAAGGAAGTGAAGTGAGGCCAAGTATGGTGACCCATACTAGGAATTTGTGCTCTGCATTTAACCCATCCAAGTGCACACACACAGTAGTGAACACACACACACCGTGAACACACACCCGGAGCAGTGAGGATCTTGTAATGTATTGATTTTATTGTGGCTGTAAATGCAAAGGAAAGTGGGATGGTGTGCAAAAGCAGAGAATGTTGCAGGCCAGACTCGAACCTGCATTCATGTGCTTTGACAATAATTAATTGTAGCAAATGTAGTTAAAAGCACAGATTTAAATACAGTGCCTTGCACTTAATTTTTTTTTTTCACATTTTGTTTAGTTGCAGCATTATGTTAAACTGCTTTAAATTAGTTTTTCCCCCACATCAGTTTACACTCCATACGCCATAATCATGACAAAGCAAAAACCAGATTTGCAAATTTTACAAATTTATTAAAAATAAAACATTGAAGTAAGTACATTGCATAAGTATTCATACCCTTAACTCAGTACATAGTTGAAGCACCTTTACAGCCTCAAGTCTTTTTGGGTCTGATGTGACCATCTTTGCACATCTGCATTTGGCAATTATCTGCCATTCTTTGCCTCACCTTTTCACCTCTCCATCTCTGTCAGCTTGGATGGGGGCTGGCAGACATTTTCTAGAGTCCTAGTTGTTCCAATCGTCTTCCATTATGGAGAATGCTTCTGTGAACCTTCAATGCAGCAGATTTTTTTCTGAACTCTTCTCTAGATCATCGCCTTAACGCAAGTCTGTCACTGAGCTCTACAGGCAGTTATCTTGGTTTTTGCTCTGATATGCGTTTTCAGCTGTTAGACCTTTTCTGAGAGGTGTGTGTCTTTCTAAATCAGACTCATTCAAATGAATTTGCCACAGTTTAACTCCACTCCAAGTGTAGGAACATCTAGAAGCAATATGAATGCTCCTGAGCTCAATTTCGAGTGTCCCAGAAAAGGGTATGAATACTTATGCAACGGGATTCAGAAAATGTGAAAAAAAATGAAGGGGTATGAATACATTTGCAAGGCACTGTAGCTGAAGTGCAGCGTACAATTATGATAATGAAGCTGTGACATTAATGCACACACATTAATGAGAAGATCCGTTTAGCACTGCTACAGAATGTTATTTGTGTAAAGACTAAACTGAACAGAAAGTGAAATCTATCAAGACTTCTTTCTTGAATCATGATTTGGTTTCATGATTTGAAAAAAACAAACAAAAATGTTGTATTTTCTTTTTGATAAAAAGGTCATGTGGCAACAGTGTTGCATACTATTGTTTAACGGTGTTATTTGTAATATCGCTGAGCTATGTTATAGTTTTTATTAATATTTTAATTTTTATATTTTCTGTTTTTATTTTAATTTTTTGTAATGTCTATATAATTTTTGTATATTCTCTTTTTAGTTTTATTAATTAAAAACTAAATAGACATTTTATTAAAAAAATTTAAATGAATTTCATTTTTTTAAAAAGAATTTTTAGTTGTTTTAGCACACCAAGTTACCTAAATGAAAGTGAGAAATGCTGAAATAGTGCTTGTTTTTTTGTATTTTATTTGTTTAAATTTATTTTATTTCATTTAATTCATATTTTTTATTTTTTTAGGTAATTATAATAGCCCTGGTTTGAAATGGTTGGTGTTGCATGCTGTGCACTGTCTCACAATCTTATTAAAAATAGTAAGATTTACAGTATTCACTGCAGTGTGCTCTCAATGTAGGCTATCACTCTGTGATACGTGGAAAGCAATTTTATATGGAGGAAAGAGTTTATGCTCTCTTTGTGCATGAGAACATGGAAACTAGTTGAGAGGTTTGCCAGCTGAAAGTTTCCAGCTTTATCTTTGATTGTTCAGATCTTAATCGCATAACTAACACTGTCTGAACTGAAAGGTTTGCGAGTGGAAATATCAGTTATATGCTCCTTATATATTGCTGTTCAGGCTCATATTCACTATTTACTTTCTATTTGCATACTATCAAGAACCACACGTCTGTCAACACTTCTTAAAGCATATGTGGTAAAATTGGGCTTGGCTGCCTGTAAATATGGACACAAAAGCATCATTTCCTGACTGAAGACCACCACACCCCAGAGCAAACACATACTGGATTGTGTTTGAGTCAATGCTACCTGTTGGAAGGGTGTATTTTAGTGCATTTTTCACCATGTGCAGGTCAGACCCTCCTAAATAGGTGCAGCATTAAAGTGAATATTTACTTGCGTCAGTTCCTGCAGTGGTAAACGATAATGCTTTTCTCAAATGAAAGTCTTTCCGGCTCTCTGTCGGATGCCGGTGCTGTGGTTTCATACTCTGAGATAGGACAGGCCTTGCTAAAGGTACAGCTCAGGTTTGGTTAAATCTGATTTGCTACCTGAAATCTTTCTCTTATTTTTTTTTTTTTTCCTTATTTTTTCTTTTTTTTAATATATTTAGTTAGTTTATTTATTTATTTTGTGATGCTACTGTTGATTGGTTACCTGAGATCTTTATTTATCTATCTATTTGTTTGTTTGTTTCTCTATTTATTTAATTTGTGACGCTACTGTTGATTGGTTTCCAGAAACCTTTTAATTTTTCTCTTTGTTTATTTGTGTTTGGGTATTTATTTATTTATTTTGTGCTGATGATCTTGATTGGGTACCTGAAATCTTTTATTTTTCCATCTTATCTAAAAATTTTTTTGTATTTTTTAATTTTAGTTAGTTTATTTTAAAAAATATTTATTTTTTATATTTGATTTAGTTTTTGTTAAAGTGTTTTGTTTTTGTCATTTTTATTAGTTTTCTTTTTTATGTTTTTATCAATTTTTATTTCAGTTTTAGTTTGTCATTTTAGTATGTCAAGTTAAACTTCAAGTTAAGATGCAATATGTATATTTTATTTTAATTTAAATGATTATTTAGGAAACTTTTAATATTTGATTTAGTTTTTAGGTTTTTGTTAGTTTGTCATTTAGTTGTTGTTTTTTTGTAATTTTTTAAAATGTTTTATAAATTATTTTAGTTTTAGTTTGTTATTTTAATGTCAATTTAAACTAAATGAAAATTAGAAGCTGCAATATAACTTTTTTAAAATTTAATTTTTTTATTTTGTCAAGTAACAATTTTTCTAAATATTTATAATTAAGAAAATGTATATTTGTTTTAGTTTTTATTTTTTTAAATTTTGTTTTTAATTTTAAAGTGTTAGTCATTTTTATTAGTTTTATTTTTAAAAATGTTTTTATTAATTTTTATTTCAGTTTTTCTTTATTTTAGTTTGTGAAGTTAAACTAAATGATTATTAAAGGCTGCAATTGTTTATATTTTAATTTGGAAATATATTTACAAATATGATAGATTTATTAATTTTATTTATATCAATGCTGTTTCTAATCTCTTTATTTCATGTAATCCCCATTTAATGTAATTGCATAGAAAAGAGCGAACAGCGGTATTTCTAACAAGCTCAATTCCAAATAATTTGGAAACAGAAAAGCAGTGATCTAAATGCAAATCTCATAAACCCATATGCATAGTTTGTTCACAGTAGAAAATAAATATTTTATGAATTTTGCTTATGTAAATAACTTCTGTTCATTATATCAAGTCGTATTGTGCTGTTTCTAATATCTTTGTTTTGTATAGTCATTTGCTTTCTGAAAAATCTCATGCAGATGTACAGATGTATTTACATTGAAGGCTCTCATAGCTGATTGGTGTTTATTAGTAAACATTTTTGAGGTGATATGCAGCTTCCCTTTCAGTGCAGACAGTCGGAATCTGTTATGACATGATTTTGCATGATATCAGTATAGAAACAGTGTATGATCCAGCTACTGTTGTAAGTTTACTTCCTTTTATTTCAGCATCCGCTTCTACAGCCTTTAGTTCTTGATGTGTTCGGACAATTCTGACCTCTCTCCTCATGCCATGCTACTCATTCCTTCCTGTCCAACTGTAACCGAATTTACTGTTATTGTCCCTCCATTCAGTCCTGACCCTGTTTTATCTCCACTAAATTACCCATTTCACTCTCGCAAATGGAAAAATTACACAACTGGACATCTTGCTGTTGGATACAGAGTAGTTTCCAGAACAATACAAGGCAATTTCATCGTCTTTTTGACAGTCTCAGATCATTTTTAGCTCAAAATGGAAAGATCCATCCAGTTGAGCCCTTTCAAAAGGCTGTAACATCTGCAAATAGAAGATTACAGTATCTGGAATGGGCTTTCATTTGATTGTTGAAGGATTCTGGGTTTGTGAAAGACTCCAGATGCTCTGTAGCTTAAACCTGACTTTAAGTTTACTGTATGATTGAGGTTTGCACTGTTAAAATCATCATGAAGATTTTTTTTATTTTAGTCCTCATGCATAGCTTTGAAATGATCATATGTGATTTTACATATTAACCAGAAAAGATTTTTTTTTTTTCATAATAAACGTCACTTGCACTACTACATTTATCCTGTACAAAAATAACACCTTAAATCATTTAAGATGTGCATTTAACCCCTAAACATAAGATATATGGCTTCATTTTAGTGGTGTCCAGTTTTTAATATTTAATTTCTCTTAGTAATAACAGGAGGTTATCGCCTCGCGTGTGATCAGGAAAACTGTTTGAAGCTTCCAGGAATGAAAACCATCTCCTGACAGATTTATAGTGTGTGTTTTTGGACATTGGCCATGTCTGAAGTAATGTGTTGAGTCCACAGCTGCTGTGAAAAATAAACCGGTTTGCGCATCATATATCAGATTTTATGAGCTCCGCTTCTGAGTGTTACAGCTTTTAAATTAATGGTCGTGTGCTCATGTCAAACCAGTGTGACTTGTTTTGTTTTGTTTGTTTTTTTTGGTTTTGAAGAATCGTAGCTACACGTTTGCATTAAATAAAAGCTATTGAGTTGATCTGTCCTCATGCAAAGCAACCGTATGACTTCAGAAGATGGGCTAATAACTTTTTTTTACTTATTGTTTTATTTTTTTATTTTATTTTATATATAATATATTTTATTTTATGTTTATTTAAGAAACTTTATAAATGATTTAGTTTTTAATTTTGTTTTAATTTTAGCTAAAGTTTTGGTCATTTTGTTTGTTTTTGTCATTTTTATTTAAGTTTTCCTTTAAAAAAATGTTTTTATTAATTTTTGAGTTTTTCTTTATTTTAGTTTGTCAAGTTAAACTAAATGAATATTAGAAGCTGCAATATTTTTGTATTTTAATTTAAGGTTTATATATTTTTTATGATTTATTTTATTAGTTGGTTTATTTTGTTAGTTAAATTTTTTTTTAAAATGGTTTTAGTATTAGTTAACTATAATAACTTTGGTGAACAGTACATTATAAAGTGTTTTTGTTTTGTGTTTCCTCTGAAGAAAGTATGAATTAATACAGATTTAAACACCAACTTTGGCTAGATAACAACATCTAAAATGAAACCGCTTTGTGTATTTCAGTAAAACAAAATAGTGACTGAATCATCAATTTCTGAGCACATTTTTGTGGTTATTCTAGGACCTTTGCATAGACGAGCTGTCCAACACATCGCTGTTCTCTTCGCCATCTGATTCTCTGTCGGAGTACCCAGACCCTTCAGGATTTGGCCCGGATAGCCTGGCACAGTTACCCGCTGAAGGCCCTGCGCCACAAATGTACTGGGACATACCTGGACACAGTCAGAGACAGGTATTCATGCTAGGGCTGTCGCGATTCGTCAATTCTATTTGACTGTTTGATTTTTAAAAATCCTCGATTTAATTTTTCCTGCGTCAAGTAACCGGCAAAATACCAGAAGTGACGAATTTCACTGACGAGAATCCATGAAGCACATTATTAGACTCTGTTTTTCCAAGGATGCATTATATATTAAACCTATTTAAAAATCATAATTAAGCAAATTTGTGAATTCACATATGGCATACAAAAAATAATTATAATTATAGGGCCCTATGAAATCCGTTTTATTTCCAAATCAAATTTTTTATACTCTGTTTTATGTTTTGTTTTTGTTTTTTTTTTAATCATAAAAATCCTGTCTAATTAATTGGCTTTTACATTTTTATTTTTACCAAATTCTTATCGATTGCTTTTCTGGATTTCATTTTAATGGTTCCATTCAATTTTAATAATCGAACGCATCTCCAATTAATTGATTTTCTTAAAAAATAAAATGTTCTCAAGTAAAATTGATTTTTTTGTGTGGAAAATTAGTCATTTAGATTAATTGATAAATTAGTTGATGGATTAATCGATATATCAAAAGTCGTTAATGGCAGGCCTAATTCATGTACTGCTTTTCTCTGAGATATTTACTTGTTCAATGCTCCCACGGTTGTTTGCATGCACATTTTTAAACCTATTCCCCCAGTTTCACAGACAGGGCTTAAGCCTAGTCCTGCACTAAAATGTAAGTCTGAGCTGTTTCAACTGAAATAAGCTTGCACTGACTGAACTTAAAAATATATCAGTGCCTTTTTTGTTTTAAGATGCACACCAGTAATGTTTTTTTCTAAGCATGTTTATAAAAATTACTTAAATGTCCTAATTGATCTATGGCCTAATCCTGGCTTAGTCTAAGCCCTGTCTATGAAACCGGGCCTTTATGCTTAAGACAACAAAACTTAAGGTCATGTAAATGCGTTAAACTGTTTTCCTTTATACACCCATAATTCGATCGACAGCTGGATGGATTTTTGCAGATTTTGATGAGCATGTGAACACATTCACCTGCGTTCTGTGTGCTTATTAAAGTGTGCATGTGTTAAACGTGACAGGAAAGTGTCGGCGGCAATAGCCTTGTGGGCAGCGCGTCGACATACAGCGTCATTGCGCTCCGGGCGTCCCGTGTTCGAATCCCGACTCGAGGACCTTTCCCGATCCCGCCCCCCTTCTCTCTCCCACTTCGCTTCCTGTCAAGTCTGATCTGTCCTATCATAATAAAGGCAAAAATGGCAAAAAAAAAAAACATGTGACAGGAAAGTGTCCTTAACTGAAACTGAGCACATCTTTGTATGGAAAAGAAAAATATATGTACAATCCAACACTTTCTTGACCCATTATAAAAATGTGTTATCTTGTGCAGCCAAAAGAGAAGCTGTACAGTCTTAGTAAGCGTGACAGCATGAGTCAATACAAGAATAATACAAGGCAATTTCATAGTCTTTTGACAGCCTCAGATCATTTTTATAGCGCAAAATTTAAAGATCCATCCGGTAGAGTAGTTGAAAGAAGCTGTAACATCTGCAAATAGAAGATTACAGTATCTGAAATGGGCTTTCATTCGTTTGTAGAAGGATTCTGACTCGAGCTGTTTTGTAGCTTAAACCTGACTTAAAGTTTACTGTACATTTTGCACTGTCAAAATAAAAAGATTGCTGTTTCTGCTGACATTTTGAAATACTTTGAGGTTTTTAATACTTTTATTTAGCATTTTTAAGTTTAATAATAATCAAGGATGTGTTTTTTCTTTATTCATAAGGATTTCTGGAAAGTATGAAATTAATTGCATAAATCCGATAAAAAATTATGCAGCCGTAAATTAGTATTGCAGTTTTACTGTTATGGTAAAATAAAATATTATGATAAATTGTCTTTTTTATTCCACAGTACAAATTCAATATTTCTGTACGTTATATTGTGTTTATATTTTACAATTTAAATGATAATGAAGTTTAAAAGTTGTATTTTTAATTATAATATTATTGTTGTTTTTCATGGTTTTTCTATCTTTAGTTGATCACATGCCTGAATAGATAAATGAAGCAACTCTCTTACAG
Source organism: Garra rufa (assembly GCF_049309525.1). Lineage (NCBI taxonomy): Eukaryota > Metazoa > Chordata > Actinopteri > Cypriniformes > Cyprinidae > Garra > Garra rufa. The sequence continues at coordinate 3,457,361 of NC_133370.1, forward strand.
GAATAGTTCACCCAAAAATAAAAAGAAACCTCAAGTTGGTAACTATTAACTTTCATAATATTTCGTTTCCATACTTTGATAGTCAATGGCTACCGTCAGCTGCCAGGTTACCAAAATGATTAAAACATCTTCTTTTGTGTTCAACAGAAGAAAGAAACTCAAGTTTGGAACATGTTGAGCACATAACAAAAAAAATATTTTTGGGTGAACGGTCACTTGAATACTCACCACCAGTAAAGTTCATGCATGTAGTTGATAATAATTAGCATGTAGAGTCTCTTGTGTAATTTCAACATCTTTGTATCCGTGTTTTTCAGCAGAACCTGAGTGCATTTCCTGGTAGGTTGGATGACTTCAGTGCTATCCTGTCTGCGTCGGTCGCAGGATTTAAGGTAGATCATCTCCCTTTCTTCAATACTCTGTCCTCTGTTTTCACCACATTTCATCATCTTTTGTTTTGTGCCCCTTCATTCCTTTATTTCTACAGGCTGCTGCTGCTCCTCCGCCGCTGCTGCCGCCAGTGGAGGAAGAGGAGGAGGCAGATGAGGAAGAGACGGAGGAGTTGGGGCATGCGGACACATACGCCGAATACAAGCCATCAAAATGTAAATAGACATGCTTTATCTATAGGGCCCTATGTTTTCCGTTTCCATTGTGTACAGTTTCTTTTGAGAGAAAGTATCATCATACCATATACATACAGAAATGTAAAGGTATTCAAAGCAACCCGTCAAAATAAAAGTTGTAAAAGAATGTACCTACTACTAAAATTATTTAAACTTATTTTTTAAGCAATACTCACACATTTCTTCCATTTTTTAATTCAAAAAATTAAACTTGGTTTATGTGTAATGCTTTCATTTGATAACCAAAAAAAAAAATGTAAATACACAGCACAGATTTTCAGAGGGGGAAACAAAATTCAAAAGGATTTTAAGAATATATTTTAATAAATTATGTTGATTTATGCATTCAAATAATTAGACATGCTTAAACTAAGTTGCATTTAAATGCAAATATAAATGATTTCATTTATTTTTCAACTTTGTATTTTATTCATTTTGTTACAAAACTCAATATATATACAAATATAAATACAAAGTAGACTCTCCCACCCCTACATTTATTAAAAATAGTAAAAAAAATCCAGATAAATACATCTCAACTTTTCAGAATGCCACAAGCGCAGCACAGGTCATGTGACCAGAACCAACCAATCAGCTTCACCCTTTCCCTTAATAACATTGAAAAACAGCCAAGTTGGAGGAACAGCTTATCATATCTGTACGGGAATAACCATTTTAAAATAAATTTAATAGCAGAGCTACTGCAAGCGATTTTTAATGCTGGAAATCCATTTATGCTTTGCTGAAACTTCCGAGTCTTCATTGAGAGATCAGGTCATGGTTGCTTAGCAACGGCAGACGCCACGGGAAAGAAGTTCATTCAGAAGAAGAACAGTTCTTTTAAGTATTATTTGTTTTTAATTCTGTCTGTTCAGCGTCCTCCAACAAGGACGGGTGGTGGTGGGGTTCACAATGGTATTTTATTAGTTGTTGGTTTAACCGTGGATGAGGTAATGGCTGTTATGTTATTTTCTTTCAAAAACATCAACCAATATTGCATATACATAATTTTTATAATGGATATAATTAAAGAATACTTACACTATAACGTAAATTATAAGTGTAACGCACATAAACAGGATTTTACACCTATTTTGAATTTTACTCGAATACAAATACTTTTCCCCCCTCAACAAATACAAATACAGATACAAATACCGGCTGCTTTGCACACCCCTAATTCACATGTTAAGCTTGTATTAAACTAAAATCTTCTTTTTGCCTGCATTTACTGACATATTTTTGCCTTTCAGAGTAAAACTGTTTTGGCATCTCTGACATATGGTATTAATTTTAAGTGCAACAGGTGTTAAACATTTAAAATGAATAAAAAGCATCCCTCTTACAGCACAAATTCTTCTTGAGTTCATATTTTGTGGTGCTTCCTTTGCAAATAATGGCTCTGTTCACATGTGTGCAGCTACCATAGGAATCTCTCATCCTGACATCGTGGTGGAGACCAACACACTGTCCAGCGTTCCTCCGCCTGACATCACCTACACACTGTCCATTCCAGACAGCGCCATTAACTCCGGCCTGCTGTCCGCCCTGCAGCTAGAGGCCATCGTCTACGCTTGCCAGGTACTCTTGCTCTGCACTCTCTTTGCTCTTCTCTTTACACTCACGAATGAGTTTAGTTTGAGTATATAAAATCATCTCCATACTTGTGTTCTATAGCAACACGAGGTGATTCTGCAGAACGGCCAGCGAGCGGGGTTTCTGATCGGAGACGGAGCCGGCGTCGGGAAGGGCCGCACTGTGGCCGGAATCATACTGGAGAATTTCTTAAAGGGACGGAAGAAAGCGCTATGGTAAACACCTGCATGCATGCTCACGTTCAGTCAAGCTCATCTGACTGTTAATTCATTCTGATGGATTTATGCTTAACGGAGGAATTTTTTGGGATATTTTAGGTTCAGTGTGTCAAATGACCTGAAGTACGATGCTGAGAGAGATCTCAAAGATATAGATGCTCCCAACATCCCCGTGTTTGCTTTAAATAAGGTTTGTGAAATGAATCATCACTGCTTCATTTTAATCTGTATTGCACATATGTGACCCTGGACCACAAAACCAGTCTTAAGTCGCTGGGGTATGTTTGTAGCAATAGCCAAAAATACATTGCATGGGTCAAAATTATAGATTTTTCTTTTATGCCAAAAATCATTAGGATATTAAGTAAAGATCATGTTCCATGAAGATTTTCTGTAAAATTCCTACTGTAAATGTATCAAAATGTAATTTTTGATTAGTAATATGCATTGTTAAGAACCTAATTTGGACAACTTTAAAGGTGATTTTCTCAGGATTTAGATTTTTTTGCACCCTCAGATTCCAGATATTCAAATAGATGCATCTCGGCCAAATATTGTCCTATCCTAACAAACCATACATAAATAGAAAGCTTATTTTCTGAGCTTTCATATTATATATACATCTCAGTTTTGTAAAATTTAACCTTATGACTGGTTTTGTGGTGACCCTGGACCACAAAACCAGTCTTAAGTATATTTACATGGGTATATTTTTAGCAATAGCCAAAAATACATTGTATGAGTCAAAAATCATTAGGGTATTAAGTAAATATCATGTTCCATGATGATATTTTGTAAATTTCTTACCGTAAATATATCAAAACTTAATTTGATTATTAATATGCATTACTAAGAACTTCAGTTAGACCACTTTAAAAGGCATTTTTCTAAATATTTAGATTTTTTTGCACCCTCAGATTCTAGATTTTCAAATATTGCCCTTTCTTAGCAAAATCTGAATATAGTATTTTGTTTACCTGCATTTTATGTGACCATTAACCAACATCAGAGAACTGTGAATCAGTGTTATTTTTGTATAATTTATAGACTATTAAAGTTTTTATTTTTATTTTTCTGTAACTTGGATTGAGAAATTTTATGTGCTTTTCTATTTTATATTTTTTTTATTAGTTTTTAAAATATATTTAAATATTCTTTTTAAATATTTCTATATTTATTTTAAGTTTTCGTTTTTGTCATTTTGTCAATATACTTATTTGCTAAGGCAACATTTCTAATTTTTGTTAATATTAGTTTTTTTTGTTTCATCCACGTATTCTTTATTTCAGTCACACTTGTTTTTAATAGTTTTAGTTTTGTTTTAGTTAACACTGCCTTGAACCTGCATTTGTATTAATTCATTGAAATATTAACTTTAAATCTGGATGAATTTTAGGTCAGGGCTTCGGCTGACAAAGATGTGTGTGAATCTATTAGACAGTAGCTATTTTCTGTTAAAAAAAAATTAGAACATCACAAACGCACAGCCACTTATCCAGCTTACTTTCATAGACATCTTGTTTTCTGCCATATGCTTTTGCAAAAGTAGTATGCCATGTTTTCATTTACTTTTAAAATTGACTGGAATAAACTGCGAGTCAGCTTGAAATATTTATATTAGTGTGAACTAGTAATATAAACGTCTTAGTTTGTTTTCTTGTGCTCTGGTTGGTCAAACCTGAGATTTCAGTCAACTTGCTGATTTCTTGTTGAATTATTAAATGCCCATGTTTGTTTTTCCTTTTTCACACAGATTAAATACGGAGATACGGCTACCTCAGAGGGCGTTTTATTCGCCACATACTCAGCGCTGATTGGAGAAAGCCAGGCCGGAGGGCAGCACCGCACCAGACTCAAACAGATTCTGGACTGGTGCAAACCCAACTTTGATGGAGTTGTATCCTTCACTTCCAGCTTTGCAGCTTGTGTATTGAAATGTTTGAAAGACTTTAGGTTGTAACTGGAAATAAATTAGTGATCAAGTTATTTATAAGGTTGCATGTTGTTTTTGCTTCTGTACCTTTAAGACTCATGTATAACATGCAAATGATCATGATTGGCTATCCTCTGTATATCAGCAAAGTGCACACCATAATTCGTCAGAGCGCCACTTTATATGCATGAGCAAAAGTATTGTAGCAGTGCTGTTGACCCTTGACCTTTAACCTCAGATTGTGTTTGATGAGTGCCATAAGGCTAAAAATGCAACCTCCACCAAGATGGGTAAAGCCGTCCTGGACTTGCAGAGCAAACTGCCCCGGGCGAGAGTGGTGTATGCTAGTGCCACAGGTGGGTGTTTCTAAGATCTATATATTTATATTTATTTATTTATTAAGATATCTCTTCTGCTCACTAAGGCTGCATTTATTTGATCCAAAGTAAAGGAAAAACAATAATATGGTGAAAGATTATTACATCAACAGCATCATTACTCCAGTCTTCAATGTCGCATGATCCTTCAGAAATCATTTTGATCTAATATTTTGATTTGGTGCTTAGGAAATATTTCTGATTATTATCAGTGTTGATAACAGTTGTGCGGCCCAATGTTTGTGTGAAAACCTTCATGGATTTTAGTTTTCAGGATTCACAGATGAATAGAAAGTTCAAAAGAACAGCATTTATTTCAAATAAAAATCTTTTGTAACATTAGAAATGTCTTTGCTATCACTTTTGATCCATTTAATATGTCCTTGTGTAATAAAATTATTATTTTGTTTCGCAAAAAAGTTTTTATATTCAGCTTTGCCATCACAGGAAAAAAATACTTTAAATTTACTTTAAATATTTTTAAATACATTACGTAAGGAATAATTGACGACGGGCAGTAGAATTCTACGAAAATAATGCACACCCGAGGTGGTAATGCGGTCACGACGCGAAGCGGAGTGGCCGTTACACCTCGGGTGTGCATTATTTTCGTAGAATTCTACTGCCCGAAGTCAATTATTCCGCTTATACTACAGTTACCACACCTCAAGACATCGATCAAGTGATATATTTCAAGACATTCGTCTGGTTTTTATCCTTAAAACGCTATTGTGAGTAGGATTAATTTCTTACGCAGCTCATTCAACAGCTTCGTTGCTAGTTCCAAAACGTCATTTTAGAACTAGTAACGACGCTTGGGCTGTTAATAGTAAAATAATGCCGTTAATAACGAAGTTTAGACAGACCGAAAGACAAGCAGACGGACGGAAAGAGAGAAGGGAGAGAAACTTAAGTGTATGACTTTACCTCTCTCATGTCTGTGTCTCTCAAGGGTGACTGGCAGCATCGTCTCTACTAACAGTTAAACTTTAAGTTCATTTTCTTCAAGACCACGCCGTTGTTACCTCGCTTGTGAGAGCTTTCATGTCGTTTTTAAGTTGTTAATCGTCAGAGCAGCGCTAACAACATTAGCGCGAATGCTAATGCCAGAGCAAACTGTACTGTTATGTGTGTGCGTCTGTGAGGTGAGTGAGAAGAGGGCGAGAGAAATAGAGTTTGTGCTTTCCGTACATAATAAAACGTAATATACTGTGGAAAAAAACATGGAAATAATCTGTCGTGTTTATCCTGATGTTTACTGTATTTAGTTTGGCCAGTGTCATTGTGGGTTTTAGTTATTTTGCTGTTTTGGGCTGTAAGGACCTTTGAAATAACTGAAATCGTATGGCGAAGTGATATAGACATGCACTGCGGTCTAAAGCTGCCTGGAACTACGTTCGCCGTGCGTTTCCCTGAATATAATGCACACCTCTAGAACGTTCGTCAGCCAATCAGATTCAAGCATTCAACGGCCCTGTAGTATAAAATTTTAATAATATTTCACAATATTATATTTTTTCCACAGTTTTTTTTACACACACATTAACTAAAAAATAATAAAATAACTGAAATAATGTATCTTTGTGGAGTAAAAGTATTCATTTCTTTCACAAAAATGCTTTGTATATTCAGTTTTGCCATCATAAGAATACATACAAATATTTTGAATTGTAATATTATACAACATTATATAATTTATACCGTTTTTGATCAAATAAATGTAGCCTTGGTGTGCATATTTTTATATTTTCTGTTTTTATGTTTTATTTATGTTGTTTTTAGCCATTTTTGTTTTAATAATACATATGTCTATATACTTTTATTATTTTTTAATTTGAGATATATTTCATTTTCAAGTTTAAATGAAAATGAAAAATGTTGCCTTGACGAATGCTGAAAATAAACAAAGTTTTATGTATTTTTGCTTGTAATAAAATCGTATGTATGTGACCCTGGACCACAAAACCTGTCATAAGGGTCCGTATTTGACCCTTTTGAAGCTGAAATAATAAGCTTTTAATTTATGTATTGTTTGTTAGGGTAGGACAATATTTGGCCGAGATGCAACTATTTGAGAATCTGGATTCTGAGGGTGAAAAAAAATCTAAATATTGACAAAAAATCTTCATGGAACATGATATTTACTTAATGTCCTAATGATTTTTGGCATAAAAGAAAAATCAATCATTTTGAACCATACAATGTATTTTTGTCTATTGCTACTAATTAAAACTGTTTTTTTTTTTTTTTTTTTTTGGTCCAGGGTCACATTATTTTAAGCAATTTTATTATTTTTCAGTTAGGGTTAGCCAAATCCCATTAAAAAGGACTCATTATGGTTTTATGCATTCTGATTTCTTGGTCTTTTGTGGATTAATGAAATCTGAGTTTCCTGCCTTCATCATTCTCATTCATCTAGGTGCTTCTGAGCCAAAGAATATGATATACATGAGCCGACTGGGGATCTGGGGACAAGGAACGCCGTTCAAGGCGTTTGACGACTTCCTGCATGCTATTGAGAAAAGGTCAGAGGTCATACTCAGTCCCACAGATATCAGGGCTTTGATTTCTCCAGTGATGTTTCTTTTATCTGATAAAAACCTATTTCTTAATGTTCCAGGGGTGTTGGTGCTATGGAAATTGTCGCCATGGACATGAAAGTGAGTGGCATGTATATCGCACGGCAGCTGAGCTTTTCCGGCGTCTCCTTTCGCATAGAGGAGATAACACTGGACGAAGAGTTCAAACTTGTCTACAACAAAGCAGCTAGACTGGTGAGAGAAACACTTGTGGCTGAATCATTTGGCCCCATATAATGTGTTAAGATGGAAGTTAAAGTCTTTTTTTTTTTCTCTCTAGTGGGCTGAGGCTCTCGAGTTATTCACCAGAGCCGCAGATACGTTGGGTCTGGCCTCCCGTAAGTCTCTTTGGGGTCAGTTCTGGTCGTCACACCAGAGGTTTTTTAAGTACCTCTGTATCGCTGCTAAAGTCCGTCGCCTGGTTGAACTCGCTCATACTGAGATGCAGCACGGCAAGGTGAGTCACTGATGAAGATTGATGATTTTGGAAAGATTTTACTGGGTTTGAAATGTATTTACCTACTAATAGAGCATCACGATTAATCAAAATAAAACTGAAATCATTTTATTGCTCAGTGCAATTTTCAATTTATATATTGTGTGTGATAGTTACGGGTTGTATATGTTGTCCTTTTACTTCTTTTTGTGGACCTTGAGTCTGTAATACAGATTGATGGATTGAAATCACAAAGGCTGTGATTAAACCAACTTCTGTCAACTAAACAGAAGCATTTAGGGCTTCCCTGTGAAAATAAAAGCTTGATTATTTAACATTTTAACATGAAGTAATTACGTAATTAGTATTTAAATTTTATAGCTGTACTGAAAAATAAAATTAAATTAAATAAAATTAAAAAATTATTAGTTTGTTCTTAAATGTTAATTTTCTACTTATATTATAAAGGATGTTACATATTAAGATAGTATAATATATATAAAATAGTACAATAGTAATATTTCTTCTTTTTTTACATTTAGTGATAATGATAATAATAATAAACCTGAGGTTCAATAATGAAAGCTATAAAATAACAATGATATTGAAAAGACTGTAAAAAGAGAACCATTAAAGGCTTCCCAAAATAAAAGCCTGATGATTAAACATGTTAAAATCAAGTAATTACTATTTTTATTTTATTGCTGTATTGTAGAATAAAAATAAAATAAATTATTATCCTGTAGTTAAATTGTTTTTCTTAAAAAAAAAAAAAAAATATATATATATATATATATATATATATATATATCAGAGATTATATAATGAAAAAGCTATAAAATAATATATTGAAAACACTAAAAGCAATTAGGTCATCCCTGTCAAAATAAAAGATTATTTAAAATATTATAATATAATAAAGTTATTAGCATTTTAATTTTATTGCTGTATTTTAAAATAAAAAAAATATTTATTATAAATATTTATAAAAATTATGATTAGTGTTTCTTAAACTTTTATTTTTTGTATTTTATAAAAGATATAAAGCAAATTATAGACAATATATATAAACAATTATTATTATTTTATAGTCTTACAAATATATTATCACTACTATTTTAGTATACTATATAGTAGTAGTAATAATATTTTTATTAATCATTTTAATACTTTTATAGTCTTTTTGATTATTTTTATTATTATTGCCATTTTATGGTTTTACTAGTATATAATCACAAAATGTTTGCAAAACAAGCAAGCATAGCAAACCTGCCACTTTAATACAGCAAATGCAATTTTTATCAGGAAAATAAATATTTTTAAAAAGTATCACACAAATGTTTTACACCTTAAATGTCTTATGTAGCTTCTTGTTAATTGTGTGACTTTAGTTATTTATTCTGTTGTCGCCATAAAGATAGCCTTGCTGCTGACATGGCATTTAAAGATTTTATTCAATTCAATTTAATATTAAATTTGTTTCATTTATTTAAATTTAAAATTTAATTTAATTAAACAAACAAATGAATAAATAAGATGAAATAAAATGTGCTAATCATGCACCCTACCCATAATTACACATAACAGGAAATTTTTTTTTTATTTTTTTTTTATTTTTTTAAACAGTGCATCGTGATTGGCCTGCAGTCCACAGGAGAGGCTCGTACTCGAGAGGTCCTGGATGAGAACGACGGTCACCTGGACAGATTCGTCTCCGCTGCTGAGTGAGTGTCTCAAAGTCCTCTATTACTTCTGTCTTCTTCAATGAAGAAAAGACTGACATCTCCAGCAAATCACCAATAGACCAATCAGAATCAAGTATTATATAACAATCAAAATAAAAAGCATAAATAGCCCTGAATCTCTATAAGTGAACTGGATTGAGATTTGTGGGTTTTTGTCCTCTAGGGGTGTTTTCCAGTCATTAGTTCAGAAACACTTCCCAACACAGAAACCCAAAAGAGAGAAAAGCGCCGCAAGCAAAAGGAAACGTGAGTCAGATCATCTTTTTCTTGAGGATTTGTGCTGTGTCAAGCATTATTGTGTCTCTGTGGGATTTGTGCGTCATGAATCTTTCTGAAACCGTTTCTTCGCCTTCTGAAGGAAAACCCAAAGGCCGGCCTTCAAAATTCCCGAAGCACTGTGTGGAAGTGGGCGGAGTTATTAAAATCAGCGACGACTCGGATTCCGACTCTGACGAGATTGACAGCGTCTCTAACTCCTCCCCCGAGTCACTACAGGACAACGACGATGTGATTTTTGTGAACCACATCAACGGACCTGCTGGTAGGTTCAGTCAAATGGAACTTAGTCACTGTGTTTTGAAAGAATTTGCTCATGCCATCCAGTTTGTTCAAGAATTGAAACACTGACACACTCACTGCAGATGCAGCTCACGCTCATTAAATCAGGGCTAATTTCAGTCTAGACAACTAAACCACAAAGGAGTGATTAAGGTCTGCTCCAGACTCTGCTGAAGTCATCCTGTGTGTGTTTTCAGCTAAACTAGAAGAGCTCAAGCAGAGGCTGCTGTGTAAAATAGCAGAGTTGGGGAAGGAGCTGCCGCTCAACACTCTCGATGAGCTGATCGACAGGTTTGGAGGACCAGAGAAGGTGTCTGAGGTGAGGAGTCACTGTAATGCATCGTTGGAACAACTAAAATTGCTCAAATTACAACTGAAATAAATAAATTAATTAATTAATTAAAATAAAAAAGCAAAATTAAAAAATATAAAAAAAATAAACAAAATTACTAAAACTACAACTGAAATATAAATTAAATTAAAAAAAATGTTTTAAGAAATTTAGTAAAACTACCACTGGAATACAAATTAAATAGAAACTTAACTGAAAAAAAAATGAACTGAACTGAAATTTAAAAAAAAAGCTTAATGGAACAGAAAAATGACAAACACTTAACAAATTTACTAAAACTACAAGTGAAATATAAATTAAATAGAATTTTTTTAACTTAAATGAAAATGAGAAATGTTACTAGAATTACTGAAAGGACAATGGATATAAATATAAATATATAAATAAAGATTAATAGAAATAAAAAAAACTTAAATAAAAATTTGAAAATTAGAATGAGAAAACAAAAGTGATCCAAATTAAATTGAAAACAACTGAAGTCAATAAAAAAATAAATAAAAGTTTAATAGAAATATTAAAACACTCATAAAAATAACAAAAAGACAGAACAAAATGGCTAAAACTACAACTGAAATATAAATTAAATAGAAATGTTTTTAAAAAGAAATTTAACTGAGCTGAAAATAAAAACTTAACTGAACTGAAATAAAAAAAGAAAAACGAGAAAACTTAACGACATTACTAAAACTACAACTGGAATATAAATTAAATAGAAATGTTTTTTTTTAAAGTAACTGAAATAAAAAATAAAAAAAGCTTAATAGAAATATAACAAAAAACTAAGAAAAATGACAAAACACCTTAAAAAATAAAAGAAAAATGTAAGCTAAATAGACATAACTAATAAAAAGTCAAGATAAAGATAAACAATAAAGACAGAAATGACTTAAATACAAAATTACTAAAACTTAAATTTAAAATTAAAACTGAAACTATGAAAATAAAAGATATTTAAAATATTAATAGTATATAAATGACAAAAATGGGTATATATATAAAAAAAAAAATTATTGAGACTAAGATCACAATGTCATGTTATGGCACAAGTTAAACACTAAATAAATATATATTTTTGTGTGTTTGTGTAGATGACGGGTCGTAAGGGACGTGTAGTGCGGCGTGATGGCAGTGTTCGATATGAGACCAGAGCAGAACAGGGCCTGACCATCGACCACGTCAACGTCAGAGAGAAAGAGCGCTTCATGACCGGAGAGAAGGTGACGACCTCTGACCTCTCCACATAGAACCCAGCACCATTCTGAATATTGGTACTAATGCTTTTTCTCTTTCTGTCTCAGCTGATCGCCATCATCTCTGAAGCGGCGAGTTCGGGCATCTCTATACAGGCGGATAAACGTGTGCAGAACCGCAGGAGACGAGTTCACATGACCTTAGAGTTGCCGTGGAGCGCCGACCGCGCCATTCAGCAGTTCGGTGAGTGTCTGTGTTTTTTGTTCATGTGTGTTTGAGAGACATGGTGGATGGAGGTTGCTAATATTGTGGCTGTGTGTCTTATCAGGTCGAACGCATCGGTCAAATCAGGTTACGGCTCCAGAGTATATCTTCCTCATCTCTGAGCTGGCTGGAGAGAGACGCTTCGCCTCTATCGTTGCCAAGAGATTGGAGAGCCTGGTAAAGTCTAACCGCAGTCTGTTTTTCAGATGTTATGTGCACTAGTATATGTGCACTGCACACGATAATGCGTTTGCATCATGTTCTAACAAGGTTTGACTCAAAGCTCTCACTGGCAAGTCATTTTTCATGTCATACTAAAAGCAAATATTGCTTGAAGTGACAATCTCAGCCAGTAAGAACTTAATGTTTTGGGGATTAATGCTTACTGTTCTCCCCTAAAGAAAACATGCTCCTAATTTGGAAAATGTAGGAAATAAATATAAATATATAAGCAAAGCTAAATAGAAAAAAATAAAAAATAAATATATATAAATAAATAAGAAAATTAGGCAAAAAATATTAAAATTACAACTGAAAAAAATATAAATTAAATAGATTCAAAAAATTAGAATTTACTGAAAGTAGAATGAAAATACTGAAATAAATATAAATAAATAGAATAAAAAAAACTTAAATGAAAATTAGAAATGTTGCTAAAATGACTGAAAGTACATTAAAAATACATATAAATAAATAAAATAAAGCTAAATAGAAAAAAAAAAAAAACTAAATTATAACAATGAGAAAATTAGGCAACTGCCTTAAATTGAAAATATTTGGAACTACTAAAATTGCTAAAATTACAACTGAAATGAATTTAAAAAAAAAATAATAAATAAATATATATAACAAAAAAAAACTAAATTACTAAAACTAAAACTACAACTAAAATAAATATTAATTAAATAGATTAAAAAAAGAAAACTTAAATGAAAATGAAAAAAATAAACATTACTGAAAGTACAATGGAAATAAATCATTGCAACTTGTGAACTGCATCCACATTTAAAATGTGTGTTGTATTTTTTAGGGGGCACTGACACATGGGGATCGACGAGCCACTGAATCCAGAGACCTGAGCCAGTACAACTTCGAGAACAAAGTAGGAGCATTTTCCTCTTTATCAACCAAAATATAATAGACTGTTCTCTGGTGTTATTTTAGTATTATATGCATGCTATTATAGTGTTTAATAGTGATTAATATTTAGAATTTGCTTTTATTTTTATATTTTCATTTTTATTTTAGTCTTAGTTTGTTTTTGTAATTTTATGTCCTTTTGTCGTTCTTATTTTCTAAGCATTTATTTATATATATATTCGCGTGTATTTATTATTTTGACAAATTTATTATACAAATTAAGTTTTTTTATTTTTGTTTCTTTTTTTTTAATGTATTTTCATCTAATAATTTTTAAATGTATTTTAGCTTTATTTCAATTACTGAAAAAAAGGTTTAATAGCTTTAGGATAATATACTATTCTCTGGTGTTATTTTAGTATTATTTACATGCTATTATAGTGTTTAATAGTGATTAATATTTAGAATTTGCTTTTATTTTTTCATATTTTCAGTTTTAGTTTTAGTAATTGTATGTCCTTTTGTCATTTTTTTATTCTATTTTATTTTTTTTACATTTTTAAATATTTAAAAATTCATTTTTATTATTATTTTAGAACGTATTATTATTATTCATTTATTATTGTTATTACATTTGTTTTTTATTTGTTTACATTTCTTTCATGCAATATTTAAAAAAAATGTATTTTAATTAATCTCTTTTAATAGACTAATTTGGTGTTATTTTAGTATTTTTTTGCATGCCATTATAGTGTTTAATAGAGATTTAATATTTTGAATTTGCTTTTATTTTTATATTTTCAGTTTTAATTTAAATTTTTGTTTGTTTTAGTAAATGTATGCCCTTTTGTTATTTCTATATATATTTTTAATTCAGTTTGTATTATTATTTTAAAACTTATTCGTTATTATTATTATTATTCATTTATTGAGTTTGTTTTTTATTTGTTTAATTTTTTTATTTTTCTAATATAAAAAGAATAGTATTTTAGCTTTATTTCAATTACTAAAAAAGTTCAATAGTTTTAGGCTTAGTTTTAGTTAACAATAACACATCAAACTGGACATAACCTCATTTGACTTAAGACTTCAGTTTCATTTGATTGATGTTTTCTAAACTTGGAAGAAACACAAACTGCAATATGGCTGACAGTTGAACAAAATCTTTTCATGCTGATTCCCATATTGCAAATGCACCACAGTCCCACAAATACAATGTGAAAAGAGCCCAGTGAGGGTAAAATCAAAGTTTGAACCAAGGAATTTAACCAGTTTTTTACCTTCTGTCTGTCTTAGTACGGCACCAAAGCTTTGGATAAGATCACTAAAGCCATCCTCGGGCACATCGACAACAAAGTCCCTCCACCAAAGGGCTACCCAGGAGGACCCATCATGTTCTTCAGAGGTAATATCATCTGTTCTGATGTGCTTCGGTGATGCAGATCATGCCAATTTGATCAAAAGTGACATTTAAGACATTTATAATGTAACAAAAGTTTTCTATTTTAAATAGATGCTGTTCCTTTCAAACTTTTTATTTATCTGTGAATCCTAAAAAAAAACATTAAAGTATCCACAAAAATATTGGGCATCAAAACACTTTTCAACACTTAAAATAATCAGAAAGATTTCTTGAGCAGCAAATCAGCATATTAGAATGATTTCTGAAGAATCATGTGACACTGAAGACTGCAGTAATGATGCTGAAAATTCAGCTTTGCATCACAGAAATAAATTACATTTTAACAGATAGTCACATAGAAAACAGCCATTTTAAATTCTAATAATATTTTATAATTTTGCTGTATTTTTAATTTAAATATTCATGTGTGTGTTTCAGATATGAAGAAAGGCATGATTGATGTGGGAATCTTTTGCAAGGAGCCTCGTCTAGGTCTGAATACAGAGAAAGGTAAATGTAATAAAATAACATCAAGATGATCTGATTATAATGAGTGTTTTATTGCTCATCTCTAATCTAATGATACTTCTGCTTGAGTATATTTATTATTGGAAAAAAAATATGACTATGGATAATGTACATTTGTTCTGCATTGCAAAAAATGTTTTTCTTACTTAGATTTTTTTGTCTTCTTTCCAGCCAAAATATCTCAAAATTCTTAAATCAAGAAGGATTTTCTAGACGAGTAAAAATAGTCTTGTTTAGAAAAAAAACAAGTCAGAATTAAGTGAGTTTTTGCTTGAAACAAGCTAAATAATTTGCCAATGGAATAAGAAAAAAGTCGTATTTCAAATAGAAGATTATTTTTCTTACCACATTGGCAGATTATTTTGCTTGTTTCAAGATAAAACACTTAATTTTGACTTGTTTTTTCTGAAAGCAAGAAAATAATTTTTACTTGTCTAGAAAATCCTTATTGATTTAAGAATTTTGAGATATTTTGGCTGGAAACAAGATAAAAAAATTTAAGTAAGAAAATAATTTTTTTGCAGTGTGTTTGTTTTACTGATGTAATTCCAGTCAGTGGAGTGCTTTACTGATGACATGGAATAAATGCATTGATTATATGCAAGTCATTTGCATCCAAACAAATGGCTAATTGCCTTTTTCTGTCCTGTATCCCAGACTGCACCATCACTAAGTTTCTGAACCGTATTTTGGGTTTGGAAGTCCATCAGCAGAACTCTCTGTTCCAGTACTTCACCGATAACTTCGACTACTTGATCAACAAGGACAAGAAAGAGGGAAAATATGACATGGGAATATTGGGTGAGAAACCTGAATGTGCACATTATTATTTGATGATATTATGCAGGGATTTTGCTGTTATAGTTACAGTTGAGGTCAAAAGTTTACATACACCTTGCAGAATCCGCAAAATGTTAATTATTTTACCAAAATAAGAGAGATCATACAAAATGCATGTTTTTTTATTTACTACTGACCTTAGTAAGATATTTCACATAAAAGATGTTTACATATAGTCCACAAGAGAAAATAATAGTTGCATTTATAAAAAATGACTTGATTCTTAATTAGGGCCCGAGCCCAAAAGGGCGAAGGCCCTATTGTTCTTCTAAGGGTTCTTATTTTTTTTTTTTTTTTTTTTTTTTTACACCTTCCGGGCACTTTTGGGGGCCTTAACATACTCAAAAACTCTTGAAAATTTGCACACACGTCGGAATCTGCGGCCATCAGGACGCCACTGAGGCTGGGACCCGGGCGTGGTTCAGGGCCTCTTCAGCGCCCCCTGGAACACAGTTTGAAAACTTGATGTACTGCGCACACATACTTGCACGTACTGATATGAAACTCGGTACACATATAGATCTCACTGAGCCAAACAACTTTTGTACTCTATGTCATGGGCTGAACGCAACAGGAAGTGAGATATTTAGGGCTGTTTAAAAAGCGCATGCTCTGGAATTTAACGTACTCCTCCCAGGGTTTCCATAGGATTGTCACCAAACTCGGTCAGCATGATCTCAAGACATTGGGGACGCTAAATTGCGAGGGGATTTTTGATATCTCGAACGGTTTGGCCGTGGCAAGGCGACAAAGTTATGGCGAGAAATGAGAAACAGGAAGTGTCTAATTACTGTTGCACACATTGCTTGATTCTTATGAAACTTCACCAGTTTGTTTGTTGTATGATGCCGATTCCATAAATGTGACTATTATGAGTCAAAGTTATAGCGCCACCAACTGGCTGCAGGAAGCGTGTCATTTTCAAAATCCTTTGAAATCAGCCTCTTAATTTAACTTGATTTTCTTCAAACTTCATCAAAATAATGTCAAAACACGGCCGATGAGAATATGTAAAGGGGTCGATGATGAATCAAATACTGTTGCCATGGCAACGTGTCAAACTTTAAAATTTGATTCCTGTCTTTTCAAGGCAGATAACATGCTTAGAATTTCATGAAACTCAACACACACGTCAATATTAATGACAGTAAGACACTGGCAAAAGGTCATAAATGGGCGTGGAGCAGGCACTCTATAGCGCCATCTTTTGACAAAAGTTGGGGGGTTAGTTTTTCCTACAGTCACCAAACTCTGTACATATATTGTTCTCATCAATCTGGACAACTTTCTAAATCAAACTCATTAGCTAAGACCAACAGGAAGCCGGCTATTTTGATTTGAATGTGGATTTTTGGAAAAATCAGGCTGTAAACAAATTCACACTCCTTCTAAGAAAAATAAGGTATTCACACTAAACTTTTTTAACATGAAGAGAAGATTCTGAAGATGTTAAATTGCGAGCGGATTTGGGATATCTTGAACGGTGTTGACGTGATGATTTTTTAAAGATGTAGTAAAAAACATAACCGTAATTTTTTTATATCTTTAAAGTGCAGCATCCAAACTCTTTACAACTTTTTTCACACAGAGATCTTATCATTCTGAGCAAGTGGTGTAAATATCAATTTTATACAAGCTTCTATGAATTAAAGAAAATTAAAAAAAGAAATTAGAAACCTGCTGTCACTCTGCCTGTGCCTGTCTGTGTTCAGTCACCATTGAGTCACTGAAGAGTGACTGAAGGGGGGAGGGGTGTAAGGGAGAGAGACCAGTGGAACATGCTGTTTTGCTTAAGACCATCTTTGAGGAAGATGCACATTGCTGTAGCGTAATCGACATAAATATGCCTGATATTTTGAGAAAATATAAAGGGTCATTAAATCTTTCATTGTTTGTATTTTGCAGTTGTTGTTTTTTATTTATTTTTACTGAACTGTACCATGAACTTGTCCTATTCAGTCACATAGCAAAAGATTAAGAAAAATACAACTTTTAAGCATGAGTGAATAATCTTCATTGTAGACAATATTTTCATAGTGTTATTTATTGAATATAAAATTATAATAATTAAAAATTTCAAGACAAACTTTGACAACAAAACAAACTTTGCTGTTATCTGTTCAAAACATCCGAAAACCATCATTTTAAGATCAGTTATATATATATCGCCCCATTAAAACACTCAACTTGATTTTTAAAGATATTTTGAAAGAATTAAGCGTTTATAGAGCACTTTGTGTATTGCTGTACACCCACATGAACTGTGTTCATGTTCATGTTAATTCACAGTACATAAACTAATTTACCTTTAAACAATATATGAATACTTTTTTTTTTAGCTTAATATTAATTAACATTAATAAATGCTATTTAATTATTGTTCATGTTAACTAATATAGTTAATGTTAACAAATGAAACTGGATGGCAACATTTTATATATTGTGTGTATGTGTCTCTGTGTTGATTTTAAAGTGTAACCCTTTCAATTCAGTAAACTTAAAATCCAAACTAGCAGAGGGTTACTGTGAATGCATTTGCCAACTGTGCACCGTTTTCCTTATTGATTTTAGTTATGTAGCGCTTAAGAGTGATGTCTTATAACAGGAGTCACCAGCAAAGCAATATCCACATACAAATTGTACAGATTGGTAACGATTTAAGCAGAAGTGGTGAATGTAATGCAAGCAATAATAACATTTTGTTATCATCATGAATTACATGTTCTTATCATCATCATCAGAATATAGGGCAAATGTTCACATTTGGTTCACAGTTGGCATTATCTGAAGTCCTTGCAGGGGATTAGGTTTATAGCAAACTCCTCCTAGACATTTAATGAAATCAACATTATATTTGGTCAGTCTGATCTAGAGGCCTTAGAGATGTTAAATTGTGAAGATCTTGAGTTTCAGTAAAGGGCGTGTCCGTGGCGGCCTGACAAAGTTTGATGTTTTGCCATGGACATAGGTGTAATAACTCAGCCATAAAATGTCTGATCTGCCTCAAACTTCAGAGGTTTGGTAAGAGTCCTGGCCTGAAGACACCTAAAGGCCAATATTCAGATATTATCATAGCGCCACCTGTTGACACCAGGATATATCATATCTTTCACTAACTCAAACATACCAAGGTCAATCT
Source organism: Garra rufa (assembly GCF_049309525.1). Lineage (NCBI taxonomy): Eukaryota > Metazoa > Chordata > Actinopteri > Cypriniformes > Cyprinidae > Garra > Garra rufa. Next base: position 3,476,225 of record NC_133370.1, read on the forward strand.
GCACCAAACTTCATATGTTTGATAATAGTGCTGGCCTGAACACATCTACATGCCATTTATAGGCATAGCGCCACCAGCTGCCAATGGGAAGTTTGGCACATTTAAATGACTTATGACATATTTCTCATATATTTACTGTATTAAAAGCATACTGCCCACCGTTTGCTGTTTTCCTAAAGCCACCGGTCGGTGGTGAGCCTGGGTGCGAGGGCCCGTTCATCGCTGCTCGCAGCTTTAATATTGTGTTGTTATCTGAATGATCCACAGCTGTGTTTTTTGTTTAGTGACAATTGTTCACGAGTCCCTTGTTTGTTCTGAACAGTTAAACTGCCTGCTGTTCTTCAGAAAAATGCTTCAGGTCCCACAAATTCTTTGGTTTTCCAGCATTTTTGTGTATTTGAACCCTTTCCAACAATGACTGTATGATTTTGAGATCCATCTTTTCACACTGAGGACAACTGAGAGACTCATATGCAACTATTACAGAAGGTTCAAACACTCGCTGAGGCTCCAGAAGGAGAAACCTTCTGTCTGTGTCTGAGATTTAATGTTGTCATATTCTGTGTGTTCAGATCTTGCTCCTGGTAATGATGAAATTCATGAGGAAACGCAAGAGAAGTTTCTAACTCCAGGAAACCCTCAGGAGGGCCAGGTCATCCTCTATAAGGTATGTGTGAGGAAATGATGCACTAAATTGATCGAAAGTGACAGTAAATGTTACAAAATAAATGCTGCTCTTTTGAATTTTCTATTCATCAAAGAATCTCGAAAAATAAAATGTATCACCGTTTGCACAAAAACTTGAAGCAGCACAACAGTTTTCAACATTGATGGAAATGTTTCTTGAGCAGCAAATCAGAATATTAGAATGATTTCTGAAGGATCATGTGACACTGAAGACTGGAGTAATGATGCTGAAAACTCATCTTTGATCATATCAATAAATTACGTTTTAGTATTTATTCACATAATAAACAGTATTTTTAAATTGTAGTAATATTTTATATATCTATAATATATATATATATATAATATATCTGTTTTATTGCATTTTTACCAAAGAAATGTAGCCTTGATGAGCAGAAGAGACTTTCAAACACATTAAAAAATGTTTCTAATATATATTTTTAATACAGTATATAGCAGTGTTGGGGAGTAACTAGTTACATGTAACGGCGTTACGTAATTTAATTACAAAATAAATGTAACAGTAATTCGTTACAGTTACTTAGAAAAAAGTTTAATTAAATTAGTTACTTGTGAAAATGTTAAAGATTACAAATGGGGTTACATCTAAAAATTTTCTTTAAAAATCTGGGATATGTTGAATAATATTAATCTGTTGCTTTGCCTGTTTTTGATATGCACGATGCCTTCTGCTAAGGCCATTTATTAAAGCGGTGCTATTCTGATGCTTTTGATTGGTTTGAATTTTGCGGTGCACCACGTCTGCCAATTAGGTTAATCCTCTTTGTCAGCGCGTTCATCGTCCCCTTTGTGTATTCGAGACCGATATTAAAAACATTCATAACAAATTAGCTAGCCTGCTAGCTGCCTTTACCAGACACACTTGTATTTATGAACCCTTTCACAAAAAAATATCGCATTTTTTTCTAAGGTTGGTAATGTCAGATCTAACTTGCGATTTTATCACATTAACCCATTTTAATTTTGAGTGTCATTTGTAAAATCAGTGTTTACACTACTGCGTGATTTTCAGCTGAAGCGTGACTAATGATTTGTAGGATGAAAATCCGCTGCAGTTTAGTTTATTTTCGAATAATATAGATCTATTTTTCTCAAGGGCTTGAAACTTTTCTCTATAATGATCGATGTTGACCTAACGTGCCACCTAGTGGACAAATCTCTCAATTAGTTTGTCCCATTTTGTCTTGCAAAATCGAGCTATCATCTAGTGAAGTAGAGGATGGATACCCGAGCCGAGCCCGACGGTACCCGACGGGCCGGGCCGGGTTCGGACAGATATTTTAGAAAGGATGCTCGGGTTCGGGTCGGGCTCGGTCACATCAGCGCAATAGTGCGCCTGTGTTATACCGGCGCTTTTTGCCCCGTGTGCACTGATGCTCTCATCTGTTGACATTTCCGAACGCTTTCCTACAGTTGCTTAATAAAAGCGGGCTTTCCACACAAAAAAAGTGCATGTGTCATTAGTATGAGAAAAAAAAGAGATTTTAACTGTCGGGCTGGGATCGGGCTCGGACATAAATATCTTAAAGCTTGTCGGGCTCGGGTCGGGTTCGGTTACTGCTCTGTCGGACGCGGGCCGGGCTCGGACAGAAAAATGCGGCCCGATCCGCATTCTATAGTGAAGCACCCCAGTTTGTCACTGAATCTAAGCAGTGTTTTAGATGAAATGTAACTTTATTTAAAACAATAATAAAAAAAAAACAATACCATGGATTTTATGACACAGCTACAATGATGGAGTCTGTTTGGATTTGGCAGTATCTATTCTAGAATCTATTCTTTCTTCTGTTAGTGAGAAATAATTATTAGCCCTGTAAGGTATAATGATTTCTCTCCACACATAGTGTTAAAAAAAAAAATAGTATGCAGATTTTTACTATTTTTTTTATATCAGTAAGAAAAAAACTTGTTTTTACTACATTATTATAATCTAGAATTGTGTTTTCTCTTAAATATAACTAAAAATAATTATCTATTATTTTAAATAGATAATTTAGATATTTAAAGAAATCTTTTTTAAGATTTAAGTTTTTCAAGGCATTGTTACTTGCCAGTGTGTCCTGTCATAGCTATGCAAAATTTTGATTTTGTAACAACAGTAAACAATTTTTTTGTTATAAGGTCTGGTTTTGTAATGGCTGTACTTTTAAAATTAAATTAATATAATCTTAATTCAAGTGATGAAAGATTTTGAAATTCTGACAGTAAACTACTGTAAGGTCACAGCTGCTTGGTATAAATGCTTGAAAATGATTTAGTTGAAAATATCCATTAGAAACTTAAAAGTAATCAAAAAGTAATCAGATGTAATCAGTTACTTTACTTTTCTAAAGTAATTGAAAAGGTACACTACTTATTACATTTTAAATAGGGTAATTTGTAATCTGTAATCTATTACATTTCCAAAGTAACCTCCCCAACACTGGTATATAGTGTCTTGTATTATAATATTGTTTATAATATATAACTATTTTATTTGAGAAATGTATTGATATTTTACAATATAAAAATGTATAAATAATTTAAAAAATATATTTGGGATCACTAAGATTTTATTTACATATTTTTAAAGAAGTTTCTTATGCTTATCAAGGCTGTTCATTTGATCGAAATAATATTTCACTATATTATTTTTTTTTTTTTTTGATGTAAAACAATGTTTTTCTATATTAATATGTTAAAATTGAATTTATATCTGTAATTAAAGTTGAATTTTCAGCATCGTTACTCCAGTCTTCAGTGTAACATAATCCTAAAACTGATTTATTATCAATGCTGGAAACAGTTGTGCTGCTTAATATTTTTTGGAACCTGTGATACTTTTTTTCAGGATTCTTTGATCAATACATGGTTAAAAAGAACAGCATTTATTTAAAATAGAAAGATGTTCTGACAATATACACCACTGTGTAAAAGTTTGGGGTCAGTAAATATGTATTCTTTGTTTTTCGAAAGATATTAATACTTTTATTCACCAAGAATGTGTTAAATTGATATAAAGTGGTAGCATATTTTTATTGTTAGAATAGATTTTTATTTTGAATAAATGCTCTTCTTTTTAACTTATTCATCAAATAATCCTAAAAAAATGACAAGTTCCAAAAAAAAAAATCATAATTTCAATAATAGATCCCTATATTGGAATGATTTCTGAAGGATCATGTGACACTTAAGACTGGAGTAACGGCTAATGAAAATTCAGCTCTGCATCACAGAAATAAATTAAATTTTAATGTATATTAAACTAAGAACCATTATTTTATATAGTAATAACATTTTGCAATATTACAGTTTTTTCCTATATTTTTGATCAAATAAATGAAGACTTGATGACCATAAGAGACGACTTTAAAAGTCTTGCAGATCCCAAACTTTTGAATGGCAATGTATATGCTATTATTATTATTATTTTATTAGTTTGCAGAGTATTAGAAATGTCCTGACATTGTGTTTTGTCGCTGTTTTTCAGATCAGTGTGGATCGTGGGATGCCCTGGGAAGAGGCCTGCAGTAAAGCAGAAAAACTCACTGGAGACTATGAAGGCTTTTACCTCTCAAACAAGGTACACCACACTTCATCACACACTCTTGTCTGACTAAAACTCATGCTTGATACCTTGTCAAATACCAACCATCTTTGAGTATTTTAATTGCATATATGTTTTTGTGTGTTCAGCTGCGTGGGAGTCAGCCGTGCGTCCTGCTTGCTGAACAAGGTCGGGGTCGCAATCTCATCCTGTATAAGCCCAACATCGGTAAACAGGCTCATCCTGAGAACCTGGACAACCTGCTGCTGAGATACTACAAGGTACAACATGCAAAACCCATCAAACACTGCCAGAATCCTGAATATAATGTTCGATCTTAAGCAGAGCTGTTGTTGCACAGTGACATTCGGTGGTAGACGGTGAAACTGGAGTTCAATTAATGTAGTTTAATGCAATTCGAGTTTAACGTTTAGAGTTGCTGTGGGTGTTTTCAGAGGTTATTTGTTATTTAATTTTTCTATTAAAACCATTTTATATCTAATTACATCTCATTTGAAATGGTAAATACAGATGTCTTGACTGGCTGCATTAAACATATACACTTACACTCAAAAGTGGAACAAAAAATTTAAATGCTTTTCTGCTCATCAAGGCTGCATTTATTTAACTAAAAATACAGAAAAATACTGTAATATTGTGAAATGGCAATGCAATTTAAAATAGTGGATTTCTATTTTAATATACTTTAAAACAATTTGTTTTTGTGATGCAAAGCTGAATTTTCAGCATCATTACTCCAGTCTTTAGTGTCATTCTAATATACTGATTTATTATCAGTGTTTTTGGAAGCTGTTATACGTTTTTCAGGATTCTTTGAATAAAACTTTAAAACAACAGCATTTCTTTAAAGTAGAAAACTTTGGTAACAATAAACACTTTGTTCAAAGGATGGGGTGTGTAATTTCTTAAAAGAAAGAATTTTCTTTCTTTATCTCTTTAAAAGAAATTAATACTTTTCTTCAGCAAGGATGTGTTAAATTGATCAAAAGTGATAGTAAAGGCTTATATTGTTAGAAAAGGTGTCTATTTTAAATAAATGCTGTTCTTTTTTACTTTTTATTCATCAAAGAATCCTGAAAAAAGTATCCCAGTTTTCCAAAAAAATAGTGTTTCCAGCACTGATAATAAAAGTAATAAATCAGTATATTAGAATAATTTCTGAAGGATCATGTGACACTGAAGACTCGGCGTTGCATCACAGAAATAAATCATATTTTAAAATATATTAAAATCTAAAACTGTTATTTTGAATTGCAATAATATTTCATAATATTACCCTTTTTTTTTTCTTTTTTTTTTTTGGTATTTTTGATTAACCTTGATGAGCATAAGAGACTTTTTTTTTTTTAAACATTTAAAAAATGTAAATCTTACTGATCCCAAACTTTTGAGCAATAACTTACTGTAAATTCGTCATGTTTTTATGAATTTAAAAAAAAAAAAAACAGTTTTTGCCACTTTTGATTGCTTTTTTGCTACTAGTCCAGATCCACACTAAATGCTCTGAATACACGTTCTACATGTGTTTTTCTTTCCACTCTGAAGGTGACACCTGATGAAGCGAAGGATTTATGGGAGACTCAGTTTGTCTTTTCTTTCACCAACTGCACACATGCCAACTGGTGAGTGATACTATTAAAAAAATACATTATAAGTTTTTGTTGTTGTTTGCACTAATAGCTAGTTAACAACTATAACACAACTCTGTAAACTGGTTGTTAAGTGTGTGTGTGTTTAAAGGTGTGGTCAAGTTTACTCTTGCTCTGCATGATTATACAGGTGATAATGATGATGAAATAAACATTCAAAGCTATTCTGACAGGTAGCAAATGAACCAACCCTGTTTGCATTCCACACAGCTTCTTCTTTATGGATGATTTTATAAAACCAGTCTTAAGTAGCACGGGTATATGTGACCCTGGACCACAAAACCAGTCTTAAGTCGCTGGGGTTTGTTTGTAGCAATAGCCAAAAATACATTGCATGGGTCAAAATTTTAGATTTTTCTTTTATGCCAAAAATCATTAGGAAATTAAGTAAAGATCATGTTCCATGAAATTTTTTTGTAAAATTCCTACTGTTAATATATCAAAATGTAATTTTTGATTAGTAATATGCATTAAGAACCTAATTTGGACAACTTTAAAGGTGATTTTCTCAGTATTTAGATTTTTTTGCACCCTCAGATTCCAGATTTTCAAACAGATGTATCTCAGCCAAATATTGTCTGATCCTAACAAACCATACATCAATAGAAAGCTTATTTACTGAGCTTTCATATGATGTATGAATCTCAGTTTTGTAAAAATTAACCTTATGACTGGTTTTGTGGTCCAGGGTCACATATTTGTAGCAGTAGTCCCAAAAATACATTGTATAAGTCACAATGATTGATTATTCTGCCAAAAATCATTAGGATATTAAGTAAAAATGATGTTCCATGTAGATATTTTGTAAATTTCCTAACATAAATATATCAGCCTGATTTTTGATTAGTAATATGCATTGCTAAGAACTTTATTTGGACAACTTTAAAGGCGATTTTCTCAATATTTGTTTATTTTTGCACCCTCAGATTTATCTCAGCCAAATATTGTCCTATCCTAACAAACTATACATCAATTTATTCAGCTTTCAGATGATGTATACATCTCAATTTAAAACAATTGACCGTTATGACTGGCTTTGTGGTCTACTTTTATAATATTTATTCATCGTTTAATTTAGATTTTATTTGCAAATTTTCAGTTTTAATTTTAGTTGTTTTATGTGTTTTTTATTGTTTATTTTAATGTGTATCTGAGTTTTAGTAATTGTAGAAAATATAGTAGTTTTAAGGTTTATTTTTTTCATAGTTTATGCAATATTTTTATATTTCATATAGTTATATATGGTTGCATGTAAGCAAATTTTTAAGCTCTGTTTTACCAATAAGTGAGTTTTAGTCATTTTATGTGGTTTTGTACTTTTTATTATTTTAAATATTTTTATTTAGCTTTAATTTATATAATTTTGTGGTATTTTTACATGTCATTTAATTAATAGCTACTTCTTAGTACTTAGTTTTTTAAACTTTTTAGGTTTATTTTTTTTTTATATATGTCTATAGTATTTTAAGATTTTGTATTCTATTTTGTTGTATTTGAGCTTTATTTAGTTATTAGTAATTAACAATTTACATTAATTTACATTCAAATTGAAATTAATTGAAATTTAATTTGAATTCAAATTTAGATTCGTTTGAATTTATATGGAGAGAAATCCTGGAATGTTTTCTTCAAAAAACATCATTTCTTTACGGCTAAAGAAAGAAAGACATGAACATCTTGGATGACAACGGAGTACATTATCTGTACATTTTTGTCCTGGAAGTGAACTTGTCCTTTAACAGTGTTGTGTGTCTGTGTGTTTCTCATAGGAAGGGTAATTGTAAGATGATCGAACAGGGCCAGGAGTGTTTTCTGGGGATGCGTCTCAGGCAGTATCACATGTTGTGCGGAGCGCTGCTGAGGGTTTGGAAACGAGTGTCTGACATCGTCTCGGACATCACCAACTCCAGCATCCTGCAGATCGTACGGCTCAAAACCAAACAGAACAGCAAGCAAGTTGGTGAGTTGACGTTTTGTTATCTGTTACTTCCCAGTCCTGTTTGCTAGTAAATTAATAGGGCTGCTCGATGAATCACATTTTAATTATGATCATCATTTGTGCTTCTCTTGAATTTTGCCGCTTATTAATTATCCTGAAAAATTTTCATTTTAATTTGCATTGGTAGCAGTTATGGTTGCCAGATGTCAAGATTTTAAATCTCCTGATCAGGTTTATTTTGTCAACCAGCTGGTTATTTATGCTGAAAGAGTTTCATTTTTATTTTGCTGTTTGTGTTATCTTGCTTTGGTTACAAACTTCAACAAGCGTTCATAGTTGTGGTTGCCAGATCTCAAGATATTAAATCCCCTAATCAGGGCTTCAGCCCAGTGGTTTACTTGATGTTCCCAATCTGGCAACCATACAAATGTAAAAAAATAAAAAATAACACTACCGGTCAAAAGTTATTAAACAGTAAGTTTTTAATGTCTTAAAGGAGGTCTCTTTTGCTCACCAAGCCTGCATTTATTTATTCTAAAGTACAGCAAAAACAGTGAATTTTTTTTTTAAATAACTAAATATATATTAAAATATAATTTATTCCTGTGATTTTAAAACTTGATTTTTAGCATCGGAAGTGTCACATGATCCTTCAATAATCATTCAAATATTATGATTTGCTGCTAAACCATTTATTATTATTATTATTATTGAATATTTTGTTGAAAGGGCTGAGTAGAATTATTTTTTTAGGTTTCTTTATTGAATAGAAAGTTCAGAAGTACGGCATTTAGCTGAAATAGAAATCTTTTGTAACATTATAAATGTCTTTATCATCACTTTTGATCAATTTAAAGCAAAATAAAAGTATTAACTCCAGGCTTTTGAATGGTATAGTGTATAATGTTACAAAAGCTTTTTATTTCATGATGATCTTTTGATCTTTTTATTCATCAAAGACTCCTGAAAAAAATTACTCAACTGTTCTAAATAATAATAATAATAATAATAATAATAATAATAATAATAATAATAATGCTTTTGAACAGCAAATCAGCATATTAGAATGATTTCTGAAGGATCATGTGACACTGAAGACTAGGGTAATGATTCTGAAAATTCAGCTTTGATCACAGGAATAAATTACATTTTAAAATATATTCAAATACAAAACAGTTTTTTTCAAATAGTAAAAATAATTCAGAATTTAAAATGTAATGTAAAATAAAAAAGTAACACAAATATGAAATAAAATAACAATCATTACAACAGCTCTATTAATACATTTATTATAACATTCTCAGGCTGCATTTATTTGTACATTAAAAACACATGCCTTCAAGGAGGGGGTCTTAAAAATGGCCAAAGAATATCATTTTACTAACTTATTAATTTAAATTTAAATTGTGCTTTGTTAGTAGGCTATAATGTTAAAAATGTTTAGTGTTAAGTAAATATTTTTAATTGTTTTGTAATTGATTATTTTTTTTTTTTTTTTGAAAAGCAAGACAAAACTGTAAAAAGCAAATATTGTCTGTTTAAAAAAATTGGTAAAGTACATTGGGAAAAAAACATTCAAAACTGGTAATTGGCCCAGTGTTTAATTTTGTTCAACATCGGCCAAGAATTTTCATTTCGGTGCATCCCTATTATCGTGCATTGGTGTGGACGCTATATAGTTGTCAATCTTGGTGTGAACCAGCCTTATATGTCCATTTCTCTCTCTTCAGGTATAAAAATCCCAGAGAACTGCGTATCCCGTGTGCGCGCCGAGCTCTCTCGGATGGATGAAGAGGTGAAGAAAGCCCGCCGAGAGAGAGAGCAAGTCGCAAACGACCAGCGCCTGCGCCAAGAGATGCTGGCCAAGATGCTCAATGCCCGCAAGCTCATGGCAAACCCTTCCCACTCCCTTCAGAACCGTCTTCACTACCAACGATCCCTTTTACCCCCTGTGGCAAAGCCGAAGAGCGAAGCCATCAACGAGGTCTTGGATCTAACCATCAGCCCCTGCCCATCGCCGGACATCAAAACGCCAGCGCCAGACCTAAACGGCATGAGAGGACGGCCGTGCCCGACCGTTCCCGAGACGTTCAACCTGGAAGATTTGATCTCCCAGGAGCAGCAAAGACACAGACAGGTGGCGTTGAACCCGAACGTGCGCATGTCGGCGACACACATCCCACAGCAGCACATTCACACACTAAAGCAAAATCATTCGTCGTTCGGGGTGCTGACGCAACAGCAGCAGCAACAGAGCGTCTCACGCGCGCAACCGTCTGCGCAGTACAGCACGCTTCTCTCGCAGCTGCATCGAGGGCAAGACACGTCGCTCATGCTGCGGCTTCTCACACAGATGCAACAGCAAACCGGCGTGTCGGCGCAATCCCAGCGCACATCTAACGCACACTTGTTTAGCTCACACGCACAGCTATCGAAGCAACATGCGCAGCCGTCGCAACCCCTAGCCGTGCAGTCGCACGTCCCTCAGCCTGCTACAGAAAGAACAAACGACGAGTTCGATTTCGACGACTTAGACTTCAGTTACCACTCGCCCGATTCGCAACTTCAGCACCCGTTCTCCACACAAGCCCTGCCATCCTTGACTCCGCCCCCTCCTCCTTACTCCTCCTCCCTCTTTGCTTCGGCGCCGACAAGCTCCTCCCTCTCAGACTCTAGCTCCTCCTCCTCCCACTTCACGCCTTCGTCCTCTTCCTCCGAACAGACGCATCTGTTACCGAACGGCCACGGCAATATGGACGCCCTGGAGACGCTAGATCACATGATCCACGGGACGCCCTCGGATCACCGGCAGTCCGTCATCCAGTTCAAAACGATGGACTGGGACGCCACCTAGAGTCTCAAACACGCACAGTTAGAAGAGTTTTTCCCAAGTCATTCTCAGTCCATAAGCTAGGAGAGTTGCGTTCGGTTCGTTGGCGAAGACGACTTTAGAGGAGCGGTTCACTTTCAGAGCAAAAATTTACAGATAATGTTGGCATTCAAGATATTCATGTCTGTCTTTCTTCAGTCGGAAAGAATTGTTTGAATTTAATTATCCGCATATAGTGGACTTCTATGGTGCCTGTGAGTTTGAACGTCCAGAATGCAGTTTAAATGCAGCTTCAAAGCTTTTCTAAAAAAAACAAAACTTATTTGTGTAGTTTTAAACCTTGAATGCTCATCTATGTCGAAAAACTCCCATCTCATTTTCTCCTCCAGCTTCAAAATCTAATATTCTGATTAGTGATGTGCGGATGGCGGTTATATCTGCGGGTCGGGTAATAAAAAAATGCATTCTGATTATTTGCGGGTGGGTCGCGGGTGGATGAGATAAATCAATAATGATGCAAATGTTAACTACATTTTCTAAAACTTGAACGTGTTTTAAATACGTTTTTCATCAGGCAGACGATTTCATTTGTGTCTGTGTGTGTGTTCGAGAAGTTACGGTAATGCAGTGGTGTAGTGCATTGGTCGGCTTTGCGTTTGGTCAGTCAGTTAACGTTATTCTTTTCTGCGTGGATTTGGCTTAAAATCATGAGTGATTAAACGTATATAAGTGTGCAGCGATGTGCAGCGATCAGCTGAATCAATCTGCTGTTAAGAATGAACCATCCATTTATCATATCATGCAAAACTAAGATTACAATAAGTGTAATATGACAATCTGGTGCGGTTATCTAAATCAGAGAAAAATATAGGTGCGGGCGGATAATTTATTTGAAGCTGCGGGTTCGAGTGACGATTGAGCCCATCCGCGCATCTCTAATTCTGATTGCTGCTCAAAAAACATTATTATTATTATTGTGTTGAAAACAGCTGAGAAAAATGTTCTCAGGTTTTTCTTAGAAGATCAGCATTTATCTGAAAAATAAATCTTTTGTAATCTTTTAAATGTCTTTATCATCACTTTTAAACAATTTAAAGCAGCCTTGCTAAATAAAAGTATTCATTTTTCAAAAATTCTAAACAATATACTAGCTTCAAGCTTTTTAGTGGTTTGGTGTATAATGTTATAAAAGCTTTTTGTTTGAAATAAGTGCTGAAATTTTGATCAAAGAATCCTGAAAAAATTTAATCGGCTGTTTTCTATATTAATAATTATTAGTGGTGGGCCGTTATTGGCGTTAACGTGCTGCGTTAACGTGAGACTCTTATCGGGCGATAAAAAAAATATCGCCGTTAATCTATTCTCAAAGTTGGGTTGGGAGCTGGGTCTAAACTACGCAAGATATGATGACTTTCACCTTGATATTTTAGCGCGGATGACGTATACCTAGTCGAATTGCACTGTAGGGGGCGAGAACGAGTCTTCAACTTCTGTGAAATTACCACATCAAATGAGACGCGCAGACATGGATGCAGCTATGAAGCCGCTTCAGGGCAGGTGCGTGCGTTGCTAGACCCTTTTTACTGGGGCACGTGCCCCAGTGAAAATCTGCTGTGCCCCAGTAAAATCTCAAGTTTGAGTTATAATTTACTTTGATAATCCCGAAATAAAGACATTAAACTATATGCAACAACTGAATTGACGCTTCTAAAAGCAACGCAGTTTAATGGAAGACAATGCACGCAGATATCCATGCCCGTCCGCGTCTGTGTATTTAACGGCAACGCGTACGCCGTGCAGCCTTTTGCGCAGAAGTACTTGGTTACACAAGTTTGTATAGGTAATTATGTTGTAAATGCAATTGTCAAGCAGTTTGTGATGCATTTTGGAAACAAGAGATGAGCGCCTGATCTAATGCGCCACCTGGCCCGTTCTCGAAGACTTACTTTTAGTCATTATTTGGGTAGCACACATATTCTGAATGCCTTCAGCAGAATTCAAATTAGCCATTTTAATCTAGATTAATTCCAAGATTTAATCTAGATTAATCTAGATTAAAAAAATTAATCTATGCCCACCCCTAATAATTAATCAATATTTAAAAATGTTTCTTGAACCGCAAATTAGAATGAATTCTGAAGGATAATGTAACACTGAATACTAAAGTAATGACGCTGAAAATTCAGCTTTGATCACAGAAATAAACTTCAAGAGTAATTGCAAGTTTTGCCTTTTTTTGTAAAGAGCATTTGATGATCTTTGCACGTTGACTTTGTAAACCCTGGGTCGGTACTTCTGCAGTGATGTACAGTGTTGTTTTTGACAACCATCTTAGATTTAGTCTTAGTCTTTTGGACTAAAATGCTTATTAGTTTTAGTCAAATTTTAGTCACTTCTAAATGTGATAGTTTTAGTCCAATTTTAGTCGACGAAAAGTCAAAAAGGTTTTAGTCTAGTTTTAGTCAAAAAAAAGGGGGAAAAAGTCTTTTAACAAATTAATGTAGGTCAGTAAGTATTTTGCTGTTGGGTAGTGTCACTTATAAGTTGTGAAAATAGCAGATCTATAGTTCAACACAATGTGAGCTTCCGGATCGACTATTTTCACCAATAATTACAATAATGAAGGAATGGTTTTAGACATAAAAGACATATATTTGAAATACACCCATAGGTCCTCTCACCGTTTGCGACCACCCTGTGTGCAAACTGCCGCCATCATGGTTAATCGTCTGTCTGTCTGAGTGACAACAATGTGACGTGTTGAGCGTAACCAAACAAGGATAGAATGCTAAAACGGCTTGCCATACTAGTATGGCAAAGAGTATTTAATGCTAAAACGGCTTGCCATAGCGGCAGATACTTTTTCGGTTTTAATTGGCATGCACAATAAGCAGAAATGTCATGCATTTTAAACGTCTGACGGACCACCCACTAACATTTTTGTCTATTCTCGTCTCGTCAACGAAAACTCACACACGTCTCGTCATGTTTTAGTCATCAACGAGCCATTTTTATCTCGTCATCGTCTCGTTTTCATCATGAAAAAAAAGTGGCGTCAACGAAATGATTTCATCATCGTCATCGTTGACGAAAACAACACTAGTGATGTAGGACAATTTTAAGAAAATAAGGAGTTTTTTGACATACCCTAACTGTCTTGAACCAGGATGCACAGAGTGCAAAACTAGACAAGTCAAGCATTTAAGTTTAAAAAGTATATACATTTTAATTTATTTTTAGTAAATAACCAATCGTTTCGCTAGATAAGATCCTTCTTCCTCGTCTGGGATCGTTTAGAGTCCTTTAAAGCTGCATTTAAACTGCATTTTGGAAGTTCAAACTCGCAGGCACTATAGAAGTCCACTATATGGAGAAGAATCCTGAAATGTTTTCTTCAAAAAACAATTTCTTTATGACTGAAGAAAGAAAGACATGAACATCTTGGATGACAAATGAGTACATTATTTGTACAGTTTTCTCGGAAGTGATCTACTTCTTTAAAAAACACACGGGCACTTGAAATCGGTTTGGTTTTTGTTTGCCTTATTTGAAGCAATAGGGCTTTTCCACCCACCATTTCATCACATCAGACATTGAGGTAAAAGAGAGTTTATTTATTAAGATATTGGTGTATACTGTTTCCTGTTCTAGGGAGTTTATCTTTTTCGAAAATAAAAGCCTTCTGTTAAAGCAGTGCCTTTATCTCCTTCAGATGCAGTCTTGTGTACGTATATATATATATATATATATATTTCTAGACAGAGTAGTGCTATATTATTTATTTCCACCGGCGTCGGTCTCCTCGATCGCATGATTCTGAAACTGCTGTTTGACCCCTTAACCCTGTGAATTTCTCATTTCTTTCTACATTTCAGTAATCCGAAAACACAGGGACAGATTGGTCAGATTCGTTCACGATCTAATGACGGCGGCGCTCACGAGCAGATCGCTTTCTGCGGAATACTTTCTCAGGTATCGTATAGACTCGTCACTGTCCAAGCAAAAGACTATTTTATAAAATATAATAGGCTGCGGATGGAGCTTTTGGGAATCGATAACCAAATTATTTATTAGCAGACTTAGTTGTGAACGAGCGCTGAAACCACTGGACCTCTGTGGAGCCAGAGTGAGACTTAGCAATAAAAACCAAACGCATATTATGGAGAATAAAAATCAAATACTGCCCCACGAACAACTCGCGATTCTCTTTATATCTGTCTGTTCAGAAGTGATATTTTTGAATTGTGTTGGAAGAATATTATATTTGTTATGCGGAATAAACAGATATGTTTGTTTGTTTGTTTGTATGAGGTCAATGTTTTTTCCTTTGGTCTTGTATTCTCGTGTAGTTGGAATGGAAGCAAATGTATTGGCGTCTTTGCTATTGCTGTATGTATTATTATTATTATTGTTATTAATACTATTATTATTGTTGCTATTTATATCCAAGGGACATTACTAGTAGAGGTAGACTTTGTTATAATCACGTGTAGAAGTTGAAACACTTTTCCAATGCCTTGTCAGGGTTTTCTTTGATTTCTCCCGCTCCCAAAACACAGAATCCAAGCCACCAAATCGAGCTGCACTGCCCCGCGCTCCGTGTTACTTTTATTCCTTTACGCGAAATTCAGTTTTTTTCCTCTTTTGGGTCGGGCGTCTAGATTCCCGTCGCACCAAAGTTTTCTGTGCAGTTTTTGCAGGCTCCGTTCGGTCGTGCTTAATCTCAGGAAAAGTCGAGGGAAAGAATGCGCCGTCGCATGATACTGACTACTGTATTCTACAGGCCTGGCTATCGTATTCTAGACTTGAAGTATATGAGAGAAAATGCGAATTTAGGAATCTTGCTCGAGTATTACTACAAGTTCTCTCCTTTTGATATGATTTGTTTTGTATGCAAGCAGTTTCAAAACTGGATCGGTGATATGAACAAACGCAATCCGGTTCACGGGAGGCTGTGATTGGCTCCGGTTACTCAGTTTAAGCATTTTTCGTGTGTAAAAACCCAGTACAAAGAAATCACAAGTGAACACTTTAATAATACAAACAAAACATTTATTAAAACTGCTACTGATTGTATGTATTGTTGTCGTTGCTGTTGTTGTTGTTATTATTATTATTATTGTTATATTATTAATGTTTCCAGTTAGAATTCTGTTCAGCACTTTTACTTTGGGCTTCTTTGTTTTATCCCAATATTTATGAGTTTAGACAGAACTGTAAATAGTGTAAACAAATGTGCCTTTTGACTCATTCTGAACGTTTTCTACATTTAACAGAAGGAATATATTGTACTGCAATATAATTTTTAACAAACAATAAAATTTTAAGAGTTTGTTCAAATTCTTGTGTCTGTGCATTTTTAACAACGCTGCTTAAAATTCTCAAAGCATAATCCCACGTAAAAGCCAGACTGAATTATGCCTCTTGGTAAAAACCCCTAAATGCCACTTCAGAAGTACTTTTGTGCCACCTTTGTGGCATAGGTGTTTTTTTCAGGGAAATAGGTGAGTTGCCAACCAAGAAATGCCATGTTTATACCTGGAAATACGAACTTGCCGATTTAAAGCTGCTTTTGTGCCTGCTCAAAATAAAGTGTGCAGATACAATGCTGCATAAAAGCCAGACTAAAGTATTTTTGCTCAGCCCCTAACAACAAATTATACTGTTCTAATTGCTGTGTAAATGCATTCATGCCACCTCTGAGCAGCATTAAACAGTGTGTGTAGAAAGACGCTTAAATGCCACCTCAGAAGTGATTCTGTGCCGTCTTTTACATTTGGCATAGGTGTTTTTTCAGGGGAATAGGTGAGGCGCTAACCAAGAAATACCATGTTAATACCAGAATATGAAAACCCAGAGTTAAGTATGCTCTCTGCCTGCTTGAAATAAACTGTAAAGATGCAATACTGCATAAAAGCTAGAACCCTAGAATCAAAGTATACAGTCACAATTGCTTTGCAAAACCTCTGAGCAGCATTAAACAGTGTGTAAAGACGTCTAAATGCCACTTCAGAAGTGCTTCTGTGCCACTTTTGTGGTGTAAATTTGGCATAGGTGTTTTTTCAGGGAAATAGGTGAGGTGCCAACCAAGAAATACCATGTTAGTACCTTTAAATATGAACATGCATAGTTAAGGCTGCTTTGTGCCTGCTCAAAATAAAGTGTGAAAATGGAATGTTGCATAAAAGCCAGACTAAAGTATTCCTGCTCAGCCCCTATTATTCAAGCATACAGTTGTAATTGCTGTATAAAAGCATTTATGCCACCTCTGAGCAGCATTAAACAGTGTGTAAAGATGCCAAAATGCAAGTGCTTCTGTGCCACCTTTGTGGTATAAATTTGACAGGCGTTTTTTTTTTTTTTTTTTTTTTTTTCCCAGAGAAATAGGTGAGGTGCCAATCAATGTTAATATCAGAATATGAAAACCCAGACTTAAGGCTGCTCTGTGCCTGCTCAAAATAAAGTGTGAAGATACAATCCTGCATAAAAGCCAGACTAAAGTTTTCTTCCTTAGCCCCAACATCAAAGTATACTGTTCTAATTGCTGTGTAAATGCATTCATGCAACCTCTGAGCAGCATTAAATGGTAAGACACCTAAATCCTACCTTAGAAGTGCTTTTGACATGTTTTTTTTTTTTCAGGTGAATAGGCAAGGTGCCAACCAAGAAATACCATGTTAGTACCTCAGAATATGAACTTGCTGAGTTAAGGTTGCTCTGTGCCTGCTCAAAATAAAGTGTGAAGAAGATACAATGCTGCATAAAAGCCAGACCAAAGTTTTCTTCCTTAGCCCCTAATATCAAAGTATACTGTTCTAATTGCTGTGTAAATGCATTCATGCCACCTCTGAGCAGCATTAAACAGTGTGTAAAGACCTAAATGGCACTTCAGAAGCGCTTCTGTGACACCTTTGTGGTGTAAATTTGACATAGGTGTTTTTTCAGGGAAAAAAGTGAGGCTCTAACCAAGAAATACCATGTTAATACCTCAGAATGTGAAAATGCTGAGTTAAGGCTGCTCTGTGCCTGCTCAAAATAAAGTGTAAAGATGCAATGCTGCATAAAAGCCAGACTAATGTTTTCCTGCTCAGCCACTATTCAAGTATACTGTTGTAATTGCTGTGTAAATGCATTCATGTCACCTCTGAGCAGCATTAAATGGTAAAAGACACTTAAATGCCACTTTAGAAGTGCTTTTGATATAGATGGGTTTTTTTTTCCAGGGGAATAGGTGAGGTGCTAACCAAGAAATACCATGTTAATACCTTTAAATGAACTTGCAGAGTTAAGGCTGCTCTGTGCCTGCTCAAAATAAAGTGTAAAGATACAATGCTGCATAAAAGCCTGACTAAAGTTTTTTTTCCTTAGCCCCTAATATCAAAGTATACTGTTCTAATTTCTGTGTAAATGCATTCATGCTATCTCTAAGCAGCATTAAACTGTGTAAAGACACCATAATGCCACTTCAGAAGCGCTTCTGTGCCACCTTTGTGGTGTAAATTTGGCATAGGTGTTTCTTCAGGGAAATAGGTGAGATGCCAACCAAGAAATACAATGGTAATACCAGAATATGGAAACCTATATTCCTGCTCAGCCCCGAAGTGTATACTTGCAAAATGTAATTGCTGTATAAAAGCATTTATGCCACCTCTGAGCAGCATTAAACAGTGTGTAAAGATGCCTAAATGCCACTTTAGCAGTGATTCTGTGCCACCTTTGTAGTGTCAACTTGGCATATGTGTTTTTTCAGGGAAACATGTGAGCTTCCAACCAAGAAATACCATGTTAATACCTTTAAATATGAACTTGCCAAGATAAGGCTGCTCTGTGCCTGCTCAAAATAAAGTGTAAAGATGCAATGCTGCATAAAAGCCAGACTAAAGTTTCTTCCTTAGCCCCTAACATCAAAGTTTACTGTTCTAATTGCTGTGCAAATGCATTTGTGCCACCTCTGAGCAGCATTAAACAGTGTGTAAAGACACCTAAATGCCACTCCAGAAGTGCTTCTGTGCCACCTTTGCAGCATAAATTTGGCATTGGAGTACCACTTCCATAGAATATGCTAATTATTCAGCTTCTGTATTATCTCATCACTGAAAACTGTCTAAATTTGTGTATTTACATTTTTTAAATGTGTAATTATTTTTATTTTAAGTAAAATATTTTATTTCAAATAAAACGTCTTAGATTGACTACACGTGTTAGAGGCGTCACATAAACATCAAAAATAACCCGCAAAATGACTTTTTTTCCTTAAAATCATTAACATTGACACAGAGTACTGTAGAAACCTGTCCGTTAGTCATATGTGAATTTCACTGTCATGTTACGGTCAGGTGTTGTTTGTTTAGTGGTTCTCCTGCAGGTGCCAGCAGCGTCTTCGAGACGGACGCGCGTTGTTGCGCGACGCTGCTGCAGCAGGAAGAGAGTGCGCGCCGCGGGCACGAGTAACTGAACTATCATGATGGGGAAGTAACTGTCAAACGCAGAAGAGCCTGAAGAGAGACATTTTCACAACTATTTGTCTCATTCCTCAAACTTTGCGGTGCGATTTCAGTGAAGGGAGCAAACGGCGTGAACATGTTCTCTCGAAAGAAGAAGGAGACGACGAATAAAACGCCTTCAGCTGCAAAAAAGAGCAACTCCGCGCAAAACGCTTCGGTAAGAGCAACATCCCTTCTCTGAGGAAAATTAAACACCGAGTTTAGTTTAGTGATAGGCTGGTTATACTACTGTAAACGTGTTTAAAAGAGAAAACACGTTTAATCTGACGCGTTTGCAACGATTGGTTTAATTTAAACGGTTAACAAATTGATTCATTTTATTGTTTCCCTCATGTAACGTTAGTCCACAACAAAATTGTGTTTAGAAGGCTAAAGTACTTTATTCTTTATCGATATTGGACATGTGTGGGAAGTACGATTCATTTTAACGAGTTGGTTTGTTCGGATGATTCGTTTCAGTCAACCGGATCACCCCAGTCAAGCGAGTGCGAATCGGTTCAATTGAATCATTTAAAAGAATCAGCGAGTTCGCGAATTGATATCGAAGTGTTATTCATTGTTTAATGTTGCGTATTGTTGACTAGCATTGCTGTAAAGCTTTCTCTGGTGAAAAATGCCTGGTGAAGAACACTTAAGACGTAAGTCTTGCTCTTTGTTTCGCAAACAATACCAGAAATAAACTGAGAGGAAGTCATGTAAGAGTCATATCAGAACAAGCAGCAGTTTAGCTGTACACTTCCAGTTGGAAATGAGAATAGAATAGAATTCATCAGAAAAGGCCTTCACTTGTTCTTTTAACAGAAATGGCAAGTTATTGATCTGAAGAACATATAATTACTTTTTTGAGTCTCCATTGAATCATATGGTTGAGCTCAAGAAACCTAAACAGTCAAAATGGTTCTTGATACAAAGATAGAACTTAAAAAAAAAATTAAAGACATTATTTTTGTCATAGTAAATATTGTCTAAAATATTTCTGTAATATTAACTCAAATTGCAAAAAAAAATATTAAACATTTTGATATTTAAATAAAGATTTGTAATATTAATAAATATTCTGTAAAATTATTTATTTGTACATTATTTACTCACTTTGCAATAAAAAAATTAAATATTTATTATAATAAATCAGATATAATGCATTTGGCTGTAATATAGGTATGTGGTGTCTGATAATTCATTTGTATACAATATTCAAATTGCAATTGAAATATTATTGAAATATTTTATATTTAAAAATATAATATTTTATTTAATATCTAAATATTTAATATTTAACAAAATATTTCTGTAATATTTACTCAAATTGCAAAGAAAAATGTTGAACATTTTGATATTTAAATAAACAATAATATTTTGTAATATTAATAAATATTCTATAAAATAATGTATTTGTACACAATTTTCATTTAATATCTAAATAATTAATATTTAAATAAATATTTCTGCAATATTAACTCAAATTACAAATAAAAAATTTGGTTGTAATATTGGTAAATATGGTGTCAGATAATTCATTTGTACACAATACGTACTCAGTTAATTGAAATATTATTTAATATTTAAATAATTTACCTAAATATTTAATATTATTATTATAATGAATATATCTGTAATATTAACTCAAATTGCAAAGAAAAATATTGAACGTTTTGATATTTAAATTTAGATTTGTAATATTAATAAATATTCTGTAAAATAATTTATTAAATAAAAAAATTTGTATATAATACATTTGGTTATAATATTGGTGTATATATATGGTGTCAAATAATTCACAATAAAAATTTGTACACAATATTTACTCAAATTGCAATTAAAATATAATTTAATATGTAAATAAATAAAATAATAATTTACATTGCAGTTAAAAATATTAAAATATTTATTGTTTAAATAAATAAATACAAATTGAATATAATACATTTGGCTATAATGTTATATACATGATGTCAAATAATTCATTTGTACACAATATTTACTCAAATTACAATTAAAATATAATTTAATATGTAAATAAAAAAAAAAAATCACATTGCAGTTAAAATATTGAAATATTTATCTTTTATATAAAAAATAAAAATGTAATATAATACATTTGGCTATAATATTGGTGTATGTATATATATATATATATGGTATCAAATAATTCATTTGTACAATATTTACTCAAATTGTCAATTAATATATTATTTAATATTTAAATAAAAAAAAATAATATTTAAAAATATTTAATATCTAATATTTTAATATTTAAATTAATTAACTTTAATAACTTAAAATTAATAAAATGTTATTAATTAAATATATATTATTAATTAAATTTGAAAACGTATTCAAAATAATAATAAAAACTATAACAGTATCTCGATAATATTAAAATAGCACTGATTCATTTAGTTTTTTGAATTAGCTTTATTATCATCTAAATACTCTGTTTGTCATAAAATATAATTTTTATTAAATAATAAACCAGTATATTTGTAGATCTGTCTTCAAATTGACTCTCTTTCAATCACCTCAGCACATTAACCTCCATATTCATGACAAATGATTTGACCTGTCTCTTTAACCCTGTTCATAATATTCATCTCCATAATCACCCATAATTCACGCTCCATCCCTCTCTTTCCATCCCATGTTAAACCCAGTTGTCCATCCTTCAGGAACACTCTTCCAACGACACTATCGATGGCCCCTGCATGTTGGCCCCTCCGGATTTAAGCCCCTTATCCTGCCCGGGAACACCGTCCGCCCACTCTAAGCTAGCGGGGTGCAGTTCACCTGTCGGGACGGTCAAACGCCCCACGGGTCTCAGTCGCCACGCCAGCGCCGCCGGCTTCGCCTTCCAGACGTCAGGGACGTGGGGCTACCATAAGGGCTACGTAAGGGCCGCTCTCAACTACGGACATGCGGCGGAGGGTGTGGAATCATCGGTCATCGAGGTGGAGGACATTCCCTCGCTGCTAAGAGACGTCGCCCGCTTCGCAGAGGCTGTGGAGAAGCTGAAGGACATGGTGCTGGGAGAAGGTAGGAGATTTTTGGGTGACTTCAGGTCGAAAAAGCTATTTTGGATTGATAGAATTATTTTGGATGGCTGTAGGATAAAATAATGATTGTTAAGTTGAATATTTTATACATTTTCTGTACTTTTACATGTAATATATATATATATATATGTGTGTGTGTGTGTGTGTGTGTGTGTGTGTGTGTATATATATATTAGGGGTGGGCATAGATTAATTTTTTTAATCTAGATTAATCTAGATTAAATCTTGGAATTAATCTAGATTAATCTAGATTAAAATGGCTAATTTGAATTCTGCTGAAGGCATTCAGAATATGTGTGCTACCCAAATAATGACTAAAAGTAAGTCTTTGAGAATGGGTTTCTCAAGCCAGGTGGCGCATTAGACCAGGGGCTCATCTCCTGTTTCCAAACTGCATCACAAACTGCTCATAAAGCTGTTCTATGACAATTTGTTGATGAAAATAAATTATGTTCAATAAGATGTACTTGTGTTTACTAACTAACTAACAATGGAATTATTTTTTCTACCTATTAGATTGTGATTTTTTAACGTCTACACCTACCCAACCCTAAATTTAGCCCTTACTGTAATAAAAAAACAGTATTATTGTTGTACAGTGTGATAAAAATATACATCTACGTATGTATATCTATGGTAGCCAGTGTTTCCCCTACGTTTCCAGCTTGGGGGGGGGGGGGGGGGTTACATGTTACACCGTACTTTTATTTTGACAAGTTGCCGTGAAGTTTCAGTATGATATGATGCGAGTTTTCTCAAATGAAACGGTAAAAGTGACACTCACAGCAGTTTTGGAGATTGAGTTTATCTGTTCATGTGAGATGCAAATGCCAAAAATTACCGGGAGCGTCACGTGTGTTTCAGTATGCGTGTAGTAAAAGCGCGTCTCCATCATTCATACATACAGCTAGGCAAACGGAACATACCAGATTCATATTAAAACGGTCTTTTTGCATTTCAGTTTTCACATACACTAGTCCATATCGCGATTTGAATTAAGTGACAGACCAACATTTGATTTATGAATCCAAAAAACGACGAATTTACGTGGCATTTCGCGCTATAGTAGATTCGGTTTTTATGAATGGAGGACGAGGAGATCCGTCTGTGTTTTGGCGGGAGGAGATGTAAACGCGCGAACATATTCTATAGTCTTTGCTTGGTATACATCCGCGTTAAACTATCAAGGTGAAAGTCATCATAGCTTGCGTAGTTTAGACCCAGCTCCCAACCCAAATTTGAGAATAGATTAACGGCGATATTTTTTTTATCGCACGATAAGAGTCTCACGTTAACGCAGCATGTTAAACGCCGATAACGGCCCACCACTAATATATATATATATATATATATATATATATATATATATATATATATATTAGTAAATGTTGGATAAAGAGAATTTTTGTAGACAGTAATTGCAATTAAAAGTGAGAAATATTTCATATTTAAGTAAATAAATGAATATATATATATATATATATATATATATATATATATATATATATATATATATATATATATATATATATATATATATATATATTTGCAATTTACTTTGCAATTTAAATATTGAAATATTGAAATAATTTACTTTGCAATTTAAATATTGAAATAAATAATAAAAAATATAATACTTTTAGTAAATGTTGGATAGAGAATTTTTGTAGACAGTAATAGTAATTAAAATTGGGAGATATTTCATATTTAATTAAATATATGATTAAAATGGATTAAAAAAAAAAAAAAAAAAAAAAATATATATATATATATATATATATATATATATATATATATATATACATACATATATATACATATACTCAAATTCCAAGTAAAATATTTAATATTATGTAATATTTAAATAAATAAATAAAAATGAAATATAATACTTTTAGTAAATGTTGGAAAGAGAATTTTTGTCGACCGTAATTGCAATTAAAATAGGAAATATTTCATATTTAAATAAATTATTAAAATATAATAATAAAAACAATTATATGTATTATTGAGTCAAATTATATTGAAATGTAGTAAATATATTTTTACGAATGTGATCAGACTAAATATGAAACTGAAATTTTTTTTTGTAAATTTTAAATTGATATTTAATTTATGTTTTTATAGTTAATTAAAACTAAATCCATAAAAAAACATATATAAAAACCTGTTTCATATGTAAATATTTCTGGAATATTCAAAAAATTTTGCAGTTCAAAATATTTAATTATTTAGTATTTAAACATTTAATAAAAAAAATAAAGATAATACTTTTGGTTGCAATATTAGTAAATAATGTGTAACAAATGTATGTAATAATTGCAATTTAAAATTTTAATATTTAAATAAATAAATGAAAATGAAATATAATGCTTTTAGTGAATGCTGGATAAAGATATTTTTGCAGACAGTATTTGCAATTAAAAATTGTAAATATTGAAATAAATAAAGTTAGCGATAATACTTTTGATTGTAACATTAGTAAATACTGTGTAAATAATTATTGTTTATAATATTTATTCAAATTGCAATTCAAAATATTTAATTATTTAATATTTAATCAAATAAATAAAAATTAAATGTAATACTTTTAGTGAATGCTGGATAAAGAGAATTTTTGTAAACAGTATGCGATTAAGAAATTGTAAATGTATAATATTTAAGTAAATAAATAAATAATTAAAGATAATACTTTTTTGGTAATATTAGTAAATACTGTGTAAAAAAATTATACATATATAGGATTTAGTCAAATTGAAATGAAAAATATAGAGACATTTACAAATAAATTAAAGACAGTACAAAAATATTTCTGTAATATTAAAAATTGTGACATTTAGATAAATGATAAAGATTTGTAATATTAGTTAATATTGTATAGAATAATTTATTAGTACACAACATTTACTCACATTCCAATTAAAGATATTTAAATATTTAATATAAAAATAATTAATAAATAATAAATTTGCCTGTAATATTGGTAAATATGGTGCAAATTAATTCATTTGTACACAATGTTTACTCGCATTACAATTTAAAATATTATTTAATATTTAAATAATGTAATATTTTTTATTTAATATTATTTTTTAAATATTTAATATTTTAATACATATTTATTAAATACTATTAAATATTTCATAAAATTTATATATAGATATATGCAAAATAATTACAATATTTTCTCAAATTGCAATTCAGTTTTTTGTAATATTTAAAAGAATTAAATATTATTTTGTAATAGTAAAAATCATTTAAATTAATTGATTATACACAGAATTTACAGTTTTTATTATTCAAATAAATAAAAGGTTAAAATATTCTTTTACATTTTAAAAATATTGAAGAAATGTAGCTCTAAATTGTAGATCTGATCTGAGGTTTTGAGGCTGTTGTAAAATGCAAGTAAATTCACACTGCATTGCTTTTTAACCGTAAACACAGACAGTTTATTATATTTCTTTTCAAAAGAAGTGTTCCTTAATTAATTAAAGTATTTTTTTCATGGTTGTGCTCATAGTTTTGTTATTTGGACATATTTCTGTTTCTCTGTTTTTGGAAGAAATAAAACCCTCATGGCCATGTGTTACATAAAAACTAGCATTAAATTAAATCATATAAAATACGAAGTCTTCAGATTCCTCTCGAGTCTTGTTCAGGAATAGCCATTTGCAATGCGTGTTTTTTCATTGGGTTTCCATGGTGAAAGAGAGGAAGGAAGAGGAACTGTGCGTCAGATGTTTTCTTTGCAGCCTTCAGTTTGAGATTACACACGTCCGCTGGGCTTCACCCCTCCACCTTCCCTTAGAAGAGTGCTTCACGGGCAAAACCCTACAGAGAGAAGGCCAGACGCCTACCGAAATGTCTTTTTCTCATGATGCTGCTGCTCACCTCATACTGAATTGTGGTGATGTGGTATTATAGTGAGGCTTTGATATTCCTCTTTTAGACTTCATGCACACTCATTCGGTAAAATGCGGATATAGGTGGTGCACAAATTTAGGAAGGACTGTTGACAAACTGAGATGTTTTGAGATGTAAACATGCAAATTGGCACAACTTTGAGTCATTTAATTGCTGAATTCCTCTCAAATCAGATCAGATCTCAAATCTTAATCGACTTCAGATAATGATGTCCATCGCTGTCGGTTCTTGCATCTCTCATAAACAAAACAAAGTGCACCTTGTCTGCTTTTATTGAGCACAGAGGGCAGGAGACAGATGAATCACGTCAGTACTGTCTGCTTTATAAAGAGCAGAAGTCTCTTGTTGAGTTGAGTCTTGTCAGGCCTTGTGGACTTCCTTAAAATGTCGCTATTTTCATCAGCTCTACTTCCTGTTTACATCTGAGTTGCAATAGTGATGTTTCCAATGTCATCTGAAGCCAGGTCTTTCTTTCAGCCGTTGGCGCAACCGAGGGATTCCCAAACTTTTTTGTTGGATGAATTTCTTTAAAAATGAAGTATTTTACAAAACAGGGTTATTATAGTTAACTAAAACTATTACAAACATTTTTGTTGATAATAAAATAAAATATCAATGTTAGATGGAAAAACATAAACTAAATGGAAATTAGAAATATTTGCCTGGGCAACTAACTGCAGTTTAAGATGAAGCGCTAGAATTATAAAAACTGAAACAAACATAAAAAATAAATTAAGCATAGTAATTTAAATAAAAAATACAAAAAAAAATTAATATTATAAAAAAAAATTAAGTAAAAAAAAAAGACAAAACTGCAAAAATAAAACGTGTAAAAAGTAATTGCAATTCAAAATATTTAATTATTTCAGATTTAATAAATAAATAAATAATAAAATGTAATACTTTAAGAAATGTTGGATAAAGAGAATTTTTGTAATTAAAATTGTAAATATTTAATATTTGAGTAAATAAATAAATAAATACAATGAATAAAATACTTATACAATTCTATTATATGATGTAATAATAATATATAATACTTATATATTATAGTATATAATTTTAAAAACAACACATTTGCATGTTCCCGGGTCTCTGATGTTGGTTAAGTGTCACGTAACATACAGGTAAAAAGAAATACTGAAACTGAAATGAAAATTAAACATAAATAGGGTATATTTGTAAAAAAAAAAAAAAAAAAAAAAAAAACGCATAACAAAATTACTAAAATTGAAAATATTAAAATGAAAGCTATTACAGGTAATCAAAACTGAAACTGAAATAAAAAATAAACCTAAATAGTAAAATTTAAAATCAAACAAAAAAGACCAAAAAAAAATCACATTCAAAAATTACTAAAAAAATAACTAAAATAAAAAGCTACACAGAATTACTTACAAATTAACGGTAAATAAAATGCAAATTGAAAATATTAAAATAAAACCTAATAAAATATAAACAAAAACATAATAGTATGCAAATAATAATAATTAATGGTCACATAACATACAGGTAAAAAATAAAAGCTGAAACTGAAATAAAAATTAAACCGAAACAGTAGTGTACTTAATAAGATTTTATTATATTTTTATTTATTTAATTAATTTTATTTTATTAAAAAAACAAAACAGAACTGAAATAAAAATATCTTAAATAATAACAAAAATGTTTTTTTAAGTCTCTGTTGATTAATGGTAATTTATTTTTTCAAATTGTAAATAATATATATATTTTTTTTTTATTACAAAAAAATAAAATAAATATATATATCTACACACACACACACAAAAAGGAAACTATAATTAAAATTAATATTGCAAATAAAAGCTTGTGTTCATGGGTCTCTAATGTTTGTTAATGGTAAAAGTAAACTAAGATAAATTAATTTTATTAATAAAAAAAGGATCCTAAACAATAAAATGAACAATAAAATTAAAATTGCTTCACTTGCATGTTCACGTTTCTCTGATGTTCATTAATGGTCACATGACATTTTATTAAATGTTTTAATTTGATTGTTTTAATTTTATTTTATGATTTAGCTTTTCATCAACCCAAACAAAAGAACATTTTCTATCTTAAAATATAAAACATTTTCCTCATTAATTTTAGGAGAGGCATCTTAGTTGAGATTGATATTAAATAGAGCGTAACAGAGAATAGAAAAGCAAATTCTGAGGCTGAGCGATAACATCTTCCTTTGGGAAGTCACATAGTGTTGTCATGTTAGTTTTCAAAATTGAAACACCGTTGACTTGCGTCATTGTTACTATTTTGCAACCTCCCAGAACGCTTTGGCATCGTGGCAGGGAGATTTGCAAGGGCAAACACCGTTTGTGTTTACTTCACAACATGTTAATTTTTTGTTTGTAGAAGTTCATCGTATTTCCTTAGCAGTAGAGCTTCTCTGTAAAAGCCACAGAAAGCGATTCATTCACAGCTCATCGCCACAAAATGCCTGCTGCATGCAGGTCTGTACAGGCCTTCACAGTTTCTCCTTACATAAAACATCAGTCAGCTTTAATCACGCTCAAGTTTACGCCAGTGAGAAGTAGGGGCTTTTTTGGGAAGATGGCATGATGTTTGTCTTTGTCATCATCTCATGACCTGCAGATTCATCCGACAAGAGCCGGACAGTGGCATGTCGGTTTCAGATGGACAGTTTGAGTAATGCACTTCAGGGAATCTGTTTAGATCTGATATATACACTACCGTTCAAAAGTTTGGGGTCAGTAAGACTTGTAATAGTCTTTAAAGAAGTGTCTTATGCTCATCAAGCCTGCATTTATTTGATTAAAAATAGAGAAAAAAAAACAGTAATATTGCAAAATGTTTTTACAATGTAAAATAATGTTTTTTATTTGAACATACTTTAAATTAGAATTTATTCCTGTGATGAAAAGCTGAATTTTTATCAGCCGTTACTCCAGTCTTAAGTGTCACATGATCCTTCAGAAATCATTCTAATATTCTGATTTATTATTAGAATGATCTATATTGGATAATATCAACAGTTGTGCTGCCAAATATTTTTTGGAACCTGTGATTTTTTTTTTAATTAAATAATTTAATTTAATTTAATATAATTAAAATTAATACAATTAAAAAAGTATAGAAAAAAAATAATCCTATATAATAATAATATTAAAAAAGCACAAAAAAGAAACTATAATTAAAATGAAAATTCTAAAATATTAAAAATAAAAGCTAATTCAATTGATAAAAATAGTCTATAAATAATAATAATAAAATAACTCATGTTCATGAGTCTCTGATTTTGTTAATAGTCACATAACATACAGGTAAACATAACTGAAACTGAAAATTAAACCTAAAAAATAATATTTACCAAAAAAATCACATTACAAAATGATTAAAACTGTAACTATAATTAAAATGAAAAATTGAGTAATGCACTTGAGGGAATGTGTTCAGATCTGCATGGCATGCGTGCATCAACATGTACGTGCATAAAACATTCCCCTCACGTTCTCCTGTAAAACGCCAGCGACTTGCAACACTGTTAGGGAGTTTTACACGCTCGTATTTTCTTCACCACATATTAAATAGTCTGACTTACACGTGTGTAGGAGTTGCATTTTCCAGCAATGCATCAAAGAGGAATGACTGTTTGAAATGTTACACTCTTGTGTTTTGCTTTGTGTTTTTCACATTTTTAAGAACACCCACACTCTGAACATGCATTTAGGCATGGAGACGCACACACAAGGACTTTTGTCATGAGCAACAACAGCTTTCATTGTCCTGTTGAAAAAGATATGCTTCCAGCAGCCAAACTCCTGCTCTTTTCCCCCAACCGTTATGGGATTACGCCAGGTTTTTCTTTGTTCACGGCTGCTGACGTTGATTTACAGCGACTTTGATTTTTAAAGATATGAAACAGCATATTAGAATGATTTCTGAGGAATGATGCTGAAAATTCAGCTTTGATCACAGAAATAAATTACATTTTATAACACATGCAGGTCTGTTTTGTATGGAAACCCATTTCCGCCAATAAAAAGGGTAATTGTGTGTTTTTTTGTCTCACAATTCTGACTTTTTTCTCGCAGTTGTGAGTTTACATCTCACAATTTTGACATTTTTTTTCTCAGAATTGTGTGATACAAACTAACAATTCTGGCTTTTTTCCCAAAACTGTAAGATATAAACTCGCAATTCTGACTTTATAACACACAATTGAAATATTTTGAGAACATTTCAGTCTTTTTTTTCCCATTCAGAATTGGATTTTATTACTCACATTTGCGAGTTAGAAAGAAGTCAGAATTGCAAAAAAAATACAAACTCTAGGATACAAATTTGCATTTGCGAGAAAAAAAAATATTCTCGTAATTCTGACTTTATTTATCACAATTGCAAGTTTAAATCCCGTTATTCTGACTTTATAACTCACAGTAGTAGAGTTTATATCTTACAATTCTGACATTTTTCTTGCAATTGCTAGTTTATATCGCAATTTTGACTATATAACTCACAGTTGCTAGTTTATATCTCACAATTCTGAGAAAAAAGTCAGAGTTGCACGTTTTTTTCTTGCTATTCTGATTTTATTTATTGCAATTGTGAGTTTACATCCCATTATTCTGACTTTCAGCTTGTAGTTATGAGTTTATATCTCACAATTCTGATTTCATAACTCATAATTGCAAATTTATATCATGCAATTCTGAGTAAAAAAGTCAGAATTGCACGTTTTTTTCTTGCTATTCTGATTTTATTTATTGCAATTGCAAGTTTATATCCTATTATTCTGACTTTATAACTCGCAATTGTGAGTAGATATCACAATTCTCATTTTATAACTTGTAATTGCGACTTTATATCATGCAATTCTGGGAAAAAGTCATAATTGCTAGTTTACATCTCGCAATTCTGACTTTATAACTCACAATTGCAAGTTTATATATCTCACGAATCTGACTTTTTTTTTCTTGCAACTGCTATTTTATATCTCACAATTATGGCTTTATATCTCAGTTGCGAGTTTATATCTCACAATTCTGAGGAAAAAGTCAGAATAGTGAGATATAGTATAAACTCAGAATTGTGAGAAAAAAATGTCAGAATTACGGGATGCAATCTTGCTTTTGCGAGAAAAGGTTTTTCTTTCTTTATATCATGCCATTCTGTGAAAAAAAAGTCATAATTGCTAGTTTATAAATGTTTTCTCGTAATTTTGACTTAATTGCAATTGCAAGTTTATATCTCAAAATTCTGACTTTTTTTTTCTCGCAATTACCATTTTTATTTTATTTTTAGTGATGGATACAGCCAGGGGCGTCGTAGTTGGGTGAAAAGGGGGACTAAATTACCAGGGCCCCAAGTGGGGGGAGGGCCCCTGAGGAGTGAAATTTTATTTTCCTTTAAATATAATTTTAAGATCACAATAAATGTTGTTAACTAATGTAAATCAGTGATGCGCGGGTCAATGTATAAACAACCCTAATCCGACCGACGTTTTCAACTAACGCAACTCGGACCGCAAAAAAAAAAAAGAAAAAAGAAAGAAAGAAAGAAACTATTGTACCCGACCCGCATCCTGTCTAATATTTGCGACTGACACCAGCGATTATATGCGGCTATATGCGGTGGAGATTCGTTCACTGTCAAACATCATTTGGCATTAATTAGGTAATTTTGTCAAAATAAATGTTCTTAATTACAAGAAAAATACAGATTGTTCTTGTTGTGATTTATTTTGTCTTTCCTTTATACAGATTTAAATAGTTTCGTTTTTGAAGTACTCTAAATTATGTCAGTGATTCTACACGATTAAATATGATTAAGAATTATTTTATTTCGATCTACAGTGTAATAAGAGTTTAGAAAAAGATTAGCCTATAGCCATAAATTATATATATATATATATATATATATATATATATATATATATAGACTACAAGCTTATTCCTTTTTTCTTAACTTTTAACTTCTTTTAAAAATTATCAAGAATATTAAATCAACTTAATAGGCTAGGTTAACGAATTTTCTTATACAAACATAATGAATGCAATTCAAAACGAAGTTTTTATAGATAAATTCAGGAATTATGAATATGACAAAATATTATTTTTTATATATTAATTGTATAGCTATAATAGTTGTATCAAATGAATAAGGAAATTATAGTGCCTTGAATTTATTAAGTAATGTTTAATTTCGTTCGTTTCGCTCTCTGGAAATGTAAAGAAAAAATACAGTTTTTACTTGGAATTCGGTTTTAATCCCTGATTTTAAACAAGCATATACATGAGATCATTTATATGTTATTGCTTGAATAAACGTTTAAAATAGTGCTAGAAATTTTATAATTAAGGAAATTAAACAGACCTAGGCATTTGAAAAGACAGTGAAATGTGTCTAATAATTCCAAAAAGAAAGAGAAGCATTGGACATAATCAAAATATTCGAGACATTTATTAGGAATACCATTTTCTAAACAATTTAAGATGCTGCATGTGTTTATCCAGTCTAATCGAAGTGTGCGTCTCTCCTGCGACTTTCCCAACAAAAATCCCACCCCCTCTCAGAAAATACATAAAACTGACATTACTATATGCGTTTAAAAGTACTGTAGCCTGTTAAAATGGTACAATGGCATTGATCAGTTCAACGTGTTGGAAATCGGGCATTTTGTCCCGCGTCAGCATTTATTCAACATAGTGCTCAACATTCAAAAGGTAAATATTATTCAGCCAATAAAGTGTAGGTCTATGTATTTCATAGAAATAGTCTAGTACTATACAAACTACAAAGGTTTAATTGTCATCTTTATTTCAAACAACCATTATTTTGGATGACTCGTAACTGCGGGTAACTGTTTTGGATTTTGGATCAACCCGTTACCCGCGCATCACTGATGTAAACTCTTAGCCGAGTCAGTGCACAGGGCCCAGAATTCCCAGCGACGCCCCTGGATACAGCCATCAATAGTTTTGACTAGGGCTGCACGATATTGGAAAAATATGCGATATTGCTGTTGAATATTGCGATAACAATATTTCTTGCGATATAAAATTTCCCTGGAGAAATGTTTTTTATTATTATTATTATTATTATTATTATTATTATTATTATCTTTTTTTAAATAATTTATAAATGTAATGATCATACTAAAATAAACAGGTAATAGATATTCGTCTGTCATCCAAATGAAATGTAATTCAGGCTACAAAAAAATAGACTTTTAAACACTATGAATGACTTAAAACATCTTTTAAACAAAATATTTCCTTGCCTTGCCTTTTTTTAATAAAAATAAATATTATTTAAAAAAAAAATACTATTAAACTTCAAAAAGTTTGGAGCATCAACAAATATTAGGAGCACCCAATTTCTTTTTAGTAATGCACCGATCTTGATTCCTCATGGCCGATTCTGATTGCCAAGTAAATCAAATGGGCTGATTTTGAAAGCCTTTTTTACATATTTATTTTACGCCCTAATCAAGGGACAAGAATGAATTAAAATATGAGTACATGAACAAGATGTTTATTTTCTCTATTATAGTTAAAGCCATTTAAATTAGAGACAACCACTGCATTTTTAAACAATCTACACTACAGTATTAACAAAAAATAAACGACACAGTTCTTTCTTAGTCGTGTAGACAAAAAATGCAGCCATAATCAAAGTAGGCTACTCTTTCAATGTTCAAAGTGCAAATAGAGACCGAATTTTTCAAGTATGATACAGAGTTATAGACAACTTATTATAGCCCACATACTAATAACTGCCTAGATATTTGATGTAGCCTCATTTCTCTCACTCGCACAAATGCTTCCAAATATAATTTGAGGTCATTACATTTTGGGAGCATATGCGACCAAAACGGTTGCAATTTTTAGCCATGTATATTTCAGACGTATAGTTATTTTTATGCACAAGTTCATCGCTGCTGTCATTTTCTCCCTTCTTACTCCTGCCGTATTTATTTTTCATTTTCTGCTCTGACCCACCAGGTTCACCTATTCGCCCATATATTACATTATAGCACCTACTTGGGAGGCGGGTATAAAGATAGTAAGCGCCCATCTGTTTGGTCAAATGAGGACAACCTATGCATGCAACGCACAAATGTTTGGCACATAAATTAAATGTCATTTATTGCAACTCTCTGCGATATTAATACCGCGTATACTGTTATCGCGATAACAATATTTTTTCAATATATCATGCAGCCCTATTTTTGACCCGTAATAGATTTCTAAAAATGTCCTAATTTTTTGTAAGGAAACTACATTTTTGCACGTAATTTAAGAACCTCAAAATAAACATAATTTATTTTTTCAGATTTTTTACAATTATTTTTTAAAAGATATAACCATGATCCATAAAAAGCATTTAATGTTTAAGTCATTTTTGACCCGTTTATGAATGGAGACCCATTCGGTGTCACAAATACTTTTTTGTTCAATTATCTGTGGTGTTATATTAGTGTTTTCCCTATATCTCACACACTTTTGGGACTGAAATTTGTTGATGAACATGAATATGTAGATGTATTGATGAACCACTGCAGCATGAAAAATCACTTGTTTCATCAGAAAGTAAGAGTTTATGATAAATAAAAATGTTAATGTTAAATAAAAATGTGTATGTGTGTGTTGTTTTGTTAGAAATAAATATGTCTGTTTCATAAGTTTGGGCTGTTTTAGCAGTCATTAGTTACAAATTCAAAGAATTTAATTAAATTATATGAATTCCAATCGGGTTAAAAATGATAATTCTCAGATTTTTTCTTATAAATTGCATAGAATAATATATTCATACAGGATTTAATTTGCTGCATTTATTTGAACAAAAATATAAAAAAGTAATATTGTGAAATATCATTCCAATTTAAAATAACAGTATTCTATTTTAATGTATATTAAAATATAATTTATTCCAAGTTTCAATAATTCACCAACTTTGGCAACTAATTGTACATCTAGATCAATTATGTATCCATTTGTTAAAACATTTATCTTATGGACAGTGGCTTGAGTTTGTCAAAAAGTGAAACATGAGTCATTGCTCTGAGCATTTGCATCTGTTAAACCTGATGAACTCTTTAGTTCATGACTGTAACATATATCACACACGTCATATCAGTGCATGTGCACGGCTGTAAGTTCCCTCTTGTGGTATTAAGCAGAATGAAGTGCATTGTGGGATTGGGTGGGTAGGAAGTGGACAAATAACTGACAAGTTTTGGTGAAAATAAGAGGCAGGGCTACTTCCTAACATGTGGCGATAGTGTTATATAGCAGTTTTGGAATGATTTACAGTATATGGACACTTAATGCACATCTAAAATGATGTAAATGCCATTGCATTTGATAAAAGCAAGTCAATATATAACAAGCAGTCAAACAAAACGCTTCCAGATGTCTTCCTAAGTAGCGTTGAACGATATATCGGTACTAAAAAGGTATCGCAATACCCTGCTTTAAAAAAACGGTATGATTCCACATTTTACTAGTAGCAGTACTTTAAGAAAGCATTTTGATAACATAATCTTTAGAACTGCTGTGAGAGTCACTTCATGAGCATTTTACCGTTACTTTTGAGAAAAAACATGTACAAACAAAAAAAAGGCAGCAACCCGTCAAAATAAAAGTTTGGTTTAACTTGACTGTAATATTACTTCATGTAATGATAGTACTACTACTACTAATAAAAAAATATTTTTAAAACAATATTTGAGGAATATTTACCAGAGCAGAATTTATTTACAAGAATTTCTGGGAAAAAATAAATAAATAATAAGTAATTCTTTATAAAATATAATTAATCTTTATAAATTGATTAGACATGCTTTTGATTATTAAACTATAATGAAACTATTAAAATGAAATGCAGAAAATTAATAGAATTAATAGAAATATTTTTAAAACAATATTTAAGGAATATTTACCAGAGCAGAATTTATTTACAGGAAAATTGTAAATACACATATTTCTGGGGAAAAAATAAATAAATAATAAATAATTCTTTATAAAATATAATTAATCTTTATAAATTAATTAGACATGCTTTTGATTATTAAACTATAATGAAACTATTAAAATGAAATGCAGAAAATTTATATATATATATATATATATATATATATATATATATATAGATATAGATATATAGATATATATAGATATAGATATATAGATGGGCAACTCATAATGTAGGAAAAAAATATTTAAATTCTATATAAATATTATTATTATTTAATTAAAACTTATTATTAAATAAAACTTTTAATTCTAATAGAATATTATTTTATATTTCATATTATTTGACATGCTTTTTGGTTAGTATTTTATATGTAATATAACCATTGAAATAAAGTCTAGAAGAGTTAAAAAGGGGAAAAACAGAATCCATAAAAAGTAACATGAATTTCAAAAATATAAAACGGAATTTGAGAATAAAACAAATTCCATAAAGCTCTATTTATTTCATTTGCATCTTTGTTTTATTGTATTTGTCCTTTAGTTTGATACTTGCATCTATGTTCTTATTATTAACAACAAAGAAAAAATAACAAAAAATGACTATATCATGATATAAATCGTTATTGTGAAATAAAATGACTATATCATGAAATAAGATTTTACCTGTTATCAAAGTTGCAAAAATCTCTTTTTATTATTTAAAAAAATTTTAAAGGGTGATAAAAATTCTTTTTAAATAGAAAAAAATGTACTATAACCTCCATTTGGATCATCTATTATTTATTTACTTTACCTGTCGTTCTGTTTTTGTCATAGTATCGTTTCAGTAGTAGTATTGAGATAATTTAGTCAGAGATGTTGGTATCGTGACAACACGATTCCTTCATGCATCAACATGTTTTCTCTTCTCTTCACAGTGAAAGAAGAGCCGCACAGCAGGCCGGCGGTTCACGAGTGTTTAGGGGAGGTTCTGCGTGTTCTGCGGCAGGTGATCAGCACCTACCCTCTTCTGAACACTGTGGAAACGCTCACCGCAGCAGGAACTCTCATCTCAAAGGTCAAAGGTCAGTCCAACTGCCATGTTTAACTCATCTTCTTCAGCTTCTGTCATTGGTTCCTCCTCCTCACATTTTCAGCCATGTAATGCAATGACATGAAGTGAATAATTCAGCACAAGCATCTGAGCAAAGCCACATCAGATACGAACAGATACCACGCAGCCAACATCTGATCTTACTAAGGAAAAACACGTATTATATGCAAACAAAAACAACTGAAATACAGGTGTTTCCACTTTTGCATCTAAATGTGATGTCACTTCTAGTTTTATTTGTTAGTAAAGCAGAAGCGTTTGTGAGCGTGAAGTTGTTCTGTTCTCTGTGTTCGTCAGGGTTCAGCTATGAAAGCACCACTGACGCTCAGAAGAAAGACTTTGAGAAGGCCATTGAGACCATTGCTGTTGCCTTCAGTAGCAAGTAAGACCTGACGCTCTGCTTTCACACACATTACCTGCTCATTTACTCTATTATAAAAGAAAGTGTAATTGTATTAAATAAAATTGTAAAACATGAACTATAATTAAATGTGATTTCATTTGCTTATTTATTTTTAATTTAATTAAAATTTTTATTGTACTCTATAATTTATATATATATATATATATATATATATATATATATATATATTTATTTATTTATTTATTTATTTATTTGCTTATAATGTAGGTTATTTAATTATATTTACATTCTGTATAAATATAATATACCTATTATTCAAATACAACTTTTAATTCTAATATAATATTATAATAAAATAATAAAATTATTTTTTTATGTTTAATTTTTCTATTATTAAATTGAAGTAAAATATGTTAATAATTAAAAAAAAAATTGTATATTATATATATGTACATATGTATTTCCCTAAATATATCTATATAGTAAATCTTTTTTAGAATATAACTATTAGTTTTTATACAATATTATTATAAAATGATTAAATTATATAAATTTTAAATATAATTCTGTATTTTTATTTTGTTAAATTTAATTTTATTAAAATAATTTGTTATTCAAATATAACATAATTTCAATATAATTTTTATATTGTGAAACTTATTTTTTATAAATATTAACTAAATTGTGTATATTTTATATATGTACATATGTATTTCAATAAACAATTATATACATATAGTATATCTATAAAATATAATTGTTATTTTTTTTATAATATTACTTTAAAATAATGAAATATGATATTTTTAAATAATATTTTTATTGTTAAATTTTAATTTAATTAAAATATTGAAATCTATAATATAGAATATAAAATCTATATATAAAGTTTATATTCTAATATTCAAAAATTCTAATATAATTTTACTATATATATATATATATATATATATATATATATATATATATATATATATATATATATATATAGGGCCGGGACTCGATTAAAAAATTTAATCTAATTAATTAGAGGCTTTGTAATTAATTAATCGAAATTAATCGCATTTTAATCGCATATAAATATTTGACCTGAGAACAGTGAAAAGTATGTTTTTTTTATATGGATTTTTAGTATACCATTGAATAATGACTGAATACATAAGCTTAAGCAACAAAATATTGTTTATTTTTGTTCAACCAAGTACAACAGACCAGTGCAATATTGCCATTAAGTGTAGCAATAGGCTCAATGTCCTGCGGTGAGATGCGAATTCCTTGTTGCATAGCTTGCACACAACCATGCTCTTATCGACGCTTCCATCCATTCGTTTTTTGTAACAAAATTTCCCATCCACAGGGCCAACCAAAGCGGTCCCATCAGCTTTTTTGTCCATGTTCACTGTGGTTTGTTTTGCTGCATCCCAATTCGCCTACTTATACTATGCCCTATAAGTATGTACTCTTTTTGTGAAGAAAAGTACATACTTTTGAGTTTGTAGCAGAATAGTAGGCAAGCTTTGGGACATATACTTCGTCATAACTGCTTCTTTAACTGATGCTCTGTTGCTTAGTTACCTGAATCCCGTCACTGTTTAAACTGCCCTGTCAATCATCACAGTTAACATGATCTACATTTCGTTTAATTTAATTTCCTACCGTATTAGAGAGAAATGAAGAGGCACGTTCTTTAACGAGTCTTTCACGCCGAGAACTCTGCTCTTGTGTTTGCTTAATTATGCATTTAAACGTTAATGACCAAACCTATCATTATAAATGTTGCTGCACATGGAATATAACGCGGATAACATTTAAAAAATATTTTTTTATCAGGTTACACACTGATTATTTATCACTCAAACCCCTTTCTCTACCTGTCCGTTGGTCGCGCATATCCTCCATGTTTGTAGTTTTTTAACACTTTTTATGCGTGTTTGTAGTTCTAATCGAATCCTCGTTCACGGCGCAGTGTGTTGCGGGCAATATTAGCCGTTAGAGTGTGCATTGATCGTTAAGTAGTAGACCATCCGGGAATCTTTGGAATACTTTTTTAAACATACTACGATTTGGGACATAAAATACTATTTAGTACGGACGCAGCTTGTCTGAACGCTAGTTGGTGCTCCAGTATAATCGGTCCGCCGAATCTCATCCAGTGAGAAACGTTCCGCGGTGCAAAACTAAGTGCGATTAGAATGCATTAAATTTTAACGCGTTATTTT
>NC_133370.1:3516513-3536923 GCF_049309525.1 Garra rufa
TTATAGCTTTTACTAGATGAGCAATATTGATAATTTTTTCTTTTCTATTTATAGTTGACAATTGCGACATCTGAGCAGTATTTCTCTTCTCTCTCAGTGTTTCAGAGTTGCTGATGGGAGAGATTGACAGCACTACGCTTCTGTCCCTGCCGCCGACAGAAAAGAGCAGGGTGAGTGTGTGTGTGTGTGTGTGTGTGTGTGTGTGTGTGTGTGTGTGTGTGTGTGTGTGTGTGTGTGTGTGTGTGTGTGTGTCTAAATGTGAGTGCGGATGTTGTTGGAAGCGTGTGTGGGTTGCTTCCTGCGTTGTCTTGCAAGCATATTGTTTCCTCCACACTTCTATACAGACTCGACAGAGTCCCTGACGACGTGAGTCTCCAAGAAACACTTCTTAGAATGGCGCTGATGACAAATTAATCATTTTAATGTCCAAAAGAGACACTCAAATCATTTCCCAGAAACAACTAGAAGTATAGCAACTAGAATAACTAGAAGTCACACTTCCTTCATTAAACCGTATTACCGTAGAGTTGTCATGCTGCTCTGAATCTGTAGTTTACCAAGTAATCACTTGTTATTTAAAGCAGTTCAGTTTTAGTCGAGAAGCTTTTTAAAAGAAGGACCGCTAATAAATGTCACTTAGTACTTGAAGATACTTGAAGAGCAATGTTATTTAGAAATATCAGATCATATTTTCTTATATTTCATACATTCATATAAGCTTTATTTTGCTGCATGTATTTGATCAAAAATACAGAAAAAACTGTAATATTGTGAAATATTATTGCGATTTAAAGTATCTATTTTCTGTTAATATTTATAATTTATTTCTGTGATCAAAGCTGAATTTTTAACATCATTACTCTAGTTATTTGCTGCATTCATTTAATTATAAATACAGTAAAAATTCAGCTGAGAAAAACATTGCATATGGTTTTCCAGTATAGCTTGCACATTTTTCCACATAATTGAACATTTCACCCCAAAAAGACAAAAAGTAAATATGTTTAAAATATAATAATAATTATGTATGTTTAAATAAATAAATACTTAAAATATTTATTTTGTATTATTAATATTATTTATTATTATTTTAGAATCCTAGATAAATATTATATTTAAATAAATTGAAATTGTAATAAAGAAGTCAATATTATTATTATTATAAAAAATAAATAATAAAAACAAAAGCAAAGAAAAAATATGAAAGATTAAGATTAAATTAAAATCTCAGGGCAACTTTAATCTTAAATTGAAATATTTTAGGTCACAGGGATTCAACTGAGAAAAACATTGGGTTTTCCAGTATAGTTTTGCACATTTCACCCCAAAAAGACAACAAAAAACAAACAAAAAATTCTAATATAATAATAATTATGTATGTTTAAATAAATAAATAAATAATATTTTAATTATTGTTAATATTTTGTATTTTTTTATGATTATTTTAAGAATCCTAGATAAATAGATAAATATTATCTATTTAAATATTATCTAAAAAATGTCTAATTTAAAAATGTCTAATTTTTGGATCATTGAGATTTTTTGTATTTATTATTATTATATTAATATAATATATTATTATTATAAAAAATTAATAATTAAAATAAAACAAAGAAAACATATGAAATACTTGTTTACCTACATGTCATGTGGTCATTAATCAACTTTAAAAAAATATGCAAATGTGTTGTTAAATTATTGTAAGATTAAATTTAAATCTCAGGACGACTTAAGAAAATATTTTAGGTCAGAGGGATTCGGCTGAGAAAAACATTGCGTATGGTTTTCCGGTATAGTTTTGCACATTTCACCCCAAAAAGAGAGATAGAAAAAAATTATATTTAAAATATAATAATAAATAAATAAATATGTAATCAATATTAGTGTTGTGTAATTTTTGAATCATTGCTTTTGTATGTTTTATATAAATAAAATAATCAAATAAATTCAAATAAAACAAAGAAAATATTATTTTAATAAAAATAAAATTTTAAAATATTTAAGGTCAAAGGGATTCGGCTGACAAAAAAGTTGCATGTGATTTTCTGGTGTTGAATATGAGTATTTTAGGAGCGTGTGTTCGAATACTGCCTCCTCAATAGTACTTTCAGCCATTATAAATTGAAGTAATACTACAATGGAAGAGCAGAATCTACCCAACAGCCCTCAGAGAAGGAAGTGATATATACTACTACAATCTCACCACATGTATCTGACTCTAACCTCAGCCTCAAAATCCACACAGTTTAATTTCATAATGCACATTGTTATATAGTTTCCTTAAAAATGTAATAACTAGCTCTGCCTTGTTTCCATGTGTGTTTAGTCAATGGAGGACCTGTACAGGGTGGCATCAGGTCCTGAAGGAGGAGGAAAATACGAGCACCAGGACAGTGAGTGAATCCTTCTTCTGTTGTCTTTAGTGATGCATATTGAATATTTTTCACGTCTCATTTAAGTTTGAAGTGTTCTTTGTTCATAAAAGGGATGGCTAATGTTTACCATGTGTGTCATCAGTGAGTCCACAGGAAGTTGATATCATCCTGCAGCGCAGTGAAGGCGGCGTGGACTCGGCTCTC
The DNA here is from genome assembly GCF_049309525.1 of Garra rufa. NCBI lineage: Eukaryota > Metazoa > Chordata > Actinopteri > Cypriniformes > Cyprinidae > Garra > Garra rufa. The sequence goes on from NC_133370.1 coordinate 3,519,093, forward strand.
AGTTACGCCAAATCTATCGCCAAATACATGAAGGACATCATCAGCTACGTAGACAAGAGAATCGCTCTCGGTAATGACACTTCTGACACCTCTTTGGTGATTTTTGACATGCATGTGCTTTTACTTTCGTATATTCCTACTAGTGCCAGTCTCTTTTTTTAAAATGCCTTCCAGTTATATAAACAGATCTCTTTATATAAGTGAATTTAAAACCCATTTACTTGTATTTTTTTTCTCTGTCAATAGAGAATGAGTTTTCTAAAGGTCTACAGAGACTCTACCAGTCCTGCAAACAAAACATCATACAGGTACATCATTGTGCTTCCCTCTTCTTGTCTGATTGTGTTTCTGCAGATTGAAAGAACACTAGAAACACTAGTGTTTATGTGGTAAAAAAGTCACCAAAAAATAAACATTAAGGACAAAAACATCTTAGAGTGGTTTACTTCCAGAACAAAAATGTATGGACAATGTACTCACCCCCTTGTCATCCAAGATGTTCATGTCTTTCTTTCTTCAGTCGGAAGAAATTATGTTTTTTTGAGGGAATTATTTCAGGATTTATCTCCATATAGTGGACTTCTATGGTGCCCCCGAGTTTGAACTTCCAAAATGTTTAAATGCAGCTTCGAAGAGCTCTTAATGATCCCAGCCAAGGAAAAAGGGTCTTATCTAGCGAAACAATTGGTTATTTTCTAAAAAATTTTTTACAATATATACTTTTTAACCCTTTAGGCGCCGGGTTTTTTTTTTTTTTTTTTTTTTTTTTTTTTGGAAAAATGCTGGATTTGACATCAAGATTTTAAAAGCTTGTGGCTTGAAAGGGCTTAAAAATAGAGATATACTGTAAATCTGAAAATATGTTGGGCATGACCGAAAGTTTATGTGGGGTGTTAATATACTCATCTAATTTGCATAGTATTCAGGAAATAGTAAATATAGAATTGATGCTTTTTGTATTTTTATCCTCATGCCAAATGATCAGAAAAGAGGAAACCAACAATAAAACAGGACTAAATTATTACTATATTACTGTACTGTATAGTAGTAAAACGATCTAAATGATCAAAAAAGAGGAAAACCACAATAAAACAGCAAAAAGTACTAAATTATTAGTATATTACTATACCCCTGCTGCACTGCGACCACATTGACCCCTGCCACCCCCATCCCCATTGGGCAAAGGGACTAAATGATCACTTGTTTGTGCTTTGTGAACACTCTCGCCTCGCACGGTGGCACTACTGCGCTGCAAAGATGTACCGGGAGACGCACCATTATTAGACGGCCAATCGTCATTTTCAAAAGGCAAATATTCCCCTTCAGAATCGGCAAATAACATTTGCAGCACATCCTCATGGTACAACTTTTTATCAGCCATTTGGAGATTTTTTTTCTCAGAAATCTCACAATTTACTCGCACGCCATGAACTGAACTGCTTCCGCATCAATGATACGATAGTTCACTTGCTCTGTTATTTCCTCAAACACTTTGAATAGGAACATGCCATATAGTGGTAGGGAATACAAATGAGATATTACACCGTATTAGGAAATACAGTCTATTTTATTAAGTATGATGTCTTGTCGCAATTTTGTGACTTTGGCCCTTAGAGGGTTAAAGTGGTCATATGATGCAGTTTTTTTGTTTTCCTTTGTCTTTGGAGTGTTACAAGCTTAAAATCTTAAAACCAAAGAGATATTTATTATAAAAGTTAAGACTCAGCCACGTTTTCCTAGAACGGCTCATTCAAACACACCCCACTGGTCCACATCACAGGGTGAGTAGATTAGCAGAGGACTGTTTCCTGAACCTGGGAGAGCAGCTTACAACGCCAGCTGTACACAAAGGGTTAAGGCTATAAAGTGGCGCAATTCCAACATTGCAAGGAAAGTCTGCGCTTCGGCCTGTTAGTACGTTTTCATATTGAAAGAATTTTCTACTGACTATTTAAACATGAGTTTTGAGCAGTGTAGAGTAGAGTAGTTGTTTCGTGTTCTATCATCGCAAATGCAAACATAGTGTTATGTTTATGCGGCGTGGCACAACGCATAAAAAGACCGTATGAGTCATTATAACATTTACATTTGTTCATTTGGCTGACGCTTTTATCCAAAGCGACTTACAATTGGGGAGAACAGCAAGCGATTCATCCTAAGAGTCAGATCGATACCATATATCAGGCATTGTTAGATGAGTACATGCTATAAAGTAGGGGTGTAAATCGGAGACTTTAAGACGATTCGATACGATACCGATTTCTTAAGCCAACGATTCGATTATTTTCGATACTTCAGAATTCCCTGTGATACGATGCGATTCGATCCGATTCGATTCAATACTAGATATTTTTACGTGATATCTATTAAGTTTCAAATAAATCAACAAAAATAGTAAATAATTTGCCTTTTATTGAGAATACAGAAACAGTATTCTATTCACATAATGTGTATGTTACACTAAAGCAGTTGTGCTCAATGCACTGCAAATAGAACAGCAAATATAAGTTACTGCATCTACAAAGTGCAATCAGATAAATTGTAATAAGAAAAAAAAAAAGTCTAATGCTTATAGTGCAGGTCTACTATGGCCAATTAGCCTATTCACTGTTTTAAAAAGTTTCATTTATACAAAATTGGTTACATTTTGAAAATACAATTTGCATCTTATTAAGAGGTAATGGTCACACATCCTTTGCAGTAGATGAACTGCAAATAGAATACTACTCCACAAAATCAGTTCAAAATCATCGCTCTTGAAAGTCAGACAACAACGTGAGGTGTGTGAACATGAACAACATCATAGATGGACTGTGAAACGAAAGTAACACGTGTGAAGTAGAAGACAATAATGAGGTTAGCGACACCCGCAGCTTAGGAGTAGGTAGTACGCTTACGTCGGAGCCATAGACAGTAAAAGAAAGGTCGGAACGGATTCTAAAAGTAGACAAGTGAACAAACAGGCGGCAAAATAAACACATTAATCGATACTCTTGCGGACGAATCGATGCATTGAATCGGCGGCTGCATAATCGATGCATCGATACGAATCGATTAATATTTACACCCCTACTATAAAGACAAGATCAAGAAAGTAATTTTTTTTTTTTTTTTTGGATCAGATAGATTTGAAAGAGATGAGTTTTTAGCAGTCATTTGAAAACTGTTAAGGAGGCAGCATTCCGGATAGGTGTGGGAAGAACGTTCCACCAGGCAGGAACAGTGACCGAGAATGTTCTGGAAAGTGATTTCATGCCTCTCTGTGGTGGTACAATGAGGCGTCTTTCACTAGACGGATCTCAGTAGTTATGTCCCCACTGGATGCAACAAATGGCTCATCACAATATAAGGGGCGTGACATTTCCTTCACACACTTGAGGTATTCGGCCAATCACAACGCACCGGATAGCTGGCCAATCAGAGAACACCTTGCTTTTCATCAACGATGAGTTTTGTAAAAAATCTAAGCATTTCAGAAAGGTGGGGCAGAGAGGAGCAACATTAATATACAGTATGTGGAAAATGTTTTTTGAACCTCAAACTGCATAAACACATCGCATTGCACCAAATACACAAAATAATGCTCTTTTTAGCAACATCATATGACCCCTTTAACCTCAAAGCATACTACCGTTCAAGACAGTTAGGGTATGTCGAAAAACTCCCATCTCATTTTGTCCTCCAACTTCAAAATCGTCCTCCATCGCTGTTTTACCTTTTGTGTAAAGGCCGTTTGACCTTCTTTGCACGTTCTTTTTGTAAACACTGGGTCGGTACTTCTGAAGCGATGGAGGATGATTTTGCAAATGAGATGGGAGTTTTTTGACATACCCTATTTGTCATGAACCGCAATACACAAAGTTCACACAGAGCTAGACAAGACGAGCATTTGATGTTAAAAAGTATATACATTGTAATTATTTTTTAGAAAATAACCAATCGTTTCACTAGATAAGCCCTTTGAAGCCACATTTAAACTGCATTTTGGAAGTTCAAACTTTCGAGCACCATAGAAGTCCACTATATGGAGAGAAATCCTGAAATGTTTTTCTCAAAAAGCATAATTTCTTTACGACTGGAGAAAGAAAGACATGAACATCTTGAATGACAAGGGGGTGATTATATTATCTGTACATTTTTGTTCTGAAAGTGCTCTACTCCTTTAAAAGACACCTTAAAAGTCATTAAAACACAATGCAAACTGCCATAAAAATGTCTTAAACATAATTCATATAATTTATACAGTATATTTCAAGCAGACTAAATATATTGTAGTGTATGAGTCATAAAGACTATTTTTAAATTGTTTATGATCGTTTTATGGGGTTTTTACTCATTTTTGCACACTGTCAAGCCCCAGTTACTGTTGACTTTTGTTTTACTGAAGAAAAAAAAGCAGCACATTTTTTACATCCTTAAATGTCTGCTGGAAAAAATCTGAATTGAATCCTATGAGAGACTTATCAGTGGATCATGACAGAATTTTAATTATTGTTTAAATACAGAATTATCATTATCATTTTTATATCAACTATTGATTTAAGTGATACTGAATGTGTTATGTTTACTGTACATACAGTAGAGCTGGTTTCTGAAACCTTTCTCTCTCTCTCTCTCAGGAACACATGCCGTTGCTGTCGATCTTCTCTTTGGCTCTCGAGCAGGACTCAGAGCAGAGCTGCGGTTTACAGCAAGCCACAAACAACATCTACACACACTCGTTTCTACAGGTACCACACCTGATCTGACAACACATATCACAGCAGCATGACAGTGTGGAAATAGTTTTGCACATTTCACTACAAAAAGAAAAAAAAATTATACTTAAAATGTAATGATAATAATGTGTAGTTAAATAAATAAATAATCTTTTATTATTATTATTATTATTATCTTGTATTGTTTTTTATTATTATTAATATTTATTATTATTTTCTTTGGAATCCTAGATAAATGGATAAATATTATATTGAATACAATTAAATTTTTAATAAAAAAAGTAATGTCAAATTTTTCGATCATTGAGATTTTTTTGTAATTTTCATACAAAATAAAATATAAAACCATATATTTATTTTTATGTAATACTGTAAATATTGTTAATTATTTAAATAATTATAGTATTTATTATATTGTAAATGTATGATATTATATTATATTATATTATATTGTGTTATTAAAGTATTATATTATTATATTTTTCTTATGCAATAACAATGTCTAATTTTTGGATCATTGAGATATTTTTGTATTTTTATATAAAATAATATATAAAAACTATTTTAATTTTTATATAATACAGAACACATGAATTATTTAAATATAATATTATATTGTAAATTTATTGTTTTAAATTATATAATTTTTTTATGTAATATTTTTTTATGTAATATTTTTTTTAAATAAAATAATGTATAAAAACCATTTTATTTTTTAGAATACATTAAATATTGTATTTAAATTGATTATTTAAATATTATATTATAATATAATATTATATCATATTTATTATAAAATAACATTTTAATTTAAAAACATGTTATGTCTAATTCTTGGATCATTAACATTTAATATATAAAATAATATAATATAATAATATATGTTTTTTTAATAAAACAGTAAATATTGTATTTAAATAATTAATTGTATTAATTTAAAGTATAATATTTAATATATTATTAAATGTTATATTATATTATATTTATTATATTATATTATATTATATTATATTATATTATATTATATTATATTATATTATATTATATTATATTATATTCAAATGCAAGCATTAAAGCCTAACTTTGTATCATTACATTTTTGGTTGTTGTTGTTGTTTTGCATTATTTCTAATACAGTTTTTCCTTATGACATTTTTATTTCTCATTGATTTCATTTATTGGATGACCTAGGTGTGTTCTTGGCAGGTTTTGTGAGATTCACCCAAGCAGATCTAATAAAAAAAACAACTAAAATGAAAAGATTCCTTCTCTTTTTTCATTCAGCCCATGACGCAGCGCAGACAGGAACATGAGAAGAAGCGCAGAGACATTAAAGAGCTGTGGCAGAGGGCCAAGAGAAAACTGGTAGAGATATATTCTGACCCTGCTAAAGATAAATGTGTTTTTGTGTTCATGCATTTAGAGATATCTGTGTTTGTGCTCATCAGGCCGATGCTGAGAGTAACCTGCGTAAAGCACGTCACCTGTACATGAGCCGCTGTGAGGAGTACGAGAGAGCTAGGACAGTGGCCAATAAAGTAGAAGAGGAACAAAGCGGAACAGGAAGTGGCTCAACCACTAAAGCACTGGACAAGAAGAGACGACTAGAAGAGGAAGCACGCAACAAGGTCAGCCAGCTCAAACAGGAAATGACCTAACAATCTAATGTCACACATTTTGTGTAAATATGTGTGTGTATATATATATATATATATATATATATATATATATATGTATATTCAAATGTATATTCAAATGTAAAAATTAAAGTCTTATATCTGGATCATAACTTTTTTTCTATAAAGAAAATTGCATAATTGCATTTTTTTCTGTATTTAGGATCGTAGGATTTTAAGATTGTTTTCATGAAAATTGAAGACATTTTTATTGTAATCCAGTTATGTCGGTATGCATAACAGTGATGAGAGTTTGGGATGTTTTTGTCATGAAAATAATGTCACAGTGCAAAAAAATCTTAAAATAGGCTTCATTTTCCTAATAGGTTATTTCCACCTTCGGGGTGATTCAGAAGTACTTATGGGCTAGGGCTTTGTTGTTTTTAAGTGTTCCATCCTTATAAAATAAGTCAGTCAGTTTAAATTCTACATCCCATTTAAAATGGATATGTTTGTGTCCGCAGGCGGAGGAGGCCGAGGCGACGTATCGCACCTGCATCGCAGACGCCACGACACAGCAGCAGGAGCTGGAGGACACGAAGGTGAATGTGCTCAAACAGATCCAAGAACTCATCAGACAGACTGACCAGATCCTGCGAGCGGTGAGTTTGTTAATTTTATCATTGCTTTCTATTTAATTTTTTGTAGATTTTTTATTTATATATTATTTTTTTTATTTTTTGCCATCTAGAATATTTTAGGATAATTTTAGGATATTTTCTTTGCAGTTAAATATATTTTTATTGTTTTCCTATTATTATTGTTATAAAATGTTTATTTTTGTATATTTATTCTTCTATTATATACTTATTTATTTAATTAATTAATATAATTATTGTTATTACTGTATTTCATGTATTTATTTAGTTATTTTTCATACATTTTAATATTGTATTATTATAAAACATTATTATTATTATTGTTATTGCTTTGTTTACATTTTATACATTTATTTATTATATATATTTATTTATTTAATTTGTATATTTTTGCCATTTAGAATATTTTGGGATAATTTTAGGATTTTAACATTATTTTCATGACTTTTTTTTATTTATATTTGTATTATTATAAATTATTATTATTATTATTATTGCTTTCTATTTACATTTTTATACATTATTTATTATATATTTTTATTTATTTATTTAATATGTATATTTTTTGCCATATTGAATATTTTAGGATTTTAACATTTTTTTCATGATTTTTTTTTCACTTAATTACAGATTTAGACTTTTTTTTCATTGGAAGACAATCTGCAGTTTATTGCAAAAATGGAATCATTTTAAAATATTAAAGTATCAACAAGTTTAAAATTCACTGTACCAATTTTTTTTATTTTGATATAAAATCAATATTTTACAAAATATCTTTGAATCCAAAATTTAAAGTTGATATAAAAAATCTGAGGTTCCTGTGAGATTCTGTCACGTTACACCACAAACAGCCACCGGGTGCCATCCATGCCGACTTTTTTTAATGAATTTTTCTGTTATAAATGTCCAAATCCCTCTTTCAATATTACTTCTAGGTTGAAACTTGAGATATAAAAAAAGGATTTAAAAAAAATACGTAATTTGTCACTTGATGCCACCCACTTAGGGAGGAGACCGCTAAAAGATTTTAAAGTACCGTTTTTTTAAAATGATTTCACAGGATTAATTTTGAGGTTTTAAGCTTTCAAATGATAATTTAGGATGATTACTAAGAAAAAAGACAACGAAAAAAGAGCGTCAACAGGCCCACCGGTGGGCTGCTGGCATTTAAGGGATTATGAAAAAGGGACACAAGTAACTTCTTCCCAAAGTCAGTAATCTCACATACTACTCAGAACAGCTGGTATGTGAATGGAGATGATTGTGTGGTCACATTTGTTACTGTATAATATCATAAATGTTCTATTTGGGATACACTGAGCCTATTCTCTCATACCAGCAGAACAGCTAGTATGTGAATGGGAATGATTGTGTGCTTCAAGTTCTGGTTTTCAAGCTTGATTTAACTGGACAGAGTGATTTTGCGATTTTATGTTCTGGTTGTGTTTAATACATCCTCTCTCTCTCTCTCCAGTGCACCATCTCATACTATCAGACGATGCATGTGCAGACAGCAGCACTGCCAGTCCATTTCCAGACGCTCTGTGAGAGCTGTAAGCTGTTTGATCCGGGTCAGCAGTACGCCGCCTTTGTCAAAAACCTGCAGCTCCGCACAGAGTTGCCCATACAGTACCAGTTTGAGCCGTACTCCGCGTCCAGCCATCAGTAAGATGACATCCTGTTAGAGCACATCATTTGCTTTAAAGATCAGTAGTAAAGAACAAAGCGTATAGGAGTAGGTGACTTCCAGAACAAAAATGTACAGATAATTTACTCACCCTCTTGTCATCCAAGATGTTCATGTCTTTCTTTCTTCAGTCATAAAGAAATTATATATTTTGAGGAAAACATTTCAGGATTTCTCTCCATGAGTTTGAACTTTCAAAGTGCAGTTTTAAATGCAGCTTCAAAGGGCTTGATCCCAGCTGAGGAATAAGGTTCTTCTCTAGCAAAACGATTTTCTACAAAAAAGAAATAAATGAAAATGTATAGATTATTTAACCCCAAATGCTCGCCTTGTCTAGCTCTGCGATGCGCATGTGGTTCAAGACAGTTAGGATATGTAAAAAAAAAAATCACATCTCATTTTCAAAATCATCCGACATGGGTGCAGAAGTACTGACCCAGTGTTTACAAAGTGAACGTGCAAAAGAAGGTCAAATGCCCTTTACAAGAAAAAAATAAAACAGCGATATAGAATGATTTTTAAGATATTATATGTCATTTTTTGTTCTGGAAGTGAACTACTGCTTTAATGAGATTCACGAATTGATTGCAATATTGTTTTGAATTCAGAAGGAAATTGAATTGATATTTTTTAATTAGGAATGTTCGGACCCGTAACAACAGTCTCTGTAATGACCAACGGCAGAACAGCTCTGAAGCTCCGCCCACGGCAGAGGAGGCGGGATTAGGAGAAGGGACTGTGGTTAAACAGAGACGAGGTCAAGGTCAGCTTTACAGACAACAAATGCTTTTATTGCTATTAGTGTGAATGCCACAAATCTTTGTATTGTAATTTTAAAATGAATAGAGCGCTCATGTGGACTTGTGTGCTGTTTTGTTTATGCAGGTAGAGACCATCATCAAGCTCATAAGTCCTGGCCGTCCACCCTGAGTGACACTGACAGCGTCGGTCCTGGAAGTGGACTGGGCTCCCCGACTTCCAGCACAGGTATGAAACAAATCCAGACCAGTCTGCTTTACAGTAAAAAAAAAAAAAAAATTTTTAGAAATAATGTTGTGTAATGTTTTGGTCTCAGGTGACATCTCAAAACCTTCAAGGCCAGTTTCTGCAGCCACATTGTCATCCAATGAAGACTTGGAGGAGCGAGATGGTGCCATGACCCCGTTTGAACAAAGTGAGTGACCGATTACAAGCAGCAAACCTAAAGGAGTAGTTCACCCAAAAAAAAAAATTTTACACAATGTAGATTTTTTTTTCCATCAGATTTGTTGAAATGTAGCATTCCATCACTTGCTCACCAATTAATCCTTTGCAGTGAATGGGTGCCGTCAGTATGAGAGTCCAAACAGATGATTAAAACATCACAATAATCCACACCACTTCAGTGCATCAGTTAACATCTTGAGAAGACAAAAGCTGCTTGTTTGTAAGAAACAAATCCATCATTTAGACATTTTAACTTTAAATCACTATTTTGTCTTGTTTCCAGCCAAAATATCAAAAAATTCTTAAATCAAGAACCATTTTCTAGACAAGTACAATTTATTTTCTTGTTTTCAGTAAAAACAAATCAACATTAAGTAAGTTTTTGCTTAGAACAAGCTAAATAATCTGCCAATGTGGTAAGAAAAAAAAATCTTTTTTCAAACAGAAAACAAGATTATTTTTCTTACCCCATTGGCAGATTAATTTGCTTGTTTCAAGCAAAAGCGCACTTAATTTTGACCTATTTTTTGCTAAAAACAAGAAAATCATTTTTACTTGTCTAGAAAATCCTTCTTGATTTAAGAATTTTTAGATATTTTGGCTGGGAACAAGACAAAAAATCTAAGTAAGAGAGGCATTTTTTGTAGTGCTTCTTCCAGCTAAAATATAATAGCTGTCCATAATTCATAATAACACTTCCTCCAGTAAAAAAAAGTGGTCTGGTCTGAATCAGGAGAGAAATCTGCACAGATAAAGCACTGTTTTTAAGCCAAAACATAATTTAATTCAAAACAGCTCTAAACGGATATGTGGCTGGATTTTAATGTGAGAATCAACAGGATTTGGACTTTTTCACCGGAGGAAGCGCTATTATGGATTATGGACTAGTATTTTGGCCCTGAAGTTATTAAAACATCTCAATAATGAATTTGTTTCTTACAAACATGTAGCTTTTGACATCACAGGATGTTAATTGATGGACTAGAGTGTTTCTTGTGGATTATTGTGATGTTTTTAATCAGCTGTCTGACGGCACCCATTCACTGCAGTGGATCCATTGGTGAGCAAGTGATGGAATGACACATTTCTCCAAATCTGATGAAGAAACAAACTCATCTACATCCTGGATGGCACATTGTCAGCTAATTTTCAGATATTAAGAGATCTTGATTAGTATATCTAGTTCTGTGTAGTACATATTAGTGATATATGTTGATTGAGTCTGGGTGTTTGTTGTGTTTTAGGTATAAATGGGATTGAACCCGAAAACACGGCACCCACTGGACCTTTCAGAAATGTTGGATTGTCCAAAGCTGCAAAAACCCATCGGCTGCGCAAACTGCGCACACCATCAAAGTGCAGGGAGTGTGACAGCTATGTTTACTTCCAGGGTGCAGAATGTGAGGAGGTGAGACTGTTTCAGTGAATTTATATTGTTGACAGAATCACATAAAACTGCAAATCAGCTGATCAATTATGAAAGCTTCCGTTTATGCTGTAAAGCAGCTCTACAGAAGACAGTAGTGTTATTTCAGTTCGAGTTTTGTTCTCATCTGATAGTGTAAGGTGTGTTTGTGTGTTTCAGTGTTTCCTGGCGTGTCATAAGAAGTGTCTGGAGTCTCTGGCCATCCAATGCGGTCATAAGAAGCTCCAGGGCCGCCTGCAGCTCTTCGGCCGTGATTTCTCTCAGGTTCTGCAGGGCGATGTGGAAGGCGTTCCCTTCATTATCAAGAAATGCATCACAGAGATTGAGAGGAGAGCACTCAAAATGAAGGTGCGTGAGGATAGCTTTGAATAGAATCAAGCTGTTCTTCCTGATATCTGATAGGTTTCCTCATTGCTTCATTTGCATACCAATTCTGATTCAGTTTATCTTTGCCATTCAAAATGCCATCTTCCTAATTCTCATCTAGGCTACCAGAAAATTCAAAAATATAAACATAGCAATAGCAAATAAGCATATTTGTCCATTAAATACATGTGATATGCACATAAATAATAATTTAATTTGGTTGTTTCAGGGTTAGTACTTTTTGAAATGTAAGGCCTGAAAAATAGCAATATACCTGAAGGTCATTGAAAAGCGTTTGAATTATTGAAAGTCAATGTATCTATGAAATAAGTGTTTAAACATTACAGTGCTCATGATCACTTATTCATGATCAAGTATTTATTACAATATATACTTATAAATTAAACATTCACGTCAATGGCATGAGATGACTGGCTGCTTTTAACTGCTTTCCTATTGAACTGTCACTAACTGAAGTGCAGTGCTCAAACTATTTCAAATATAGTGAATTAAGCTACAAACTCCATCATGATGGTTTCCATATAACATGAGCTGCAGCTCTTCATATTAATGGAGTGTTTCACAAGTTAGCAGTAAACTGGTTACCTCACCTTAATCTGTCCATAGATTTGTGTTGGATATTATGTTTGGAATGGAAATATTGATATTTTATTGGTAAACATCATATGAATCACAAATCATTTGATTCAGATCGGGACTTTGTGTATCGCAAATCAATAATTGAAGCAGGGTTCACGAATCATTGATTTCGATCAGAACTTCGGAGTGGGTTTGTGAATCATTTGATTCAGATGGGTTTTGCAAATCATTTCACAAATCATTTGATTTCGATCTGAACTTTGGAGCGGGTTCGAGAATAATTTGATTCAGATTGGTTTTGCAAATCATTTCGCAAATCATCGATTTAGATTGGAACTTCGGAGCGGTTTCACAAATCATTTGATTTAGATAAAAACTTCGGAGCGTGTTCATGAATCATTTCATTTAGATTGGAACTTCGGAGTGGATTCACAAATCATTTGATTCAGATTGGAACTTCAGATTTTTTGAATCTTTTCATTCAAAACGGAACTTTGGAGAGCAGATTTTGGATGATTCGATTCAGATCGTTAACCGGCAAATCGTCTGATTCAGATCGGAACTTCTGAGCTGGTTCACAAGTCATTTGATTCAAATCGGTTTTGCAAATCATTTGATTTCGATCTGAACTTCGGAGCGGATTCGCAAATCATCTAATTCAGATAGGAACTTTGGAGCAGGTTTGCGAATCATTTCATTTAGATCAAAACTTTAGAGCAGGTTCACAAATCATTTGATTCAGATTGAAACTTTGGACCATATTCGTGAATAATTTCATTCAAAACGGAACTTTGGAGAGCAGATTTTGGATAATCCGATTCAGATCGGTAACCCGCAATTCATCCGATTCAGATCGGAACTTCGTAGCGAGTTTGCAAAGCTTTTGAATCAAAACAGTACCTCGAAAGATGGATCTCGGATCATTTGATTTAGATCGAGACTTTGGTGCGGGTTTGCAAATAATTTCACAAATCATTTGATTTCGATCTGAACTTCAGAGCGGGTTCGAGAATAATTTGATTCAGATTGGTTTTGCAAATCATTGATTTAGATTAAAACTTCGGAGCGTGTTCATGAATCATTTGATTCAGATTGGAACTTCAGATTTTTTAAATCTTTTCATTCAAAACGGAACTTTGGAGAGCAGATTTTGGATAATCCGATTCAGATCGGTAACCCGCAATTCATCCGATTCAGATCGGAACTTCGTAGCGAGTTTGCAAAGCTTTTGAATCAAAACAGTACCTCGAAACATGGATCTCGGATCATTTGATTTAGATCGAGACTTTGGTGCGGGTTTGCAAATAATTTCACAAATCATTTGATTTCGATCTGAACTTCAGAGCGGGTTCGAGAATAATTTGATTCAGATTGGTTTTGCAAATCATTGATTTAGATTAAAACTTCGGAGCGTGTTCATGAAACATTTGATTCAGATTGGAACTTCAGATTTTTTAAATCTTTTCATTCAAAACGGAACTTTGGAGAGCAGATTTTGGATGATTCGATTCAGATTGTTAACCGGCAAATCATCTGATTCAGATCGGAACTTTGGAGCAGGTTCACAAATGATTTGATTCAGATTGAAACTTTGGACCATATTTGTGAATAATTTCATTCAAAACGGAACTTTGGAGAGCAGATTTTGGATAATCCGATTCAGATCGGAAACCCGCAATTCATCTGATTCAGATCGGAACTTCGTAGCGAGTTTGCAAAGCTTTTGAATCAAAACAGTACCTCAAAACATGGATCTCGGATCATTTGATTTAGATCGAGACTTTGGTGCGGGTTTGCAAATCATTTCACAAATCATTTGATTTCGATCTGAACTTCAGAGCGGGTTCGAGAATAATTTGATTCAGATTGGTTTTGCAAATCATTTCGCAAATCATTGATTTAGATTAAAACTTCGGAGCGTGTTCATGAATCATTTGATTCAGATTGGAACTTCAGATTTTTTAAATCTTTTTATTCAAAACGGAACTTTGGAGAGCAGATTTTGGATGATTCGATTCAGATTGTTAACCGGCAAATCATCTGATTCAGATCGGAACTTTGGAGCAGGTTTGCGAATCATTTCATTTAGATCAAAACTTTAGAGCAGGTTCACAAATCATTTGATTCAGATCGGAACTTTGGACCATGTTCGTGAATAATTTCATTCAAAACCGAACTTTGGAGTGCAGATTTTGGATAATCCGATTCAGATCGGTAACCTGCAAATCATCTGATTCAGTTTGGAACTTCGTAGCGAGTTTGCAAAGCTTTTGAATCAAAACAGTACCTCGAAACATGGATCTCGGATCATTTGATTTAGATCGAGACTTTGGTGCGGGTTTGCAAATCATTGGATTCAGATGGGGACTTCGGAGCGTGTTCACAAACCATTTGATTCAGGTCAGAACATTAGTGTAGGTTTATGAACTTCAAATCGAAGCGGGTTAGCGAATAATTCGATTGAGATCGAGACTGTGGTGCGGGTTTGCGGGTAATTTGATTCAGATCAAAACTTGTGTGCAGTTTCGCGAATCATTTGATTCAGTTTGGGACTTCAGAGCAGGCTCGTTTTTTCTTAAACAGTAGAAAACATCAGACCATTAAGGCAGCACAGTTATAAAAACAAAACTAAGAAAAAATTAAGAAAGTATACAATTAATTAACCATGGTTTTACTGTAGTAAAAGTGTAGTAACAATGTTTTTTGTAACCTTTGATCTTTGATACTGTACAAAGTTTGATCATGTTCATCATTTAGAGGCCTTTGTGCATCAAAATGAATACGTTTCTATGGATGTCTTTAGGGAATCTATCGTGTGAATGGAGTGAAGACGCGTGTGGAGAAGCTGTGCCAGGCGTTTGAGAACGGTAAAGAACTGGTGGAGCTCTCTCAGGCGTCTCCACACGACATCAGTAACGTGCTGAAGCTCTACCTCAGACAGGTGAGTCACCTGACACTGGTACATGTCTGTTAGAGAAGTTTAATATGCCTTTTTTTAATCTTGAACAGCATCATAATCATTGTCTCCTTCTCAGCTCCCGGAGCCCATCATGCCCTTCCGTATGTATAATGATCTGATGGGACTGGCAAAGGAAAGCCTGAACTCAGACGCTTTGGAGGCCAGTGAGGGCGTGAAAAGCCCAGAGCTGGTGGATCGTGGGTCAGAAACCGAACCTGAAGTGTTGATCTTAGTGAAGAAGCTCAGAGAGCTGCTCAAGCGCTTGCCACCTGCTAACATCGCCACGCTCAAGTACATCATTCGGCACCTGAACAGGTCAGATTCTACACCGTCATACCTTAAAAAACATATTCATAACGTATAAACTCAGTGCCATATAAAATGATGTATAGATTGTATATTCTTAAAATTAAAGGTATAAGAAAACCTAAGTTGCATATCAATAATAAGTTAATAATTACTAATATTAAATCAAAATATTGACACTTTGCTCTAAAAAATTGACACTTTTTATCAAAAAAGTGATAAAATGTTTAAATGTATCATTAAATATATTAGTGATAATACTAAAAGCCTATAACTTTATTTAATAATAATTATTATTTTAATAATTCTATAATTATACAAATGTAAACATTTCAAATAATATTTTATTTAAAATAAAAATATTAATAATGTATTAGTTTAAGTATATACATTTTAATATTTGATCAATTTGACTAATAATCCAATAATAATTTAATAGTTAATTTAGGCTTTAATGTTTTCATCATTTAAATATATTAGGGATTTTACTAAAAGCCTATAACTTTATTTAATAATAATTATAATTTTAATAATTCTATAATTATACAAATATAAACATTTTAAATAATATTTAATATTTAAAATAAAAATATTAATAATGTATTAGTTTTAGTATGTACGTTTTAATATTTGATCAATTTGACTAATAATCCAATAATAATTTAATAGTTAATTTAGGTTTTAATGTTTTCATCATTTAAATATATTAGGGATTTTACTAAAAGCCTATAACTTTGTTTTAATTTTTATAATACAAAAATTATAATTATTATTAAATAATTAAATAATATTTTATAATACTTAAAATAAAAATATTAATAAAGTAATAGTTTAAGTATCTAAGTTTTAATATTTTACTAATTTGTCTAATAATCCAATAATAATTTAATAGTTCATTTAGGTTTTAATGTTTTCATCATTTAAATATATTAGGGATTTTACTAAAAGCCTATAACTTTATTTAATAATAATTATAATTTTGTATTATAAAAATCAAAACAATTAAATAATATTTTTTAATACTGAAAATAAAGATATAATAATAAAGTAATAGTTTAAGTATCTAAGTTTTGATATTTTACTAATTTGTCTAATAATCTAATAATAATGTAATAGTTTAAGTAATAAAGTTTTAATATTTTAATAATTTAAATCAAATAATAATGTAATAGTTTAAGTAATAAAGTTTTAATATTTTAATAATTTAAATCAAATAATAGTTTAATAGTTTATGTATTTAAGTTTTTATATTTAAATAATCTGAGTCTAATAATCTCATAATAAATTAATAGTTTTTAAACATTTAAATATTTTAATAATAATTTAAAAATATAATATTTTAATAATAAACTAATAATTTCACAGTTTAAGATTAAAATTTTAATTTAAGTAAAAACATTTAATCATTTCAATTATAGAAGTTCAGCAAAAAAAAAAAAAAAACTAAAAAGATATGCAATAACAAAATAATTTAATAACTGGACACATCTTTGGATTGCATTTCCTTTATGAATATAAAATTAAGAACAATGGTTAAAATGGTTGCTACTTAAAATATCAACTTTGCTAGACTTTTCTGAAGTTTGCTGCCATTTAGCACAGAATACAAAATGTTGTATAAAGTTTATGCTGAAGGATTCTTGTTTCTCTCGGTTAGAGTGTCTGAGTTGGAGCAGGATAATAAAATGAGCGCCAGTAATTTAGGTATCGTGTTCGGGCCGACCCTGATGAGACCCAAACCCACCGGAGCCACGGTGTCGCTGTCGTCTCTGGTGGATTACCCTCATCAGGCGCGAATCGTAGAGGCTCTGATCGTCTTCCGGCAGAACATCTTCATCTCGTCCTCATCCTCTTCCTCAGTCAGCTCTCCAGGACAGAGCCAGGTCTGCACACAGTCATATCTGATCTGATGTAGTTTACAGGTTTATACGGGAGCGTCAGCGATTGAGGATTGATGGGGTTTAATCACAGCACATTTCTGATGTTTTGTGTTCTTGTGCGCTGCTCTGATTTTAATATATTCCTTTATTCAGGACTGTGAGACTGGAAATAATGAAGAGCCAACAGAGCGGATCTGGAATGTGGTGAGATAAATATACTATATAATATATTACAATGAATAGTAGAACTATATTAAATATTAAATAAATAACTAAGATAAAGAGGATCTGGAAAGTGTTAATTTTTTTTTTTTTTTTTAATCAAATGTATAGATTTAAATATTAATAATAAAATATTTAAATATTAAAAATGCTTAGGTTCTTCAAAAAAGGCAAACAGACTGGTCT